>NC_069657.1:251279728-251595284 GCF_027244095.1 Hemicordylus capensis
ATTTATTTCTCTGTGTAAACCACCATGCGTCATTTTTGGAAGGGCAGTATAGAAATCGAATAAATAAATAAATAAATAAATACATACATACATAAAAAGGCAAGTTACTTAATATTAAAACTACCTTTTGCCAATGACATCAGAATTCTTTTTGTAATCAGAAAACAGATCCAAACATTCAGCTCAAAATGCAGACACTCAGTTTTCTGTTAGGATTTTTAAAATAGAAATCTCTCATTTAAAAAAGTTTATGGTGGTTGTAGTTATGAAACACAGCTTGAAAATGCATAGTTTCTGAATATTAAAGGCTTAGAAACTGGGAGGTAAGTAATAAACTAAGTAAGATCTTGCTTTGTCCCAGTAATCTAGCACCCGATCCCACCCTAATAATCTCTCTCTCTTGAATGGCATGTTCTAGAAAAAACAGGGAGGCTATTCTCATGACTGCTGGAAAGCAGGCTAAGGAAGCCCAGCTTGCTTTTCAGTGGTCGTGTGCTGCAACAGGAGCTGTGCAGCTCCCGGCAGTAAACCCCACTAAATACCCCCACACACACACCCGTTAAATGAGGTTAGCAGAGTGAGTGCTCCACTAACCCTGTGTCCCTAATCATGAGTCACCACAGTGAGGATCTGCGCCACAAAGACTCATGAGGAGATCCCCAACTAGGAGGCTCCCCAGTATGCCCCACGCAATAACACAGAGCACTCTGGGACTTTTGGGGGCCGGGCAGCCCCCAATCCCCGCCGCCCCAACCAGCTCCGTGCCGGAGTCGGTTATCGTGTGGGCGGCCGATCCAGTTGCCCATGGAGGGCCGAGTTCTTGTGTGTAGGGAGAGAATTAATATAGGCCTGGTCTGTCTGTAATGTAGGCCTGGTCTGTCTAAATGCAAGTAGTTGAAATGCCAATGTTTTACCTGTGGCAACCATTTAAAGACTTCTCAAAACACAGAGCAGGAAAGTGCTCACCACGCCTCTCAAGACATGAAAGGCAGTGGTGAGTGAAAATTCTCTGGCTAAAGCTCTAGAACTTTCCAATGTTGCTCACACAAGTCCCAATTAATGTGACTGCAGGGAAACCATGCAGAAGAAAATACTTTTCTACAGTGCAAGTTTGTTTCTCAAGCTTCAATTCTTAAAAAGCAGCAAAAAACAGTATTCCAATGGTTATAGCAGTTTGTCCAAAATAAACTTTCAAAATTACTTCTAGTTAAAAAGTTACACTAAATGCCTGTCCAGTATCTCTATAAGTTCACCAATAATTATACTTGCAAACATAATTGATGGCTATACCTTAAAATCCAGGGATGAAAGTTTTTCAGGCTTTTTGTTTACATCAGGAGAATTTGCTTTCTTTGTGAACTGAATAAAACAGAGCTGGCTTTGCTCCGAAAATGACAAGATCATGAAACTGTCTGTGAGAACAGCTGAAAAAACAAATAAAAATTGTCAACATTGTAATATCTGTCACCAATAACAAAACAAATTACTGAACCCTCCACTGAGACACTGGGAGAAGAAAAGCAAATTTTCAGTGCTATGCCTCAATCTATTACACTGGGGTTTCTGTAATCTCCTAAAAGACATCAATGCTTCATCTTGTAGAGGTCTTGCTGGAAATGAGAAAAAAAAGCTTAGGAAGCACTCAGATTAAGTAAAGCTGAATAAATTATCATATACCAAACTGATACTCTAATATTGTATAGCTTTCTCCTATATTCCTATTCATATATTTCTTCAGTACTTTTAGATTCTGGAGTGTAACCTTCTTCGATTGCATTCACTGGTTGAGTGAGAATAATGTTTTCAGCAGCAGTGAAGCATAAAAAGCAGTGCCAGTGAGACTGCAGATGCAACCATGGCAGTCAAGTTCCTTGCAGCTGTTGAGCCTGAAGAGAGACAAATCTGACTTTATATTTTATTTTACATATGCCATTTACTCCTTTATCCTTGAATTACAGCATACCACAAGTGAATTATATCAGCTGATAGTGGACAGACTTGTGAAGTCTAGAAAATAATCAATATACAGAAAGTACTACCACAGATAAAACATAAAAGTATTGTTGTTGTTGTTAGTATTTATTAAAGTGCAACTACCAAACAAAATTTGGTAGTTGGTAGAGGACAAAGTTAAGGAAACAACGACATAAATTATCACTCCCAAGTATCTTTTACTCTAACGTTCGGTCCTTAGTAAACAAATTGGACGAGTGGAGGCTGCGTGTTGGAGTTGAAGGTGATATCCGAGACTGCTGTTTGTTGCTGCTCACAGAGACATGGCTTCACTCATATATTCCGAATACAGCTACTGAATTACATGGCTACACAGTATACCGGTGCGATAGAACAGAGAATTCCAACAAGAAACAAGGTGTGTGTGTGTGTGTGTGTGTATCTATGTAAATCACAAATGGTGCACAAACTTTGTTAGGTTGGATAGCCACTGCTCCCCGGATGTGGACTTTTTAATGATTAAATGTAGACCTTTTTATCTCCCCCGGGAATTTACAGCAGTTGTATTGACGGTGGTATATGTGGCACCAACTGCAAACGCACATGAGGCCATGAGTATTTTGTATGAGAACATTAATAGTAAACTGAGCAAATACCCAGAGGCGGTGCAGATTATTGCGGGGGATTTCAACCACACAGATTAGAAGGCAGTATTCCCGAAATTTCATCAGCACATCAAGTGTGCAACGAGGGAGGGAAATACGCTTGACAAGGTGTATACGAACATTAAACGGGCATTTGAGGTTAAGCCCTTGGCTCACCTTGGCAGGTCAGATCATGTGTCCCTGCTTTTGACACCAGCGTACATACCTCTCAGAAAGCAAGCCCCGATATCAACACGTACTGTTATAGTGTGGCCTGAGGGAGCCTCTCAACAGCTGCAGGACTGTTTTCAGGAGACTGATTGGAATGTGTTTGACCATCATGATCTGGAGATCAACACATCAACGGTCCTGGATTATATTAAATTTTGTACAGCCAATGTCACCAGGGAAAAGTATGTGAAGATGTATCCAAATAGGAAGCCCTGGATGACGGGGGAAGTTTGGAGGCTGTTGAAGGCCAGAAACTTTGCTTTTAGAACTGGAGATCGAGCATTGTATAGCATAGAAAGGGCGAATTTGAAGAGGAGTATTAAGAAGGCAAAAGCTGAGTATAAAGGGAAAATTGAGAATTATATGAGCAGCCATGACACTAGACAAATGTGGCAGGGGGTTCAGCAACTTATTGGCTATAAATCTAACAATCCATCAACTGTAGAGAGTAGTGCCTCCCTGGTGGGGGAGCTGAATACCTTTTTTGCCCGGTTTGAGGCGACACCGGCAGTGGTTCCAGGAGTGCTGCCGGACTCACTGTTCTTACTCCCCGAGGAAAATGTTGTTAGAGTGGAAAATGCTGTTAAAGTGGAAGAGGGGGAAGTGAGGTGGGTATTAAAGGAAATAAATGTGAGGAAGGCTATGGGCCCTGATGGAGTGGCTGGTAGGGTGCTGAGAGATTGCTCGGAACAACTGGCAGAAGTTTTTACGAAGATTTTCAATCGATCTCTGGCCCAAGCCACTGTTCCATCTTGTCTGAAATCCTCTACTATCATACCTCTGCCAAAAAAAAAATCTAATATAGATAGCCTGAATGACTTTCGACCTGTGGCGCTTACACCCATCATAATGAAATGCTTTGAGAAATTGGTGCGGAATCGTATTATGGCTTGTTTGCCAGATGGATTTGATTCTTATCAATTTGCATATAAGAAGAAGAGATCCACAGAGGATGCTGTGGCTATGGCCTTACACACTGTCCTGACCCATTTGGAGAAACAAGGGAATTATGCAAGAATGCTTTTTGTAGACTTTAGCTCTGCATTTAATACTATTCTCCCATATAGATTGGTGCCAAAATTATTGAACCTGGGGCTTCCACCATGCTTATGCAGGTGGATACTGAATTTTCTATCAGATCGTTCTCAACGGGTCAGGATGGGCTCTCATGTCTCGACGGATCTCAGTATAAATACAGGGACGCCACAGGGGTGCGTGTTGAGTCCACTTTTGTACACGCTTTACACATACGATTGTGTTCCCAATTACCTCAGCAATAGGATTATTAAGTTTGCAGACGACACAACTGTGGTTGGTCTGATTACTGCTGGAGAAGGGGAGTCGGCCTATAGGAAGGAGGTGGAGAGGCTGACAGAGTGGTGTAGGGAGAATAACTTATTCCTCAATTTAAAGAAAACAAAGGAGATCATTGTGGATTTCAGGAAATGCAAATTGGATTTCCAGCAACTCATTATTGAAGGGATTTGTGTGGAACGGGTTTCGGTGTTTAGATTTCTGGGAATAGAGCTGAGAGATGACCTGACATGGGGAGCAAACACCAAAGATCTGGTGAAGAGAGCACAGCAGAGATTATACTTCTTGAGAGTTCTCCGGAGGACTAATCTCTCAAGTAATCTATTGTTGGTGTTTTATCGCTGTGCTATAGAGAGTGTGTTGACTTATGGGATCTGTGTGTGGTTTGGGAGTTGTACAGCCAGAGAAAGAACACTGCTGTCCAAGGTTGTTAAGACTGCAGAGAAAATAATTGGGTGTACTCTTCCTACCTTAGATCAAATCTATGCCATTAGGTGTTATAATAAAGCTGTAGAGATAGCGCAGGATCCCACGCACCCTGGAAATGATCTCTTTCAGCTTCTGCCTTCGAGAAGGAGGTATAGGGTCTTAAAGACCAGGACCAGCCACTTGAGAAGTAGCTTCTACCCAAAAGCGGTCTCAGCTTTGAACGGAGCAAAACACAGCTTCTGAGGGGTTTTTTGTATTTAGTTTTTAGAGTTTTTTAGTGGGTTTTTAGTGGGTTGATGGGAGGGGGGCGTATGGGTATATGTTTAGATTATTCTTGTTAGGTCCTGTAGTAGTGGTTGTAGATTCTTTTCAATCTCGTTGTTCTGCACAGGACAATGACAATAAAGATCTATCTATCTATCTATCTATCTATCTATCTATCTATCTATCTAAGGGTGTGGCATCATTTCTGGCCACATGATCCTTAGGACTGTGCTATTCGTTTTAGTGTGTCTCTTCACAAATATAACATTGAACTCTGAATACCTCTGAAAACAATGTAAATTATTATTTTGTGTATATTATACCTTTAGTGAAAACACACATATGAAGTGGCTAGCTTTCAAGATCTACATGCAAAAAATAGAGGAAACTAACACACTAACTCTAAAAATAGAGGAAACTAACAATTAAAAAGCTGTTACTAGAGGTACTCTGCCTTTATGAATCCCACTCAAAGCATTAATTTAATCTGTATTATCCTCAGTTGCTTCCTTTAGCACAGTTTAAGATCTAACTACATGAAGGAGGTCTGAGATGTTCATCTTCAACTTCCATTACTTACCAATGTGTTTAGATTCCTTTATAGTACCTTTTTGTATGCAACTGAAAAATGAAGAACTGAGGTTGAGAGTTAAAGATATGCTTGGGCTTGGGCTTTTTTAGACTCTTTTGTTTCTGGTGTAATTGTGATAGGGAATGGAAAAGGAAATATTTATAAAAGATAAAGCTATTTTTCTATCAACCTCTGGATACTTTCATTCATTATATTGTAAATTATCTCACCCTTCCTTCAATATGTCTGAAAGATACCTATGTGGGGGTTCTGAAACCATGTAAATGTATTTTAATATATTAATTTAATTGATGATGTATTTGTTACATGTCAGATTTTTTAAAATCAGCCCTAATTTTAATTTGTTCAGACCTCAGTAGAATCCTTGTTTGAATTAACAATGACATTTGGTGTGCAACCACATAGAAGGAACCATGCTATTATGTTTAGGAAAGAAAAAGTCTTTCTGCTGAACTGTATCAATAGATTTAGCTCAAAGAAATAAGTTGCTACCCATTTCAGAAGCAATGAAGAAGGAGCACATCTATCAAGGCAGGGCCTTCTGTACTGATGAGGTTCACTCATCCTACCTTTGAGTTTCTTTGGTAAATATGGATCAGTACCACTAACACAGTAAAATACACCTCTTTTCACTGAAAACTACTAATATGGAGATTTCTGGAGGAAAGCCCCTGCCAAGGTGGACATGAAAGTACTTCTGGAGAATACTCCTAATTTAATTAATCTGAGTCTTTTGTAACCTCAAATCATCACAATAACTTTATTTGGCAGAGGTTTCAGATTTTGCCTGGGTTCCTGAACTGGGTTCCTGGTTGTGTGTCTGCTTGGGCATTGCGGGGGAATCCCCCAATGCATGAGGGATATCTGGAGGCCAGGCTGTGTTCATCCGGCCTCCAGAATGCTGTGCTACTTACCAGGAGTAGCACAGCTTGTGTGGGTGCATGATCTGCGCATCCCACAAAACAAGATAAATTGTCTAGGGGAGAGATAGGTTCAATCCTGCCTTCCCCCACCCTCCCCACCCCACATAAAGGTCGTGTGAACGACCTTAGTGCCATTTCCTCTGTGTAGCAGGGGGAACGACAGCCTTAATTTTGCTAAATAATTTTGCATGGTGCACAAAGAGAGCAATACAGAAATCCATTAATTCTACAATTCCCCCCTTCTATTTAAACAGATATGCCTCTATGGCACAAAAGGCATGTGGGTTGCATAACAAAAAGCTTTGAATTATCACCGTTTGTCATAAAAGCTCTTAAAGGTTACAACTAAACAATATTCATATTTGCCCAGAAAATAGATAAATGTGATTTGAATCAATAATATGAACCAGTCTCTCTTTTGGTGATTTAAATAAATATAGGCAAAATTAAATCCTCACGTGAATGCAGAAAGTTATGCTATGATATCTAGGAGTGACAAGTGCAACTTACAATAAAAGATCCTTCCATTACACTGAGTAAGAATATTTAGCTCAAAGAACAAATGAACCAACACAGTTCCTTAGGATCAAACTTGACATGGGGTAGGTTCACATGCATGGTGGCATCTGAGGTTTGTGTAGCCCTAGGAGCTCATGCTCTTCTCTTCCCCCATCCCCAAACGAGCTTCTACTTCCATTTCAGCTTCTGCTATGCTGAGACCGGTCATAACATCTGAATTCGCCAGTCTCAGCATATCCTGACATAATTCCATCACAAAAACAAACATCTGTAACGCACTTCAAATCTCAGTTATAGGTATTAAGAGGAGCAAGAGGGCAGAATATGTCAAAAATGGCGAGTCTGGACATCACAACCAATCTCGGTCTATCAGAAACTGGAACGGAAGTAGAGGCTAGAAGAAAGTATGGGTTGTGGAGAGCAGGGGAGCACATGCGAATCTCAGGTGCTGCTGTATATGTGAACCCACCCATGCACATAAATATATGCTTAGAATGGAAAATCTATCTTATTTAAAACATACAATCATGAGGGTGCAAACTTGATTGAGACCACAGCATGCAGGGACAGGAAAGTTAACTCTTTCCTTTCATACTGTTTTCTTGCTAGCAGGAAAACAGTCCCACAGCAGCTATTTGTGCTATTAGCCACTTTGGGAGGGATTTTTGGCAGAAGAATTAAACTCTCCCTCTTCATATACTGCATTCCCAATCATGACCCCCACCCCCATGGCTTATCCCCCTCAAACAAGAGGCACTTCCAGTTATTCTTATGCATACATTTATAAGCACTCTTAGGATCACTAAGATTCTAGAATTTTGAACCAGAAATGGTTCCCCACATAACATAAGAAGACCTCTGCAGAGTTAAACCAAAGGCTCATCTAGCTCAGGACTTTGTTTGCAGTGGCCAGCCTGGTTTTTCCATGATGTCTTCATGTTCAGTTTGTGGGCCACAGCTCTCCCCTGTTTTTGTCACCCAGTAAATGGTTTCCAGAGGCACTTTGAGCATTAGTTGTTCTAGTGAAGAGCCACTGACAAACATCTTCTGGGATTTTGTCTAATTGCCTTTTAAAAGCCACCTGCTTTGGGGCCATTCTCTCAATGGATGGCGAAATGGGAAAGAGCCATTGCTCATTATTTGTTCTCAGGTAGCAAGAAAAAGGAAAAGCCCTCTGCCTGGAATCTGAGCTGTTTCCAGTCATATCAGGCACTGCTGGGCAGAACATATTTTAAAAGAAAACGCCTAACTGTACTATTATCAAAACCATTTGCACTAGCATTATTAGTGAGCTCCTGGACACAGGCAGGATAGAGCTCTTTTGTTCTTTATGATTGCTAGAAAAAATAATAACACAGTTTTTCCTCAAACAGAACAAGCACTCAAATGGGGAAAAAAAAAACAATTACAGGTACTAAACTTTAATACCTTTGGGGGAAATTATACAAAGAACTGAGATTTAGAAAATAAACGTAATAGTAAGACCAGAAACTTGGATGTTAAATATTTTTCCTAAAGTGGCTTTGGTCCTGAGGGTGGTAACTATAGCATTATATGCAATTACTTGTTGTGCTTGCGAATCCCCAGTGGTAATAACTGGTCTACCTGTTGACATACTATTCTTTCTGTTCCTCTATAAACGTAGGCAACTGAATTGCACATGGGTATAATTACCATCGCTGATGGTGTCGGAGATGAGCTTCCCCACCAGGGTTCTGTCAATCACTACTCGCTCCAGCTGTGGCCCAGAAAGGCTTAGGGATACCAGTACACCTGAATGAAAGAGGAGCTGAATCCAAATATATGGGGGGTGGGGGGGGGAAGAAGGTATAACGTATCAATAGAGAATGTAAGTTCCATAATACATTTACCAGCTGTATTTTGAGACATTTCATATACTAAAGATTGTCTGACAAAACATATTAGATACGCCACAGGACCTTTATTAATGGGAAAAAAGACAACTAGATAGAAGGAAAAGCAAAAACATACTGAGAATTTTGAATACACTTGCTATAACTATGCATGAAATGCTTCACTATAGGATATAATTCTCCATAATTTGAATGGAAAATAGTAACTGCAGATGTTGCCATTCATGGCTGAAATCCTTCCCCAGGCTGCTGCCCTATGAAAGTGTGGATATGTGAAGGAGACATCATAGACACAAACCGGTGAGGTGGAGCTGCTCAATAACCTATGTTTATGTGCTCTGCACAATCAGTTAAAACACTCACTTCCTCATGGGGCTGAACATATATGGTAATGAAAAACAGACTCCATGGATTAAACACACACACACACACACACACACACACACACACACACACCCCTAGGGGAGAGGGGAGCAAGAGAATAGACTCACAGAACAGGGCACACACATCGGCAGTAGCACAATTCCGAATAGACTCACAGAACAGGGCACACACATCGGCAGTAGCACAATTCCTATTTTAATTTGCATACTTCCTGTACAGCATGGTCGGTCTGTCTGTCTGTCTGTCTGTCTGTCTGTAAGGCATACCAGTTGCTAATCTCATGTGTGGCAGCTCTCGCAAGAGTTCATGAGCAGCTGCCAAATAGCAACAAGGACGGGAGGGGGGAGAGAATGGCAGCAGCAGCTGGTGGGCAGGCAAAGAAAACTGGTGAATGGCGAAGGGCAGCCAGCTGGCCAAAGAAGGCAGCGGGTGGGTGGGAAGAAGGCGGCAGCAGGGGTGGGTGGGTGGGGAGAAGATGGTGAGGGGTGGGCAGGGAAGACGTCCGGCACGCAGGTGGGGAAGAAGACAGTGGTCGGGGAAGAAGATGGATGGAGGGCTGGGAGGGGTGGGAAAGAAGACTGCAGGCAGGGGAAGAAGGCAGCAGCGGGGTGTGGGGGAAGAAAGCGGCAGTGGCAAACTAGAGACACAGATATTCTGTGCCTGGCCCAGCTAGTCCTTGTTAATATTGCAACAATGCTACCAGGTAGCATTTTAAATGCAATTTCCTTGTTCTGCTCCGTAGTTTACCCTGCTGTATACAAGCAGCAGGATTTTAACAAGGTATGGTATGCATCTGTTGTAGACGTACTGGCTGCCATCCAGACTATCAAAGTGTCTGTGTAAGTAGCAACTCCGAGCACATAGCAGGACCACCCTCACAGCTTCATCAGTTCCCTTACACATAGTTTTTGTGCAACGGAAGCAGTGGGCACTTCTCTCAGAGTATTCTCCTGCGCTCCTAAAGCCCTCTGTTGCAGCAGAAACACATCACTGCCTTAGCGACGTTCCCCATGGTGAGCTCCTAGGGATACCAAAGTAGGGGTTGGGTGGCAGGGCAAGATGGGTGCTACCTACCACCCAGCCCACAAAATAAATGGGCAAGTGGGCAATTTTTAACAGATGTTCACCTTTCCCCCAAATCTCCATAGGATCCCAGTCCCTTTAAATACATTTTGAAACTCCATCCTTTGGGCTCCCCCTCCCTCCCTTCAGCCAATGGGGGCACAGATGCCCATGACAACACTTGAATTGTAGAATAAGCCAACCAAGAAGCAAGGAAATTGCAAGCCAATCTGAAGCCAGTGCCAGAAAACCAATCAGCAAGGGGAAAAACAGGTCTCCAAAATGGCATTCGAAACATTGAAGCATTTTGAATTGAAATGGGGTTGTTTCATTCCAAGCTTGACACAGGCCCTTTATTTAAAGAGCATTTTGTTTTGAGCTCGAGACACTCAAAATAGCCCATTTCAAGTTGAAACGCTTCAGCGTCGAAACATTTTGCACATCCCTAGCTAAGTGTGTTTAATTTAAGCTAACAGACATGATATGTGGCTTTCATAAGATCCAACCACTTATACTGAATGCTAATGTAGTTTACTGAGATACAGTCAGTTCTGAGGCTGGCCACTAGCCCCAAATCTAAGCATTTTCTTGCTGTATAGAGGGGTGCTGGCGGCTCTGGTGAGTGGGAAACAGAAAAAGTGTCCTTTTTCTTTTTCTTTCCTCTTCAAACATAGTGCAAGGAGTGGTTGTGTTTACCTCAGAGCGTACATCTCTCCCGCAACACCAATCCCTCCCCTCCAGCAAACTTCTATAAGCTAGTAAGGACTTGAGCTGGCCACACACCCCTTTTCCTCTTGCTTTCAATTCCCTTCCAGATGCGTAACGAAGGGGGAGGGGCAGGCAGGGCATGTGCCCTAGTGCCAGTTGCAGGGGGGCGCAATGCGCCTGCTATGCCCCACCCCCACCCCAACCCCAACAGTTTTGTTTTAAAAAAAATCTTCTTCTTCTTCTTTTTTTGGAAAATCCCACCCCCGCTTCAATCCCAGCGGGCCGCTGCTGCTGCTCACCGCTGCCACAAGCCAGCACCACCCCCACTCAGGCACGACTCGCACGAGAGCTCTGAGTCCGGGAGGTGGGCAGGCGCTCTCCCATTGGCTGCAGAGAGTGAGCACTACCAATGCCGATTATTTTCAGGCAGCGTTTGCTGCCTAAAAGCGTCTATTCCCCTTTCTCTCCCTCTCTGGAGGGAGAGAAAAGGAGAATGGATGCTTTCACGAAGCAAGCCTGCCTGAAATGAGACCCAAAGAGCTCGCTCGGGCTCTAAGGAGCTCAAGGTCACACCCCTTTTGTGATGTCACCAAAAGGGGCATGGCCACATGCAGAGGGGCGTGGCCTCGAGCTCCTCTGAAAAACTGCAAGTTATTGGGATGAATAGAACACAGGCAAGGCATCAGCAGCATTTAGCAAAATGTATTGAAAACAAGAGGATGAATTATATATCAGACGAACATCTTGGTAGTAACAAAAGGGTGGTGTGTGTGAGAGAGAATTATGACGTTGATTGCAGCAGCCCCACTTGGGGCAGGAGGTACTAAAAACAATTCCTTATAATTCAGATGTGTTTTGTATCTGGTACGGATAAAAACTAATATACCCTTGCCTTTAGCAAGGTATAAGTTAACCATCAAAATTAATATAACTCACAAGTTAACCATCAAAATTAATATAAACTTGTACCATTGTATTTGTACAATTTTCTAGGTAAAAACAGCAAATGTTTGTTTATAGGAGTCACCTTCAATTTTTGTCATAAGTGGTTCTAAATGATAAGAAGGAAACAGATATGAGGAACAAAGGAGGCAAAAAAAAAAAGGTTTCTGCTTTTACAGAGCAATCTTAAGTGCATTTATTCAAAACTAAGCTCATCTGAGTTCAATGGGACTTACACTCCCTAATACTGTAAGTAAGTGTGTTTAGAATTGCAGACTAGTATAATTATAAGATGGTTAATTTGAACAAAACAGATATTTCAATTTAACCCCCTGGAAGCCAGCTTCCTCTTCAACTAGAACTGTATTTTAAGTAACCTAGTCCATCTATTATATATTTTGAAGAATTGGCTGGTTGGTTGATTGGTTGGTTGGTTTGAAATACAGTTATATTTCTCAATACCTACAGATACCAAATTTTGCATGAACAATCCTGCCACTTACATTAGCTGAATGCACTATACCGGAATATGCTGGGGGAAAGGTTTAATTAATTAATTAATTAATTAAGTAAGTAAGTAAGTAATTTTTTAGAAGAAATTAGGGATATAATCATATTTTAACTGCTATTGTTCTCAATAGATTAACACTCCATAATCAGAAATAATTCTAAAATGACATAGTGCCCAGAGAAGCAGAAGATCTTTCTCAGATTCAAATTTACTATGATTCAAATTTACCATATATGATAATTATTCAATAAAATGAATAATGTTTGAAGTTGGAAACTTATCAATTTCAAACTGTTCTTTTAGTTCCCTTTTGCAAGCACATTAATAAAAATTATATGACATATTTAATTTCTTGAACTTTTTTATAAATCTAATCTAGTTATTATAAATCATAATTATTAAAATTGTAATAATTTTAAAAACTTGTTTTAATAATTTTATTATATTGTTTTTATTGTCATGTATTTTAATTTGTGACTTTTAAATATTTTAAATTTCGTACACCGCCTAGAGATATGCATATCAGGCGGTATAAAAATAAGATAGACAGATAGATAGATAGATAGATAAATAAATAAATAATGTACGCCAAATTACTTTACCCAGTCAACAACAGGCGTCACTTACTAGTGTTTATTAGCCTGCTTTCCAGTAGGCTTATGAGATCACCTGGCATTCTCTGTGTGTGTCCGTGTGTTCCCCCCTATCAACTTTGCAACGCCTGGACCAATATGAACAAAATCGGGTACAGTTGTAGGGACACATAGGGACACCTCAATGGCATAGTTTGTGGTGATGTCATCCACCCCAATCCAAGATGGCGGATGTGTAAACTTTTGAGGTGTAAGTGGGCTAACTTGTGAACCACCTAACTGATTTGAACCAAATTTGCTACAGATGTAAGGACACATAGGGATGCCCAAAGGGTGTGGTGTGTGTTGATATCATGCACTCCAATTCAAGATGGTGGTCATGTGAACATCTGAGGCACAAGCAAGCTAATTTGTGTGTGATTTGTGGGTAATACTTGGATAGAAATTTCTTCAATGCTGTAAGAAAACTTCATTTATAAGGAACACTTATAGAAAGGCAAAATAGTGTACTTCCTACATTCCTAGTTGAATATGGTAGAGTGTTTATTATTCATATGATAAGATAACACATGACCAGTGTTCTCTCTAATTCCCCCCCCCCCCCCATCTGAGTGCAGAATGAGTTTTGTTCTGGGCAGGAGTATCAAGGCAGTGTGTGCGCACAAGCATTCAGAATAGAGCCTTCCTGATTCAACCTGAGTGGGATCTAAGATTAACTGAGCGGACATCAGAAAACTTGTGAGCACATGCACACGCCTTAGAGGTGATGTAGATGGGGCTTGTACACATCAGAGGGAACAGTGCACATGACTGAAAACTCTTCCAGACAAAAACACCAATCCCAAGGTGCGCTCCTTATTCCTTAAACTTCCTTAAATTCTGCAGGCTCTATAGCAACCCCTCTCCCCATCCCTCCCAAAACCAATCTCCTTGGAGGAAGAGCGGGATATAAAAATGTGAATGCTGCTGCTTGCTAGCAGTTGGGGGGGGGGGTTGCTAATACACACTGCTGGATTTGGAATGCAATAAACATGCTGATCAGGGAATGTAAGGACTACATCCAGTCTCCAGTACCTCTCTGAATAGCTGATAGGTGTGACTCCTGCTTTCTGAAGAAGGCTGTATCTGTGCTGCCTCAGCAATTTGCATCAGTGAAAGCAAGTAAGGTGCCTTTATAATTTTCAGGCAGTGCCATAATTTGTTAATTAAAAGATTAACGAGCTTGACTTCTGTTTTTGAGCTGATATTATGGTGAAGTTATCTGAAAGATGGGTGCCAGATATAGGGGGGGGGGCAATTTCAGTGCTTGCCCTAGGCGCTGTTTTCCCTAGATACGCCTCTGTTCCCTTCCTTTAAAAAAAACTGACATTTTTTAAAAGCCTCAAAAGAGCCGTCAACAGATCGTTGGTCCTGGAATTTTGAAGTCCAGGAAATTCACAGGGCCATTTTTTCCTTAAGCAAAATTGTTTGCTTAAACAACCCCTGAACTCCTGCCTGTGGCTTCCAGCGGCATCTGGTGGGCCACTGTGCAAAACAGGATGCTAGAGTAGATGGGCCTTGGGCCTGATCCAGCAGGGCTGTTATGTTCTTGTTTTAATTTACAAAACTATATAATTCTATGTAAGTGTACCTAGGGAGTCCCTCAAGTATGTAGAAGCTAAGTTATTTTGGGGTGGTCATGTGAGTTAACTATTAGAAGGAATTTTGATGAATATCAAAAGGAAGCAGAATGAACTGTTTCAGAAAACTTCTGAAGTGACCATCTATGAGACAAGTGTTCAAAGGCCAGTTCAGTCATGGATATAAACAAACTCTTCTCATCTTCATTTCGCAATCTGTAAAGAGAACTAAGAGTGATATGTCTGACAGAGTTTTTGTGAAGATGAGTATTGCTGGCATTATTTTATTTTTCTTTACATAGCACCATCAATGTACACATGCTTTACAATACACAAAAAGTTTATATAAAGTACAAAGGACTGCTCCTGAACTTGTTCACTAGCTCAAATAAAAATGCCACTCTGTTGTGCATATCTTTGCAAACGCAGATCCAGATCAAGCACTTCTATTTATAAAATGTAAATACTAAAATGAAGCCAACAGCCACCTCTTTCAGTCAATCTAACAAATGTCTCTTTGGGATAATCATCTGGAAGGTTTCTAAAGCCCCACCAGTTATGGCAGATGTCCTTTAAGGTTTTGTCCTAGTAAAAAACGTTAGACACAGTCACACTCTTCAAGCTTTTATTGCAACCTTTCAAAACTTCAATTTATCCTTATGTTGCAGTTGGATTAGATAAAATCACAATTTATTCCCAAGTTGATAATGTGATCTTATAGCTCAGCAATGTTTGACTATTGCTCATAATTGTCCCAAAAAATATAAATGAAAAAGTTCGTGAAGAACAACAAAAATCTCTAAAAGTTGAGACTACCTTGCAGATTATGTGAAAAAATGAATAAAAAACAAGACTGAGGAATGCTCAAGAAAGCAATATGTAATGTATCTAGAAAAAGAGAAGCATATCCTTGTCAAAGTGAGTAGGTACCACATCTGACAGAATAACTGCATGACCACACTGCAGTGACTATAAATTCCACAAGAAATCTTTCATTTCTTTAAGAATTAAGAACATAAACGTTTTAAAGTGAAAAACAACATAATGCCAAGGATCCAAATGTTTTTCAAAGAGAATATTTAAAGCATAGTTTTATTTCAATGAGATGTTCACCTCAAATTTTAAATGCTTGGCAGGATTATCCTATGGTCTTGCTATGTCAGCAGCACCTATGCCATAGCAACAATGGCAACACGTATATATAATACAGTAACACAATACTAGTAGAGACCTGATATAATATAGCAACATTAGCAATCGCTCTTGTAGCATACCTGGCAAGTCTGCCATCACCAACCAATGACACTACCATATTACTCATGCATGGACATCCCCAAACACATTCTGAAAGCAGGGATGCAATGATGGCATCAGAGAACGAAATCATACAAAGGCAAAAACTGTGCTCCCCTACCACAAACAGTACCTCCCTATCAGCAGCCACCACTGCTCAACAGTTAGAAGGGAAGCAGCTGATGCATGCAGCTACAAGATCAAGGGCTCCCCTCAAGACTGGGTCTTTACAGTACAGACTCAACATATAAACAGGTTGCTCACCTGCAACTGATGGCCTGGTAGTGATCCGTTGTATTCATAAGGAATGGGTTCTGCGCCTGTGCAGGGACCTTGTGGATAGATTGACTAGCTCCTTGTGACGGCCACTCTGCCCTGCATGTGCTCTGTGCTTCCGTTGAAATCGGCAGTTGAGGGCACCATTTTCTGTTTCTTGCAGATTGCCCTCTTTGACAATCATACAGTGTTCTCTCGCTCTCTCTCTCTCTCTCTCTCTCTCTTAATACTTCCTGTTGTGGGGTGGTTCGGGAGGGTCTTATGAATACAATGGATCACTACCAGATCATCAGTTACAGGTGAGCAACCTGTTTATCTGGATCATGATCCATTGCATTCATAAGGAATGGGTGATTAGCCAGCTTCCCAGCCTGGTGGTGGGCACAGTAGCCCCAGAAGCCTATGGCAACACCCGTTTTAAAACACTTCTCCCAAACTGGACCTGCTCAGCAGACCTTAGGTCAATAGCATAGTGTCAATAGCATAGCTGCTGAGAAGACCATGTAGGAACTGCACAGGTATCAGCCATGCGGATCCCTGACAGATGTTCTATAGAGGACGCATACGCTCACGTTGAGTTCGCTCTTATGGTGCGTGGTGGATCTATGTATCTAACGAATGCAGCATTTTCTCCAAAGGCGACTGAGGACCCTGGAAAAAGGTAAGTAATGTAATATCTTGGTTGTTGTCGATATGCCTGCACTATTAACTCCACTAACCAATGTGCAAGACATTGACGCGATATTGGCTGACCCTTTGCTCTGCCCTTATAGACCACAAACAGTTTCTTTGTCTTTCTAATGTCCTTAGTCTTTTCTAGAAATACAGCAAAGCATAATGGACATCTAACGAATGCAGCGTTTTCTCCAAAGGTGACTGAGGGCCCTGGAAAAAGGTAGGTAATGTAATATCTTGGTTTAAATGAAACTCTGTTACAATCTTAGGTTGGAACTGTGGATCTAATCGCATCAGCATCTTGTGAGAGTAGAATTGTGTATATGGAATGTCTGTTCGCAATGCTGTGAGCTCACTCACTCGTCTCACAGTATTAACAGCTATTAGAAAAATGGTCTTTAATGTCACTAGATGAAGCAAAGCCCCACCTAGGGGTGCGCAGTAAGTCCTGTCAATACTAAAGACAAGCTCCACTAAAGACAAGCTCCATTGCTCCACTGGCGTCTTTATTGGGGGATGTAAGTTATTTACACCCTTTAAAAAATCCTTACAGTCAGGATGGGGGGGATAGGGGGCACAGTGGTGCCATCCCAACCAGTATGCATTGAAGAGATAGCTGTCAGATGCACCTTAAGAGACATGTTTGCTAAACTTTTGAGTTTTAAGGAGATCATATATAGCAAAACGTGTTGCAGCATAGCCCCTTTAGGACAGAAACTTTGCATTCATGTGTATTCTTTAAATCTTTTCCATTTACTTCTGTAGATTTTTCTAGTAGTCGGTTTTCTATTGTTAATTAGTATTTTCTTAAGAAGCCGACTCTTCACACTGTCATCCATAGAGTCTTTATATCTGGATGCTGTATAACTCTGCCGTCCCGTATTAAAAGATTGGGCCTTAATGGGAACCTGTGGAAAGTCCTTCTCAATAGTTTGAGTAGTGGAGCAAACCAGGATTGTCCGGGCCATCATCATAGTGGTGTTGTCCCACATGATCTGTGCTAGTACATGGTTTAGAAGTGGTTGAGGCAGCAACAGATAAAAGGACCCCTTGTTCCACATATGTTGAAATGCATCTCCCAAGGATCTCCAGCCGACACCACCACGTGAGAAACATCTCGGACACTTTCTGTTGGCAGCAGTCGCAAACAAGTCCATGTTTGGCTGCCCCTATAATTTGAACACCCGGCTTAGATAGATGCTGTTGATCCCCAATTCGTGGTGCTGGTATTGGTGCTTGGCATGGCTGAGATCGTCTGCCAAGACATTGTCCGCTCCCCATATATGTATCACCAGAGGATACACACTGCAGTTGATGCACCAATTCCAAATTTGCAGACTCAAGGCACAAAGAGAGTGAGACACTGTGCCCCCTGTCGATTGAGATACGTGATTGCTGTGGTGTTGTCGAGTTGACACTACACCACTTTGCTGTGTATCTGGAGCTCAAACTCCTTTAGTGCCATAAACAGAGCCATCAGTTCCAAGTAATGTATATGGTGACATTGTTGTCGTGAAAGGTATGCCGCCCAGCAGATTGGTCTCCACCGTCTACCAATGCAGAGATTGGAGGACGCCCTGCGGCAATGACGGACACTTGTGCTGACTGTCCACATTGGGGCGAAAGTTCCTGATGTACCACATCTGCAGTGGCCACATCTGTAGATCCATGTAATAAACAGTGGCATTGCAGGAAGCCATCAATCCCATCAGCCGCTGCACATTGCACACAGGTTGCATAGGTGTCTTGTTGAATAGACAAATCAAGTCCCTGATTTGTCGAAAACAGTCTACAGGAAAGTATGCTCTTTTTGACTGCACCATCCCAAAGAGCTCCTATGTAACTTATATGTTCCTGTGGTTCCAGGTTCTACTTCTTCCAGTTGACGTTGATGCCCAGATCCTGCAGGAGTTGTAACACATAGTGGATCTGAGAAAGTAACCTTTCTGTCGTCCCTGGCCAGAAACCAGTCATCTAAATACGGATAAACCACAACCACAACACAAGTGTGTCACCACCACAACCATGACCTTTGTGAATACACACGGGGCTGTTGACATTCCAAAAGGGAGGGCTGCATATTGGTTTACTGCATCTCCCACTGTAAATCACAGATATTTGCAATGATTCTGTTATATTCCTATGTGGAAATACGCGTCTTTCAAGTCTGACATCGCCGCCCACTCCTCCTTGCATAGGAAAGGCAGAATTCCTTGCAACATCGTCATTCTGAACTTGCATGCCCACACAAACCAATTCTGTCTGTGAAGGCCCATGACTGTCCGGATCCCCACAATCCCCCTTTGGGATTTGAAAATATCAGGAATAAAATCTGGACATCCTCTCTATCTACTGCACTGGAACAATTGCCCTTTCCTCCAACAACACCTGCACTTCCTCTTGTAAAATGAGTTCCCCTTGTGTATTTTATTCCTGAGAATGGTGGCATAGTTTTGAACTCTAAAGCATAGCCAGTCTTGATAATTCTGAGTACCCACTGGTCTGCTGTTATGTGTTGCCATGCTCGGGCATGGCTTGCCTGTTTGATGGGAATGTTGGCAACTACAAAGCTGATGTTGTATGCTTTGGCAGATGGATGGTTCGATTGTATTGATTACAGTGGACGGCAGATCAGATCAAAGAGACTGCATGTTCCGGTTCTTAGATGGCCTATTATTCTGGGCGTTGACCGAAACCGTTGTTTCTTTAGTACGGCCTGCATTGCCATCTAAAATCCTTTCGCTCATGCTGTTTAAAAGGAGCACACTGTCTCCCATATGGTTGGTATCGGGATGTCGCAGTAGATGCTGAGGTTGTGGTGATGAATGTCTTCGCTGTATATCTTTTAAATAACTCCATTGTAGAGTCTGTGCTTCCACTAAATAAGCCCTTTCCATCATAGGCCAAATTTTCCATACAGTCACCTATGTCATGTTGAAGGTTCATGGATCTTAACCATTCATGACACCACAAAGTCACTGCCATAGCCATGGCACAAGATTCAGTCTCATCTAAATGTTTAAAGGTGCTGAGCTGTTGCCTAGGACATATGTGGTTTTCTCATATACTTCAGCGAATCTGTCCTGAAATTCCTCAGGTGTCAATGAAGTTGAATCCTGTAGTAATACATCCCACAAGTAATGGTTATATCTGGCTAAGCAGACTGCATAGTTCGCTATTCTAATAGCCAAACTAGAGGTGGAATAGATCTTCCTGCCTATAACATCCATTTTTCTTCCTTCCTCATCAGAAGGCGTATCATGCCAGCTAACTAAGCAAAGAGGCATCTTTCAGAGTGGTGATTCTCTTATATTTAGCAGGGGAGAGCAACTGGCCATCTCCAACCCCAGCACAGTATCCATCCAGTGGCTGTTGCTGGTATTTGCCTCATGTTTTTTTTTTAAACTGTGAGCCCTTTGGGGACAGGGGACCATCTTCTTGATCGATTATTTATCTTTCTATTGAAACCGCTTTGAGAACTTTGGTTGATGAGCGGTATATAAATATTGTAGTAGTAGTAGTAGTAGTAGTAGTAGTAGAAGGCATACTGTGGTGTTGATCAGACCTCGATGTAGTTGTGCAATCAATTACTAAAGCTTTTGGCACTGGATAATACAGAAGGTATGTGTTGTCTTCCTCCTGTATTCTATATAAGCTCTCTAGCTGCTTAGACGTCGACGTGGAGGTTTGCAGCACTTTCCAAGCAGACTGCACCACTTTTGTTATTATGGGAAGCATTGGAAGTGCTACTGGATGAGATGTTTTAGCAGCCATCATCACGTTATAAACCGGTCCTTTAAATCCACCCCTGGTTGTTTAATGTCCAGGCCTAAAGCCTCCATCTCTCTAATCTAAGCATGATATCCCTTCAACTCCTCTGAAGGGAAAGCTGAAGACTTTGGAGGTACAGTTGAAGGTGGATCCAGTTCTGAGGGGTGGCTAGTTACATCTAAATCATTGCTTGTGGAATCTGCCTATTGTGGAATAGCCATCATCACCTGCCTCTAATGGAGGGGCTACTGGTGGTACTATTTTCTTCTACTCCTTCTTCTTCTTTGGAACTCTAGGCTGAACAGGAGATTGTTGAGGTGGCAAAGCAGGAGCCGCTAGAGTTTTCCTTGGCTTGGAGTACTTGGTTGTGGTGCAAGAGGTTGCACAGGCTGCCTTGAATAGTCTGGCGTATCAGGCTGTATTTGGCAAGCAGTTGACATAGTAGCAGCAGCCCTAGCTATAGTATGTTGCGGTACCTGCCTCTCTGGGACAATCAACAGAGGATGCTGTAAATTTCTCTGTGCTTTCTGCATCTGATATTCAGCATAACCATCTGGTAATGCAACCATAGGAGTATGATGAAATCCACAAGTATGTGTAATTTCCCTATGTCCGTGTTGGCAAGGCACACCCTGCTTCCAGAGTCCCTGTGAGCTTGCATACTGTACAGGCAACTTACAAGATAAAGATGATGCAGTTGTCATTGCTGCATCATTGTAGTTCAAAAACAGCTGGAGGGCCAAGGTTCCCCACCCCTGCTCTACAGTAAAGTCTATATAGTCTCCTCTCTCTTCCTGTTGATTTGGTGTTAGTCGAAGGGGATTGTGCTGGTGTCTGCACAGGGGACAGCTGAAGTACTCTTCTTGGTGGTACTGCTGCAAAAGGAGAATGTGGCAACGCTGTTGATGTTGTGGTCGATAGCAAATGTGCCATCGATACTGATGTCCACATTGAGACCTGTAGCTGTGCACTCTGTTCCATTGGTATTGATGTCAACATTGTGGCTGCTTTCAGCAGCAATGCTCTTGATATCAACACAAAAGGCTGTTCTCTCGATGTCGATAGCCCAGCTGCCGATGTTGTAGGCAGGCTATAGTCCTGTAATGCAGTCAGCGAAGGAGTGGTTTCCTTTGACTTCATTTTGCTTCGATGTTTCTTTAGTGACAGAGAATCCCTTTCCTCATCTGAGGAGCGTCACCATTTCTTATTCTTATGCTGATAAGCTGGCTTTTGGACTTCCTTTGGCCATTTGAATTCTGGCTCTGATCCTTCCACAGTGGTTTTAGACAGCATATTTGCAGATCCCTGCATGCTCAGTGCTGAGCCTGGCAACACTCCCGCTCTCAATGTCGATGCCAAGATCGATGCTGAAACCAATGCCAAGGGATAACTTGGCCTCGGTTTTGGTGGATGGAGCGCCTCATCATATAATGCTGCGGCTATACATAGCGCCTAATTCTTTAAAGTTTGTTTTGAAAAGGAGCAGCCTATTTTGAACACTGCTGTATTGTGCTGCTCTCCTAAGCACAGGAGACATGATTCATGGTGGTCCGTCGACGGTAGTTTAGCTCGACAAGCGCTTGAAAGTCTTTTTAGTCTCCATTGTCGGCTAAGGTGCACCCCAAGGCTAAAGCCTCGTGGCTCCAAACACAATAAAATCCAAAATACCGTATCCAGTACGTTAAACATTAGAATAGTCAAAAATAGTCCCAGTCCAAAAAGAGTTAAAAAATCAATCCTATCTTATATCTCTCTCTGACGAATTTAGATGCACTGAGGAGCCAGCAACAAGGTGTTGATGATTTGGCAGTCAAATAGAAACTGAGAAAATGTGCCCGCAACTGCCAATTTCAACAGAAGCACAGAGCACATACAGGGCAGAGTGGGCGTCATGAGGAGCTAGTCAGTCTATCTGTGAGGTCCCTGAGCAGGTGCAGAACCCATTCCTTATGAATGCAACAGATCACCAGATCCTGAAGAAATCTTCAAAATATATAAATATTTTATAGATACATAGGGTCACACAGGAAAGAAAGAAGTGCTACTCCAGTCTTTACAATTAGCTCACCTCATAGCCCAGTAGGTAAGAGGCCTGAGCATATAACTCATGAGCAATACCATATTGGGGTTGGGGGTGGGAGGCACTGCTTTCCAGTGGTTCCGCTCCTACCTCAAGGGCAGATTCCAGATGGTGTCTCTTGGAGACTGTTGTTCTTCAAAATCTGAACTTTTGTATGGTGTCCCTCAGGGCTCCATATTGTCTCTGATGAAGTTTAATATCTACATGAAACCACTGGGAAAGATAATCAGGGGATTTGGTGCAGGGTGATATCAATATGCTGATAACACCCAAATCTATTTCTCCATGTCAACATTATCTGGAGAAGGCATAACCCTCCCTAAACGCCTGCCTGGAGGCAGTAATGGGCTGGATGAGGGATAACAAACTCAGGCTGAATCCAGATAAGATGGAGGTACTTATCGTGCGGGGTCAAAACTCAGGAGATGATTTTGATCTGCCAGTTCTGGATGGGGTCATGCCCCGCCAGAAGGAACAGGTATGCAGTCTGGGGCTGCTTCTGGATCCGAACCTCTACCTTGTGTCCCAGGTTGCGGCGGTGGCCAAAGGTGCTTTTTATCAGCTCCGGCTGATACGCCAGCTGTGTTCATTTCTTGAGATGAACGACCTCAAAACAGTGCTACATCTGCTGGTAACCTCTAAGCTGGATTACTGCAATGCGCTCTGTGTGAGGCTACCTTTGCACATAGTCTGGAAACTGCAGTTGGTTCAGAACACAGCAGCCAGGTTGGTTTCTGGGTCATCTAGGAGAGACCATATTACTCCTGTGTTGAAGGAATTGCACTGGCTACCGATACGTTTCTGGGCAAAATACAAGGTGCTGGTCATTACCTATAAAGCCCTAAACAGCTTAGTCCCTGTGTATTTAAGCGAACGTCTTCTTCGCCATGAGCCCCACCGCCTGCTATGATCATCTGGAGAGGTTCGCCTGCGGCTGCTGCCAACTCATCTGGCAGCTACTTGGGAACGGGCCTTCTCCACTGCAGCCCCTGGACTTTGGAATGCGCTTCCTGCTGAAATAAGAGCCTCCCCATCTCTGGCAACTTTTAAAAAGGCACTGAAGACACATGTATTCGCCCAGGCTTTTAATTAGATTTATAATTTTAAATAATTTTAATACTGGGTTTTATATGTTTTTAATCTTTTAAATGGTTTTAATTGTTAATTGATTTTATGTTAAATGATTTTAAATTGTAAAGTGCCCAGACATGCAAGTTTTGGGCGGTATAGAAATATTTTAAATAAATAAATGAATGAATGAATGAATGAATAAATAAATAAATAAAATGCATTCCTATAGATTCGGACTAATATCTATACTTATACTTGCTAACTGAGGAAACACTTCATGGATCGGATGCAGTGGGCCATAATCAATGAAACTGTGTGCTATAATAAAGGTGTTGGTCTTTATGATGCCACAAGACACTGAGGCTATTCACACGCATGTAAAAAAAAAGGGCTAAGGAAGCCCAGCCTGGTTTTGCACGTGTGTTTGAACCACCGGGATCAGGCCCAATCTCAGCAGCAACACAGTGGCAAACCCGCCTGTGAAGTCTGCCCTCAAAATGGGGTTAGGAGAGCAAGCACTCTCCTAACTCCGTTTTGGCAATCATCTGTCAGCAGTGGCTGCTTGCAGCCGCAGCTGGCAGATTTGTGGGGGAAGGGGGGATCCCAATAATACACCACACAGTGCATTATTGGAGCTCCAGGAGCAGGGCAGGGTGGCACATCTCAGCACCTGACCCCCGGAGCTACTGACAGGAGCCGGTGTATGTCTGGGAGGGCGATCCGCCCACCCAAGGAGGCAGCACTGCTCGCCTTCGGAGAGCATAAGTGTAACCCGCTCTCCCCGCAGACTGTCCCAGAGCCCTTCTAGCGGATCATGAGTTGTTGCCAAAGTCAACTCTCTATGTTGTTGCCAAAGACAAATATGGCTATTCCCTCTGGAGGTTTGTACAAGAAAAGCAGATCCAGTATTTACCTAAACATAATTAAAACTAGATGAGAGCACCCTCAAACATTTCTAAATAATTATTCTGTTTGCAACATCCCGAACAGACAAGAAATACACTTATGGGAACACAATAGTCATAGAGCAATTCTCTTTTAGACAGGTTTACCAAGTTTTCATCCACTTCCTTAATTTCACATCACTTTTGAGCTGCTTTTCATACAACTATCTTGGGGTCACTATTTGCCAGGAATCAATGCGAATGTGTTTTATACCCGACCCTTGCAATGTACACTGAGTGCTGCCTCCTGCGCAAGTCCTCACTGGAAAGAAATGAAGGATTGGCCATGCATTGGCCATTGTATAAGCTAAAATACAAACAGCATTCGCATTACCTGGCAGCAATGCACACTTCTGAAATGTCGAATCTGAAGAACTGTCTTGATTTCAGCACTCTGGTTTTGTGTTATGCTACATGTTGCTACATTGATTTCAAAACCAGATCACCTGTATATACTTGCCATGCAGCTCATCTTGCAAGCGACAACAGCTTTTGCCATTATGCATCTTACCTAATAATCAAGTTCTAAATATGCAAACACAAGCAAATGTCTATATAAGCAAATTACAGTGTGAATGCTACAAACAA
The DNA here is from genome assembly GCF_027244095.1 of Hemicordylus capensis. Lineage (NCBI taxonomy): Eukaryota > Metazoa > Chordata > Lepidosauria > Squamata > Cordylidae > Hemicordylus > Hemicordylus capensis. The sequence goes on from NC_069657.1 coordinate 251,304,989, forward strand.
AAGATTGTAACATTCTAGTCACCTGACAAACATGTTCAGTTCTGGCACTTGTCAAATAAATAAAAAGTAGCATGTGTTTAATTCTTTATAGACATTTGCAGTTTTATTATGTTCTTTTCCCTGTTAGGTGATTCAAATTCAGAAGGAGCATACAAACAAGATTAAGATCACATCATTGTAAAGTTACTGAAGGGAATATTTATTCTGTTAAGCATGCCACCTGTAGATGCATCAGATTACTGTCCAGTTCTTAGTGGTTTCCAGAAGATGCTGAAGGGTAGAAGGATCTTTGAGATGCCTCCAAAGACATTTCTACACTGAACAGCTAGAGTTCAGTGAAAATGAAGATCGCGACATTTGAGATTTGGAAGCGGAAAAGAGAAAGATGAAGGAGGACAAAGGTTTAATTTAGCAAATTAACATAACAGCTCTCAAACTGCTACACCGATATCGACTGCCCATCTTGCAGAGCATCAGCAAGGGGAGCTGACCACCCACAAACTGTAGCTGAGACCCAGGAGACATTCTGCAACATACCCTGCAGATATTGTGAGAATTCACAATATTCTCTGACAAGCCTGAAGCACCCAGTTGTGAGATAAAAGGGTACAATTAGCATGTGGCTTTTCATTGCAGGTTGCTGAAATAGCTTTGGCTTACAATGGCAGCAAATACTGCATGACTACTAGGTCATGTAGTATCCCAGAACCCAGTTGATGCTCAGTTCCTTCATGCTTCTTTAGTAAAGTGCTGGCAGACTTGGCTCAGGTCTACTTGATGAGCCTCACCTAAACAAAGCAAACACTCCATGTGGCATCCATGGAGGGGAGTTTATTGTTGCAAGTCACACAAGTTATAAAAGTGACTCCAGATGTCATTAGCTGTCATCCTTCAACCTGGAAAGAACTGTTCCCTCTAAGGCGTGCGCATGTGCACGCACTCACACATTTTCTGATGTCTGCTCAGTTAATTTCAGAACCTGCTCAGGTTGAATCAGGAAGGCCCCACTCTGAACGCACATGCACACACACTGTCTTGATACTTCCGCCCAGAACAAAACTCATTCCGCACATAGATGAAAAAAAATTAGAGAACACTGATGGGAGGAACGGGGGGAGTGCGATCTAACTCAGGACACAAAATGAAAAGTGATAGAAATGAGATGACAGATAGGTGCGGGCGGGGGGAGTCAAATAAAAGGAGGAGAATGATTTTTTTAAAATAGGGTAAAGCTCTCACAAGCAGATAGGGAAGAAAGGATTCTTCAGTATGCTTTCTGTAGTAGTACAAAGAATATTGAGGAGATTACATGAGTCGTGCAGTGAGCAATGTTCAGAGGGTTCCCACGAAGAATAATGGGTAGCTCTCTGGAAGGTTCCAAGATGTGTTCACAGGTGTGATCAGTAGTGTGAAGGACAACAGGACCACATAGAAGAAACTAAATATTTGCTGCTTTCATCACACTATTTTAAAATGTATAAATGTGTATACTAAATGCCTTTAGGTTTTATTTATCTTAGAGTGTTGTTTTTGTGTTGTAAATTGACCTAATAATTTTCACTGAAGCATACCTGCTTTCCATAATTGTCTAATTGGCAATTATAGTGAAGGAGCTGGACTATAAAAATTCATGTTCCAAGACATTTATTAGTCTAAACACCACAGGATTCTTTGTGCATTCACACATTTTGTTATTCGGGGTGGAGCTATAATTGGGTAGATGCATCCCAAGAACATGTGTCGCCCTGCCTCCGGAGCCACCTCACCCTGCCTCAGGGGCTGCCTTGCTGGGTTCTCCCACCTCCCCTCCAGAGGCGCTCTAACCCCTAGACCTTGGCGACCCAGTCTGGTCCTCCAACATCCGGGGGGCCTCCGGAAGCCACCCGGCACCTGCCCCATGAAACCTCTGTGTTTTGTTTTATTATTATTACCGCTGCCGGTGGGGGGAGCAGAGCAGTCCTTCTCCCCTCTCCCCCCCTCCCCTGGCAGTGGTGGGAGACGAAGTGATGATGGGCCCATCCGTTCAGGCCAGCGTCTTTTGCCAATTGTGAGGTGAACCCTCACAGTTGAGAGTTTGGCTAAGCCCGCTCTCCCTGCACAACCTAATAAAGCTTTCCACACCGCTCGTGTGGAGAGCTTCTCTATGTTTTAGCATTCAGTAGCAGATTAAGAATTATACATAGACATTAAGCATCGATATTAGAATATTAAAATATTAGAAATACTAACCCGCATTCAAAAAATTACATTGATTTAGTAGACCCCCTCACTAAAGACAGCTAAATAAACGTATGGGATGAGTAAACATGATATTAGAGGATGTGATTTATGAATTGATAGCAGGAAGTAGAGGTAAATGGTAGGTTTTCATAATGGAGGGGAAACACCAAAGTGTCTTGGGGGACCTCAAAGACTAAAAGATTTACTGGTAAAGGCCCGAACTGGGCCCAAACCAGACCCAAACCAGCCCTGCCTGCTCCAGCACGGGGAGGGGGGAAGCCACCCCCCACCTCTATGCACCCTGGCAGCTTCAGCAGCCACAGCCACCACCGGCAGCACTTTTTAGGTAAAAATTGACTCCCCTCCCACCCCACTAATTTTAGTGAAGCCTCACCCCTTTACTGGTAAAAGGGATTCCTTATCAGATTGCCCTTTACCAGCAAGTTCCAAACTGGCTCTAACCGAGCCCTTCAAATCAAACTGGCTGACTTGAGCCTGACTCGAGTCGAGCCGACATGCACACCCCTATGTTCGACCTCCCCAGCCAAGTACATCCCCTTGGCAATGTATGTGCACTCCCCCAGGGTGACGGCATGCACCTTATCTTATTACTAGCTGCCATGCTGCCACTGCTCCTCCAACCACTGCTCCTCTAGCTGCCACACCTCCACCTGCCATGCCTCCATCACTGCTACTCTTCCTGCCACCCACCATCACTTGCCATTAGGCTTGTGGGGGGGGCGCACTCAGAAGCAGGGAGGTCTCCCTCTTTCTGAGTGCCTCCAGAGACAAATGGAAATGGATAGTGAGGAGAGCTGGTCTTGTGGTAGCAAGCATAACTTGTCCCCATAGCTAAGCAGGGCCTGCCCTGGTTGCATATGAAAGGGAGACTTGATGTGTGAGCACTGCAATATACAGGTGAAACTCGGAAAATTAGAATATCGTGCAAAAGTCCATTGATTTCAGTAATGCAAATTAAAAGGTGAAACTGATATATGAGACAGACGCATTACATGCAAAGCGAGATAAGTCAAGCCTTAATTTGTTATAATTGTGATGATCATGGTGTACAGCTCATGAAAACCCCAAATCCACAATCTCAGAAAATTAGAATATTACATGGAACCAAGAAGACAAGGATTGAAGAATAGAACAATATTGGACCTCTGAAAAGTATACAGTGTACTGTGCTTGATTGGCCAGCAAACTCGCCTGACCTGACCCCATAGAGAATCTATGGGGCATTGCCGAGAGAAGGATGAGAGACATGAGACTAAACAATGCAGAATTGCTAAAGGCCGCTAATGAAGCATCCTGGTCTTCCATAATACCTCATCAGTGCCACAGGCTGATAGCATCCATGCCACGCCGCATTGAGGCAGTAATTGCTGCAAAAGGGGCCCAAACCAAGTACTGAATACATATGCATGCTTATACTTTTCAGAGGTCCGATATTGTTCTATTCTTCAATCCTTGTCTTCTTGGTTCCATGTAATATTCTAATTTTCTGAGATTGTGGATTTGGGGTTTTCATGAGCTGTACGCCATGATCATCACAATTATAACAAATTAAGGCTTGACTTATCTCGCTTTGCATGTAATGCGTCTGTCTCATATATCAGTTTCACCTTTTAATTTGCATTACTGAAATTAATGGACTTTTGCACGATATTCTAATTTTCCAAGTTTCACCTGTATTCCCCTCAGGGGATGAAGCCGCTCTGGGAAGAGCAGAAGGTTTCAAGTTCTCTCCCTGGCAGCATCTCCAAAGATAGGGCTGAGAGAGATTCCTGCCTGCAACCTTGGAGAAGCTGCTGCCAGTCTGTGAAGACAATACTGAGCTAGACAGACCAATGGTCTGTTCAGTATATGGCAGTTTCCTATGTTCCTAGTGTGCATGCCCTCTGATGCTGAGGCAGGGCACATGCATGCCCTCCATTCCTATCAGGCTGAGAAGGTACTTGGGAGGAGGGAGGCCCCCGTTCTGTTCCTCTCTGGAGAGAGGAACTGAATAGGACATCTCTCCTTCCAAATGCCTCCCAAGCCCAATGACAAGTAAAGTTGGGCAGCAGAAGGAGCAGTGGTGAGTGGAAATGGGCAGTAGGAGCTGTGGCGGGCTGCAGGAGCCACACTGGCAAGTGGGGGGAAGTGGCAAGCTACTGATGGGCCCCTGGGGGCTCCATCCTTCCCAGGGCCCCTTGTTCTTTGAACATGGGCAAACACCATTAGCTCCATCCTTGTCCATGTTATTTTTGCTGCTGCTGCTACAATTTAACATGACTAACCCTCTAATAATGGGGTGGGGAAGCTAAACAACCTGGGGTGTAGTGGATTGCAGCTGAAAGTGGGGTGAACGTGGGGTGTAGTGGATTGCAGCTGAAAGGAGGAGATTGGAAAGGGCAGTTCTGCATTCACAAGTCTGCTCATAGTTTTGAGCATTTGGATCAATGATTTGATCCAAAACTCCATGTATGCAAGGATTTCCCATTCAGTTCTAGAACAGGAAATTGCAATTGCATGTATGAGGAAAACTGATAATGCATATGTTGTGATATATTTGATGTTGCTAAAATTGTTTTCACTATCCATGCATTTGCATGGATACACTGGGCACCTCAGACTGTAGCTCAGATAATATAGCCATTTTACATTCAACAGAAGTAATGCTTGTTTTAAAAGAACAGTGGCGTAGGGAGGGCTTTGGTGGCCTGTGTTCCCATGGGCAGCCCTCTCACAGGAGGCAGCCTTCCCCCAGGCAGCAACACACTCCTACTGTCTGCGCACAGTGCTCCAGCAAGCTCTGACCCCAGGGGAGCTGGGAATGAAAAACATGCATGCACTCTCATGACACAGGGTGCACATGTGCCCTCATTCCCAGCCACCTCAGGTTAGAACCCTCAGGCACATGATCAGTCAAACGGGGTTGGAGCGCCCGCTCCACTAACCTGGTGGGTTTTTTTGGGGGGGGGGGAGGATACTTTCCGCGGTTTGCTGCTGGGAGCTGCGCAGCTCCCATTGCAGCACGAGGCTGCAGGAAAGCAGGCTAGGCTCCCATAGCCCACTTTCCTGCAGTCATGAGAATCGCTTCAGTAACTGTGTTTAAATATGTTGTATTTTATGCTAGTCAAAGACCAAAATAATGATGTATTTTTTAATACACTCAAAGAATTCTAAAAGAATGATTTGGCAGGAATTTCCTTTGCCAGAAGTCATGCCTATTTGTCTTCAGCAAGGCTTATTCTTTGACACCTTTAATGATTTTAGTTTAAGAATGCTTTCTACTAATTTTTAAGGGACTGAAGTTAAGTCCAATGGTCTTAAGTCTAATTTCTTGGTCCTATCTCTCTTTTTAAAAGCTTATGTTACACTGGCCTACATGATGTACAAGGCAACACCGACGTTCCTGATCAGTCAGTGCTGCTGCACGCATGGAAGCCTGTCCCAAGGATTTTGCACAAGAGCACAGTTGCACATCTACTTAAAACAGCATCCCCTCACTTGGTCCAGCTCTACTTACAGTGAAAATAGAATTTCATCGCTTGTTATATATAAAGTATTTGCTTTAGTTCTTCAGACACCCTCTTTGAAAATGCTCTACTTTTTGTACTGCACCTAGGACTATTTAAGGACTTACTACAGTTGTATTACTATTAATATTATCCAATGTTGGTAACATTATTTTGCTTTGCAATTTTATAGCTGGAGCATCTAAAATTACAAAGAAAGACTAAATATAAAGAGGAGAGCACAAGTTTCAGAAATCTACAATTATCAGGGAATTCAATTCATTTTTAATGGGACTTGCACCACTGTTGCTGGTTGAAGGTTAGGCTGATATTAGTCATATCCTTCAAATTTCAACATCTTGGCTAAGCAGTGGTAAGTTCAATGACATGCCTGTTCAACATCAAGGATAAAGGGCTAGAAATAGCTTCTAATGAGTTAAAATACATTAAACATATTTCAAGAAAAAGCTGTTGATTAGAATGCTGGATCACACACTCTAAGATGCCAACCTGTTCCCACTTCCCATGCTGCTAACAAGGATGTGAGCAGATGTTTTCTTTATCCATTATATGGATATTTATGTAGATACAGAATACAGACACATGCCACAATGGCCTCAGCAGTTTTGACATCTAATCTAACTAGATAGTTATTTTACAAGTCCTGTCACTATGCAGCACATTTTAAAGGATTTGTTTAAAGTAGCAAAATGCTTCAAGTATAAAATTTAATAAATTCCTTCTGTGCTTTTTAACTAGACTTCTGAGCATGGGTGCTGAATATACTGAATACTTCACTTTAAATTGGAGCACAAGACATCCCATGTTTTATATGATTCCCCCCTATTTATATTTAGCAGTTTTCACCAACTAAAGTTTTTGTCTACCTTACAACAGTTTTGTTTCTAAACAAAAATGTGCATCGAAAAATTCTCTCATAGAACTACTAGCTACATTTTTTCTACCAGTTAACTTTGCACCACTACATCAATCACTTAACAATTGTTCAGCTCTGTTGACTGAGCATTGCAAGAGCATGTCAAAACATTTTACCTGACAGACATATTTGTTCTTCCATTTGCTCAGCACACACTGACTGTTTTGCATCAGTTCCTGGAGGACAACAGAAAATAGACAGTGTATATAGTTGGTTGTACACATTTTGCTTGTGGTTAAAGTGATTTTAATTTTCAAGGAGGAGAAAACGTCTGGCATTCTAAACAAAGATGCAACTGTTCTGGACAGCCCATCAGACAAAAGCGTATTTATCACCAGAAGGGATGCTCTTTTATGAAAATTAAAGCTGTTGAAAGAGATCTGAAAACCTGGATTAATTGTTAATATGCTTGAAACTTTCTGAAAGATACCTCCAGCTCCTTGAGTGTGTCTCGCAGCTTTTCCGGACGTTTGTTCTTAAGTACCCAAGGATAATCTCGAGCTAACAAAAGAACATGTATAAGTTAGTATACATACACATACTAAACTATGAGTAACACTGGATTTTACTTCATTTTTTATTAGTAATTTCATACAAAACATGAAGAGATTTATAACACTAACAGAAAACCACAGAAGGATGAACAATGTCAAGTGTGTTGGTTCAATATATTATGCACATTATCCATCTCATAATACATCTATCTGTTTATAATCCAGAATAGTTCCTCTTAAAGTAGGTTAATTCTGATGCAAATAATATAGACTAAATTTGTTTAAACCACTCTGATACTGGTAGCATTTATGCCTTTTCCTAAAAGAAACCTATACACATTTTAGCAGTTCTACAGAAGTCTCTTCTCAACCAAAACAATTATTTTAGGATCATATGATTTCAAATGTGCTTTCATATCACTGATCAAACTAAATATTTTCTCAAAGTATCTATATAAATGGGATAAGTTCAAAAGACATGGGTAGAATCAGCATATCCAGATTGATACCTCTGACAAGTCTCTTGTGTTAAGTTATAAACACATAGCCATCTGTACTGAAACACCATTGCTATTTTAATGGTATTGTAAAGGCTTCCCTGCTTCAGATCAGCAGATATTAATCAAGAAAACTCATCAGCCCATACCAAACTCTAATTTTCATTTAATACAGTATAGATTTTATTCCATTTAAAGCCAGACAACATCAATAGTGGCTGACATGAGGAAAATTACTCAAAGTAGTCCCATTGAAATTAAAAGGACAAGTTAGTTATTTGAGTAATTGTCCTCATCAATGCCATCCAGATTTTTAAAGTGTAAAAATCTTAAGCACTGATGTTATGCAGAAACAGAAAAAGTGAGAAATTTTCCAACTGTCAAATTATACCTTTTTTAAAAGACACTGCCACAGCAATATGTTGCATGAACTATCATTCCATTTTCACTGTGGCAATTATGCACAAGCATACTAGTCCGCTATGAAACATTATGGCGAAGTCTCCTAAGTGTCTGATCATCAGGGCAGCTTATATAATTCTTAAGTACCAGCATTTATAATTCTTATAATAAGCAGTTTATATAATTCTTATGTATATATTTATTTTATCCACAGACCTATATCCCATCTTTCAGCCCCCAAATGGTTTATAATCCATTAAAACAACAAAGCAAGCAACATCACTCTAAGTTATGCCTGGTGAAACAAACAAGCAAACAAAAATTGCCAGGCTAGGGTGTTCCTTAGCCAGGATGTCACAACTAAAAAGGTTCTATCATGTGTCCCCACCAAATGGACTTTGGATGGCAAGGAAACATCAAAGAGGGTCACTGATGTCAGAAGTAGGAGGGCAAATTCATGTGGGAGAGGTGTTCCTTCATATAATCTGATTCCAAATTATTTAGGGTTCAATAATAATTACCAGCACTTTGAATTATGCCCAGAAACAAACTGTAGCTACAACAAAATGGAAGTCCCATACTCCTGAGCCTGAGCTCCCATAAAGACCATAGTTGCCACATTTCAATTTCCGAACATTAAAAAATAATAATAATCCTGTTGAGCACTCATTACAGTAATCCAATCTGGATGTAATTAACACATGTATTAACACTGTCCAGAACTGTTTTCTCCAGGTAGAAGTGCAACTGGCACACCAATTGAAGTTGTGTGAAAGCATCCTTGGGCACAACCATGGCACAATGGGAACTTTCCTCCTTGAGGAAAGGGTTAATGTCTCCCTTCCATCCTGCTGTGGTCCTAATAGAAATCAAGCCTGGCTTCTCAGGCTTCTCATTAGTACCGAAAAAATTAAGCATGTCAGTTCTAAGCATGTGCTCATTTCTAATTTGGCCCAAATATATACAACTGAGAATCAATGTAGTTTGAGCCTAAGATTAATTTATTTATAGTTATCAGCAAACGGAAAATAGCCCTTACATGTGGCTAACTGTTGCTTCTCATATAAATAGCCAAAGTTCACTGGGGAATCTAAAAGAGAGAAATGAGGAGAGAAAGGAAGTTCAATATTGTAATCTTCATATTCATTACCAGCAACGTACTGAATATAATATATTTTGGAGAAGTGCAGAAATGTGGAAGACAAACAAGTCCCCAAGTCTTCCCCTCCTGGACAAATGTCTTAAATTTGTAGTGAAAGAAAAACTTAAGCTGCTCCAACAGGTGGGCCTGTATTATAAAAGTTTGAGTCTAATCAGATAGTGAAGTGAACTGCAACTGAATCCAAACCAGAAGCTGAGTCAGTCTGTCATCAGAATTGTGGAGGCAGCATATTAACCACCAAGTGAACTGCATGGGATGCCCACAGCCCACCACTTTAAACCGGGCTAAAACAGGAAGTAATTCTAGCTGAAAAGACCTTTTGGCCCATCATGAATCTTCTAGGATTAAAAGGATTAATCAGATAAAGAAAATTGATCATTCACTCTGAAATGCCTATTTCAAATATCAGGTAAGGAGAATACAGGAGGCCAGCATCAGTGCATTCCCATGAATTTACAATGCCCTCTGCTGGAACTCCAGTAAATAAAAAATAACTACAGTGCCCAGTAACAATCTAAAATATCATTTTTGAGCCTTTATTGAAAACTTTTGAAGTATATACTGTCTTTGTTAATCAAATACTTAAAAATAATTTGAACCAAGAATTTAACTATAATGAAAGCAGAGAAATTCAGGTTGCAGAAAATGATTTATAAAATGTTACTACACTTTCTTATGCTTCTGTATTCAGAAAAAATATTCTTTTGATTCAGTTTTGAGAGTTAAAAATACCATTTCTGAAATGCTAACAGTTCAACAGGTGTTGTTGTTGTTTTAATTTACAACTTACCTGGTTCTTTCTTGTCATAGTAATGGTAGAGCCCAATGTCTTGGTCTATATTATTAAAGAAACACAACACAGAATTATTAATCTGGCTCTTGAAATTAGACAAACTTCTTCGGGTCCGTGGTAAGTAAATTATGGATAGAGTTGAGAATCAATGCAAGCAGTCACTTATAAAGTGGAGGTTCTCTTTCTGCATGGGGGTTTCTGGACTAATATAATAAAAAGCTAAAATAATAAATAAAAAGCTAAAAATCACCTTGCAAAATACCTTTATGAAAAGCAGTATATAATAACAATAAATAAATACATATCGTTAATTTGACACATTCATAAGGCTCCTTCCCCAGTTGCTTGACCAAAAAAATCTGGGTAGAAGGTTTACATGCATGCAATTAGATACTGTGGACTTTCAAAGAGTTCTCTATTGCAGAACAATAATAAGGCAAAGTAGTGCTCAGCTAAGGGTACCCACTGCAGTAAATTAGGGGCAAGCAATGTGGCAGAGGTTTGCTTGATATCTCTGCAATGCACTCATCCTCATCTCCAAAATGCTTCTTTCTCTTAATTAAGAGTGCAGAAGGCCAATGGTCCATTTTATTGCCCTGGGCTTTGCACAGACAGCAATGCTCTTTGGAAAAGGATTCTCTCCAACCTAAAAGTTAAGCTGGGTCAAAATCAGTGCAAGCGAGATGTTAGCAAAGCTGTTTTTTTTTTTTTTTAAGGTGCATAAGCAGGAGATAGCAGTGAGTACGTGATAAGTAAAGAGAGACTTTTATAGCATTTTTGTTTTTAAAAAGAAATATATATCACATGTTAATTTAAACTGAATGTTAACATCAAGGCTGAAATCAACGGGTAGCAGCCAAGGGCTCAGGGTGCTCAGAAGGGTCAACTGCTGATTCCCGAGACCATCTCTGTGAACACAGCCTTCCTGTGGCAGTAGCCAAGCAACTCTCTCAGTTCCACTGATGTAAGGGGAGTCAGTGGAGGACAATTTTATGATGGCCACTGGAGCCACTTCTAGTTGACATGATTTAGTATAATACAAGTTTTTCAGTTTTTAAAGCTGGAAAACCAACAACATTTGTTACCTTCAATATGTAATGTATTCTTCAAAGACCACAAGTGCATCTCAGAGAGAAAGACAGACATCTGAACCAATTCTACAGCTAATTCTATAAGGAAAGGAAAATTGACCATCAGTTAAACTGAAAGAAAAACAACACTCTGTTGAAAACTGCTCAGAGATTGTACAAATGACAATAGATGTTCTGGTTTCCAATGATTTGATAACCAAAATGCTACTGACAGAGATTTTATAAACTATACTCATACCTGCTTTTCAGACTTGTAGTTTAGTTCTATGACAGCACATTTTGCAGGCAGTAGGAGTGCTTACATGCAACATAAGGATGTTATAGAATACAAAAATATGTTGGTGGCAATATTCATGTAATAACATCCATTCACTAAAATGATTTCTACAATTATTTTTAATAAACAAAAAACTCAATTTGTCCAAAATTCTCAAAAAACTGACAGGCTTTTCCCCAAGTCCCACACTTAGGCTGCATACAGTAAACAATTTGCCCTAGGAAATTTCCTGTGCTTCAACAAAGCTGAATAATCTGCACCATCAACTCAGTGCCACATGGAGGTGGCTGCTACGTATGCACCTGTCTCCACACAGTATGGTATGCTTCTGGCGCAAAGTAAGTGTGTGTGTGTGTGTGTGTGTGTGTGTGTGTGTGTGTGTGTCCCTAATGGGAAGCAGAGCCCAATTCTGGCCCAGTGATGGCTAGACAGTTAAATGTGAACAGGGAGTGCTGGGAGGGGTAGTCCTCTCAAGCACTTTTTCATATGCTACTACCTTTTCCAGCGCTGTCCGCACACACCTTCCACTGGGCCCCAGGTACCATCCCAGCCATTGCTGGAGCAGGAGGAAGAGTCAGTGCTATTGTTGTGGGTGTGGTTTTCTATGTGGGTAGCAATGGATGGGACATTTAGTACTGAAGGCTGCCATCCCAAAAGCCCCCTCACTTTTGCATCTAGGTATTCCTCCTGCAGACAGCTGTGCAATTGTGGACAGTCCACAATCCATCAAGATGCTTTTCATTAATCCTTGACAATCCAACATTTCTCGTTTAAAGATGTGTTGGTAGCATAGCATCTTCCTACCCACTTGTCAATGCACTTTGTGGCCATTGCTACCTCACAAAGATGCAGGAGTGGGTTTCAACACCTAGGAGGTGGAGCACCTCTGTCCTTTAAAGAAAGGATTGATCTCCACAGGAGATATGGCTGATGGTCCATGCCCCCGATTTTGGTTGTGTACCTCCCTGGATAGTCAGCCTGTAGCACCGTGCCTGACTACTGTTGCCATGCTGCCCTAACTTGGGCACAGGGCAGATGACATGGTGACCATGTACTGCTCTACAGTCGCAAGTTGCAAAAGTTGAAGCTGAGTAAAGAAAATGAATTTAAGAACTCCATAGGTTTCCTAGAACATGATTGCCTCGAAAGTAGTACTGCCAAGCAGAGGTGCTCTTACCTCTGAACTTCCAGGCTGAAGTCCAGGGGTTCCACACACCCTGGGGCCCCCCAAATCCTTTTTAGTCTGTCCTGGGTGGTGTGGTTGAGTGTTAACAATATTGGGTGGGTGGGGGTGGGGGTGGGGGTGGGCCTCCAAAAGCTTTTAGGGCCAGGCTCCAAAATTACCTAGGTGCACTTCTGCTACCAAGTAGTGTTCCATCTAATTTTTTCATCAGTTAGCAGAATGAGTTTTGTTCTGGGAGGAGATATCAAGGCAGCGTGCACACATGTGCATTACTGTGTGCCACTATAGATACAGTGCTCTCGCTCTCTCTCTCTCACACACAGAGCCCTTAAATATGAAAGGAAAGAAATATATTTTACGATTCTAATCTATTTATAAAATTGGATTTTTATTTTTTTCACTTCACATTTATGTATAATAAAAACAAGGCAGAATCTAAAACAAAGCCTTTACAATAAGTTTCCCAGATAAGAATGTAATGTAGTCAGATTGTCATACACTTAGATAAGAATGTCATGGATTTAGATTAGCATCCCAACGATCTGAACTATACTTAAGCAAACAGTTGTTTAAAAGTGTAAACTGCATGTCCCTCCATGATTCTGGCAAAAGATTCATTACTATATAGACAGGAGAGACAGGGAAATGCAGAAGTGGATGCACAAGAACAAATTCGCAAACTCTTCTGTTGTGCCTGTAATGGTAAAATGGTACATCTAAATTCCTCAAATGAAGACTTCACCGATATAGGAGAACATTCTTTCAAATAAAATATCCTGAATCTATACGAATACGACAAATATTTATATACCTATTTTCAATAAAAGTTCCCAAAGTGGGATAGATAGATAGATAGATAGATAGATAGATAGATAGATAGATAGATAGATAGATAGATATAAAAGGACTAATAGCTTCTGTTGGTGACTCAAGTAAGCGAAGTGCTTGGCCCATTATAGGAACTTACAGGGGAGATCCCCTGAACATATGATTAGGAAACTCCAATAGTACTGAAAGCTGCTTCATTTACAGTACTTAAGGCTGAAGTTCTGTGCACATGTATTTGGGAGTAAGCCCCCTCTATACTTAATCTATACTTATCAGTCTTTAGTCTAGATCCTGGGGAGTGTTCCATCGCGACCAAGGATGCTCTTATGAGGGCTCACCCTGGAAAAGCAGTCCATGCAGACCAAATCACACCCCTGCTCACCTGGAAGCTTGCTGACGGTGGACTACTCCTCTCATGAGAGGGCCAGTCTACTGGGAAGGACCACTGGCAAAGAGCTAGGACAACCTAGCTCTTCCATCGAACTGCACACTCATGAGTTGAGCAAACCCAACAAAGGGGGCCCTGCTTGCATGGGGTCTCCACTCTCTCTGGTTAAAGATAGTACTTTTGCATTGCAACCCCCTCTTCCCATGAGAAGCCTTGCATGGACCAAAAGCAGTTTGTGACGCTCCATATGTCAGAGACTAGGTATGTGTGTGGACAGAGTGAACACCAGGTGCGGGAATGCATCATTACTCCATTTCAAAATTCCAGGGTGCGGGCAGGTGTTGCACTTTATGCAGATCTGCTGCCACAGGGAATCGTGGGAGAGGGAAGCCCCAATTTCCAGCAACCCCAAGAAAGTGGGGCCACCGTTTGGAGGGACAAGCAAGGGTGCACATGTCCACATGAGGAGACAGGCTGGCAGGGGGCACACTTTGACAGTTACCTGGAGGCAGTTGCCAAGACAGGGAGAACAGTTGCTGGGGTACCTGTACCTGCGGCTTTCCTATATAGAGTAACCTGGCTCAATATAGAGCCTCCATGGCCATTCTTGCATTGCTATGACAGAAGTTGAAGTTCCTCTCCATGGTGCACCAAGGTTCACGGCAGAGGTTGATGAGCCACTTCTGAAGACTGTATCCCAGGTCTCCAAATATCACAGGCTTGACTGCAACAGTGCTAACAATGATGAGGGGTGTAAAAACGAAGGCCCCAGCCCTCAGTTTTGCTGCAAAAGGGGAGGTCTAGAAGATCGCTGTATTGTGGCTTCTTCTGGACACCACTGCATATACGTCCACAAAACATCCTGTGGAGTCCACCAGAGCTTGCAGGGTCATGCTGCAGTAGTGCTTACAGTTTTAGTACTTATCATGGTGGCCAGGGTTCACCAAAATTTCAATTTGTGTGCTGTCAATGCACCCTAGCAGGCCTGGAAACCCCTTCTTCTGGAACCCTGCCATCAGCTCCAGGAGGTTGCTCACCCAAATGACATCCTCCAGGAACAGCTCATTCAGTGGTAGAATAACTTCATAGAAAATCTCACATGCTGTTGAGGTGCCTACTACAAACAGGTTGCTGAGTATCAGATAGTTCTTCCTCACAGGCAGCATCTGTCTCCATGTTCTCAAAGCTTCTGAGAATTTGCAGTATCACCCACCTTTGCAGTGATATCATTCTGGCTTCCTCCTCCATGCTTTCTAAGACAATTTCCATGGTGATGTGCACTGCCACACTGAGTGCTTTGCCTACAATTGCTCAAATCCTTTTCACTGGGCAAAAAGGAAGTGGATGTTGCCTGTCACTACTTCAGAGACTTTAGAGTGTACACGTTGCCTGCCTGTTGCCTCCCCTGCTATGGAGGAGGGGGCATATATGTGTTTGTGAGCTGTGAGTTCCTTGAATAGCAGATCAGAAGAACCAATGTCCCCACAGAGGACACAAGACATGGAAGAATACTCTTTGTTCATCTGGGAGGTGAGGGGAACTCGTGCAACCACACAGTTGCAGCACCTTTGAAGTGACACATTTCATAGCTGCTCTGAGTTGACCTCTCTATGGTGGCAGGAGGAGCTGGCACACAGAACACAGGATTCAGATTCAGATTCAGACAACACAACGTTGCCCTGGAACCTCAGGTTTCAGCAGTGAAACTCACTACAAACCACGGGTTTGTATTTAGGTTTGGAGGCGAAAATGGAACTGCAGTGGGGTGATGGAACTGCGGCTTTATGCATTTGGACAATCACAAACGTCAACCTCTGGCATGTTTTCCTCTGGTTTGGCGTTATGTCCAAAGAGTGCCTAAGACTACTGTTGCAGCTTGCAAACCTGGCTCTAGATTGTTCCTTAAGTAGAAGTATCTGAAATCAAATCTGCTTCAAAATGAAATGGCATTAAAAAATCTGAAATGCATTTTACCAGGTGGACTCACTGTGTAGCTGCCACATTGTCAATGGCCTTATCGTAATGAAAAAAGAACCTTCAAGCCCTCATGCTAGGTTGATATTTCTTCTTTTTAAGTTTTTTTGCTGGTTTTTTTGTCTTGTTAATTACCTATTTTTCCTGCATCAGATATGCATGTCTCTCAATAAGTACTGAAGGATGAAAGTAGGAAAAAGAGAAACAACACAATAAATAAATAAAAGATATTCTTTCCAATATGAATTTCCTAACCTTTTCGGCAAGGAGTAGTAGTACCTAGTATTAGTACAAGAAGTATCTTTATCTGTGTAATGCTTATCCAAATGTTCAATGACTAACTGATCTCTTCTTTACAGACAGCACACCACAAATAGTAACCTTTAAGATTCATTCATTAATATTCCAGAATTACTAGTTATACCCCGTTTACGGAATAGCCTCCCCAGTGAGGTTTGCCTGGCTTCATCACTTTGTTCTTTTAGATGCCAGGTAAAGCCATTTTTGTTCACTCAGGCCTTTTAAATTCTGATTTTTAAATATCATTTTTAAAACTGATGTTTTAAAAAGTTTTGAAATTATTTTGTATTGCATTTAGTATTTTTCCCCCTTGTGTTGTGATTCCATGTGTTATGTGTTTTTATTTGATGTTTTAATGCTATGTTTTGAGCCGCCCAGAGAACAATTTGTTATGTGGCAGCTAACAAATAACTTTATTTATTATTATTATTATTAGTAGTAGTAGTAGTAAGAAGAACAAGGGATGGCTATCACATTCATTACTCTTAAGATAGAAATCTGAGTCTTCAGTTTATTTCTACTGCTGCAATACAATTCTCTGTATGTAGACATTAGAATTAATTCCTACTATCAAAGATATAGTAAATTAATTAACAGGAGAAAGCAACCATTTTCTCTGATTTGTTTTTTGGAAATACAGTACAGAGTAATTAGTCTTTTCTTCCTCCTTCATGACCAATTTCTCCTTCACCAAGGAGAGATGCTCCTTAAAGCACAGATGATAGCTGAACATTACATTTCAGATTAAAATATAAAGTTTGGATCCAATCAGATACAGTATTATCAGGAGATAGATGTTGCTGATTCAAAGCTGCAAAACCCATTACAATTAATTGTAATTCATGCTCAATTCATGCTCAAAACAATTTTTCCAATATTCAGAAAACAGAAATGTTATAATAAGTGTTGTTGCCAGTATAATTTATTAAAGTGATAATTCTTAGTAGCAAGATTTCACAGGATTAAGAATGTCAGTAGTTCATTACACTGTCCTTGTTGCACAGCAATAAATATTAAACAACTTGTTGAGTGTGTCACAAAATCATATGCATAACCATATTATAGGAACAATCAATATCTACTACTGTCTAGATACAATGAACAACTAATTATTCATCAAGTTGCAGCTCGTCCAAAGTGTGGATTACCTTTTGCCACCTGCCTGAGTGAATTCTATGCATGTAAATGCCAATGCGCTGTTTATGGTCTTCCTAGACCATAGATGAGAAACTAGAAGACCATTTCTGTCTATCATTATCATTTCTAGATCATCCACAAATAATATAAACTTTATACAGAACACAGAACTCTCCCTCCAGCTTACTGTACAATCTAAGACACACTAGGGAAGCTACGGAGGGCAGGGAATAAATGTGGCAGAACAATTAGAAACTGACAAAGTAAAGAGGCAAACTTTTAATTACTAATGGAAGGAACTAGATGGATATCAAGAGGTGTTTTGGGTTGATCCATTCCTTGACTTTTGAATAGTGCTTTAGTTAATTTTAATCCAGTCCTGGAGTGGAGGTAGGGCTAACAAACAACCAGCAGCAAGAGCATTGAAAGCAGTCTTTAATTGTCTCTCTGTAAATAATATCTGTTTCATTAAACCATTAATATTCCTGATTCTACTCCTCTGCCTTTTCCTTGCGTGCCACAACAATTTCCTCTGGATTCTACAGCAAGTTCCAATTATGGGAGAAAAGAAGAGGCAGAGTTGGAGAATGGAACCCCTAAACAGGTACCTGATATGCATCCAGGTACCAGGAGAGTGAAGAGAGGGCAAAGGGGCATGGAAATAAAAAGCAGGACAGCAATAAAACTAAAACTTTTTTGAAAAGTCAACAGGCATTTAAATAGAATACAAGAAGAAAAAGAGGGAATCATGGTAGAGAGCAGAACATGGTCACAATGCTGAGTGAAAACTGACTAGGTGAATAATTCAAGACAGAAGGAAAAAGTTTGAAAGAAGAAGGCAAGCCCAGCAAAAGATGTTGTAATACACAGACATATTGGGGGAGTGAACAAGTATCTTAGCTGCAACAAAAGAGAGAAAGGGCAATTTAAAAGATATTACAAAAGATGAAAGCAACAAAATTCAGCAACTGAGAGGAGAGGAGAGGAGAGAAGAGGAGAGAGAGAGAGATGACCTTCTAGGATGTAAGAAATAGTATAATTAATCAGTAGAAGGTGTGTGTGTAAGAATAGAAGCTCAGTTTTATCAGAATCAGTTTTAAGAGAAGTCATCCAAGAGGAAAAAGCAAAGAGAGCATCAGAGGTCAGGCAAATAATAGTAGAACTGACAGTAATCAGCTAGGGATGGCTCGACCTCAAGCTGGTTCGACATTGAACTGGCCCAGTTAGAGGGCTTGACTTAGAGACAAAACTGGCCTGGCCACAAGGTTGAGCCCAAACCGCAGGCCAGTTTGGGCCGGATTTGGGGTGCTATTGATATTTTTTTTGGGGGGGGAGGCAGACTTACAGCCACTGCGGGCTTCCATGGGCTCGGGAGGTGCTGGTGCAGCTGTTTGAGGGGTGTCCTCTGGACGTTCCCCTTCCCCCCTCTGGCCTCCCCACAATCTGTTTTGGACCTCTTGGAGAATGCAACAACCATTTTGGAGGCCACCACATGTGCACACAGGCTATTTGTGTACCCGGGTTGTGAACCTGGGCATGCAAATGACCCATGTGCATGCAGTATGTGCACCTCCCCCAGCAAACATGACGTCAATAGCACCAACTGGGCTCAAACTGGTTCAAATTTGAGCCGAGCCAGTTCAGACCAAAACAAACATAATAGATACAAGAGGAAGAATATATGAGGTAAAAAGAAGGAGACTCACCCAAGATATATTGGGGAACACGAACAGAGAGTAAAAAGGAGAAATAAATGTTAACAGAAATACTGAAGGAATGAAGAGAAAGATAGAACAGGTCTGGAACCAAGAAAGCGTGGATCCAGAGAAACCTTGAGAGCATGCAGAAGACAGAATAAGAGCAAGATCAACATGGTATTAACAACAAAAGAAGTTCTTATAGGAGAATGACAAGTTTTTTTTAAGAAGACAATAAGATCACAGAGAAGATCATTTGAGATCCAGGTTAGAGAAGATTATTTTGCATAAGCAGACCAAAACTAGACTGATATGGAATTATCAGAGGAAAATGTAAGGGACTTGGGTGGGGGGAAAATGATATGTTCAAGAACTTTGAAATAAAATAAAGCAAGACACAGAACAAGTGAATCAAGAGAAGTTTTTTTTTTTTTAAGTATCAGAGAGACATGGACAGACTTCAAGCACGAAGGAAGGAAGGAAGGGAATCAAAACCAGAAATATTAAGGTGTGAAGCAGAGATACTAAGATAAGAAGGGGTGAAGACAAAGGGAAAGATTGAGGAGCAGCTATTCATTTAAGGTGGTGGTGGGGAGGAAAGACACTTTTGAGGGACAGAAAAGCATTTTGAAGGGATTCCTCAAATGCTTGGGAGGGGTCTACAATACTGAAATTAAGCAGGAGATAGGCTTTGGAAGGAAGACAGAGCAGGGCCAAGAAAGAAAGAAGCAGAAAAAAAGAGAATGGAGCTATTCACACATGTGGACAAAATCAGGTTAAGGAAGCCCAGCCCAGTTTTGTTGGTGCATGTGAACCACCGAGAGCAATGCAGCTCCCAGAGGTGGCAAACCTGCTTAGGGAACCCCACACTTAAACCAGGTTTTGGGTGTGAATGAGCCCAGAAACTCAATGAACTGATCGTGTGTCAGTGCCACATATCTTCACGAGGCACCTAGGCACAAGTAGCCTCCCAGCCTGGGTCAGGAGCTCCCCATAATGCACCATGCACTCATGTGGTGCATCATGGGAATTCTGGGGACCTCCCGGCCCCCAAACTTCCCAGCTGCCAATAGAAGCCGTCAAACATCTGGGCGAGTGACCCATTTGCCCAGCCAGGAGAAAAAGATAGTCTGCGAGGGAGGTAAGCATTTTGAGCCTTCCTCCCATCACCCCTTTCGAGCCCTTTCTCCAATCATGAGAAAGGGCTCTATATGTCAGAAAAATAAATTAGGGGAAATTAGCTAAAGGTGGGGAGAACCTGAAAAATAAGGTAAGGAAGAAGCATACTATAAGTTGAAGAAATGAGGTAACTAAAGAATTCAGCAAAAGCCTGAAGATGGAGGAGCTTGTTGTAGAAGTAGTTAGTTAAGGGTAGAGAAAAGCATTTAGGAAATGAGGACTATCTGAATGGAAGAAGAGAAGCATAAGAAAGAAGACGAGAAAATAGAATATGTATTTATAATGTTCAGGAAGAGAAAGAGATAGTGCCAAAGTCTCTTGGAAGCACAAGATGAGGATCTTAATAATGTAGAGAGAAGATTCAGAATTCCAACTGCCAAGAAAAAGTGTTTTGTTTACTGCTCTAATCATTCACCATTTCAGCATCATATCAGGTCAAAATATATATTCAAGGTTGTTGTTTTTGTTAAACGGTAGCACTTAAGTCAGATAAAAATGTGGTGGTAAGAACAAAACATTGTCAACTTGAAATGCTTGCCAATATTAGCTTTATAAATGTGTCTTCTAACAGTAACACACCGATGGATGTACAAACCAATATACTCTATATTGATTTGAAAGCCACACTGAAACTCATATTGTAAGAAAAAGGCCTAACTATGGCTTGTATAATAATCACTGAAAAGAAATACATTATCTGATAACCTAAGAATAGCGGCATGAAAATCACACACTGTAAACTTATTTCCATTTGCTGAGAAGTTGTTTCATGCTCCACTGAATTAATTCTTCACATTTTTAAGGAGTCTGGAAATAAGTCCTATCTTTTGCAATTACAAGTGGTCATGTTATAGCTTCAGAGCTTTCAATTTTAAGAAATTTACATGTGAAACAGTACCAAAATTATATCATGTATTTATTATTTTCTTCTGGGCAAGTATGAGAGCCAAAAAAAATGTTCTCTTTAACTTTGGCTGCAATCCTATGCATGCTTACCTGGGACTAAGTCCCACTAAACCAGGGATTCTCAACGTGTGGGTCCCCAGATGTAACTGGACTTCAACTCCCATAATTCCCCACCAAAGGTCACTGGGGCTGGGGATTATGGGAGTTGAAGTCCAATCACATCTGGGGACCCACACGTTGAGAAACCCCACACTAAACAGAGTATGACTTAGTTCTGAGTAGACATACTACTGTACTGTAAGACCAGAGTTTATATACTGAACAGAAAAAGTGCCTTCATCCCTCATCTGGAGTCATGATTTTTTATACACAAGTAGGACTTCTTACTCCCAAGTAGGTTACATTGAATTGGTTACACTGAATGCCCCCTAACTTTTTCAGGTGACAGAACCCACAAACATTTAACATTTCACTCCAGGGGAGTGCAGTGGTGACCCCCACAACCCAACCATGGTACTTTGTGTGACAGCACAACTCACTGAAAATGTGAGTCATTAGCAAAGAAAAATGAACATTTCAAACCCCACATTAATGACGATCCATGCTTCATACATCTTTGCTTGGTTCTTGTCAGCTGTCCTGGGCAAACACTTCCTGGGTACACACAATAACAACGTCTTCTGTCCATCCAAGCCAAACACAAATGATGGTGCTTCCCTTTGTGAATGTGGTTGCACCTCTGAGGGTATGTCTGGCTTGTTGTGTCTCATAATGCCTACACAGATCAACCCCTTGCTCAGGAGAGGCTCTGCCAGCTCTACACTGGAGGAAAAGGTTATCCCGCATTTCCATCCTCTAAGGCAGACCTGCTCAACTTTGGCCCTCCTACAGATGTTGGACAACAGATGTTGGACTTACATCTGAAAAGTAGTTGGACTACTTTTCTAATCAACAACATCTAGCCCCCCCCCTTCAAACTAACTAAAAGGAGGAGGGGAAATTTTGAGGGACTGGTTTCTCTTTGAGGGATAAGTCCTAGTCTCTGTGTGTGTTATGTGCCCGGGCTAGCATTTGCCAGGGCTAGCAAACTCCTTTGTTTTTGTTTGTCCCTGCCTAGAGGGGGTGGAGTCAGCTAGGGCTGTGGGAGGCCCCACATTCCTTTGAGACACATCCTGTGTCTCAGTTTGAAGCCTACTCTCTACATAAGAGGTGAAGGCCTGAGAGCAAAGCGAACAGGGATAGTAAACAGGATGTTGGAGTTTAGCAGGAGTTTAGCGGGAAGTGTGCAGGGGAGCTTGGAACAAGCCCCTGTTGACACAAGGAGCCTGGTGGAGAAGATAAGGTAACTACAAATCCCTCCCTCATATTCTTGAGAAAGGCTGTTTGGACAGTTAAATAGCTGACCATTACAGCTGAGACCTATCCTTCTAATAAACTATCTCTAAATACTGTAAACAGCCAACAAAACCAGTATGAAGATAGAAAGCCAGCAGGAGAGGTGGAATTCCCAGTGTATTTCACAGAGTGTCGCCTGTATGACTATTTGCTCCATGGGCAGATGTCATGGCTCAGACCTTTGAGTCAGAGGAGGAACAGGAGGACTCAGTTGGGAGTACAGGCTCAGAGGCACAGCAGCAGAATTTGGCTGGGAGAACAGACTCTGGAGCTGAGTTGGAACAGCTGGCAGACATGAGGGCTGAGGAGACTGATCAGGAGGAAGCTGGAATTTCACCTGTGTTAAGAAGACATCTCAAGAGAAAGGCTCAGTGGGAGACACGCTGGCACAAGATCTTGCAGGAGAGGAAATAGAAGTGCTGAGTCAGGAAAGCCTGATTGGCTGCTGGTTATCTTGAGCCCTATATTAAGCAGACTGTTCTTGACACAGATTACTTTCAGCAACTTTGCCTTTTCGCAGACAGTGTCCTCGTATTTGTACTTTCTCAGTCTTCCTTGTTTCAGCCTGTCCTTGCTCTGTCTTTCCCTGCTCCTTTATTTCAGTTATTACACAGTTATTGTAGAGGGGGGTACCTAGTTTAGTTTCAAGGGACTTTCTTTTGTTTATAATACTTTATCTTGAGAGTCATTCTTCGCTTTTGTTCATGCAGCTAAGCTGCTTCTCTTAGCTACAGAACGTTATTTTGACTCACACAAGTATTGCTGAAGGGATTGTAAATCCTGTTGGGTCAGCTGTGCCAACAGATTTATGACAGCAGAAGTCATGGGTGGGTGCTCAGTGCAAGGAGCTCCTGGCTCTCAGGGAACAAGTCCATTCCCTTGAGACCAAGATGGCGGATCAGGAGAAGCTCAGAGATACAGATAGGTGTGCGGATGAGACCTTCAGGGATGTGGTAGAGGCATCCCACTCCAGAGCTGATAGCTCCTCTGCTGTCAGGGAGAATGAAGGTCTGGGGGAAGGAGGACATCAGTCTGAGGAAGAGGGAAATGCTCCTTTAGAAGGGACCCCTTCCATGGATGATGAGCCCATATCACCTCGCACAGGGGTTACTCCTCCGGGGGGTGAGCTTCTTTGTAGTGGGTGATTCGATCATTAGAGGAATAGATAGATGGGTTTGTGACCCACGTGTTGACAGCACAGTGACTTTCCTGCCTAGTACGAAGGCTGTGGGGAGCACACAGCGTCTAGATAGGCTGTTAGGCAGTGCTGGGGAGAAGAGACAGCTCTTGTGGTGCACACTGGCACCAATGATGTGGGGAAATGTAGTTGGGAGGTCCTGGAAGCTAAATTTAGGTTGATAGGTAGTGTACTGAAGTCCAGGATCCCCAAGGCAGAATTCTCAGAAATGCTACCTGTTTCAAGCGCAGGTACAATGAGACTGGAAGAGCTGAGGGGTTTCAATGCATGGATGAGACGTTGGTGCCAGAAGGAGGGGTTTAGATTTGTTAGGCACTGGGATACATTTTGGCACAAGCAAGGCCTGTACAAAAGGGACGGGCTGCACTTGAACCAAGATGGAACCAGACTGTTGGCGCTTAAAATAATAAAGGTTGCAGAGCAGCTTTTAAAATACAGCCGACAGGAGCTGAACAGTATCCAGTTCAGCAAATGCCATCCTTTAAAGTGCAAGGGTGCAAAGGATTCAGATAAAACAGAAGGGGACAGAGCAGAACCACATAAAGAGCAGACAGAAGGCTGTGCCAACTGGTAAAAGAGTCAAAAGAAAGATAGTATACACCAGGGGAGAGACAGCGTATAGGTGCTTATATGCTCATGCCAGAAGCCTCCGAGCCAAGATGGGTGAGCTGGAGTGCTTGGTTGCTAATGCAGAAATAGATATAGTGGGCATATCAGAAACATGGTGGAACAGTGAGAACCAGTGGGACACTCTTATCTCTGCATATAAACTCTATAGAAAGGACAGGGAGGGGCACCTTGGAGGTGGAGTAGCAATGTATATTAAGGAAAGAATAGAATCTAACAAACTAGAAAACCTGGGTGGACTGGAGTCCTCCACAGAAACTCTGTGGGTGACAATACAAGGCCTGAAAGGAAATGTGCTGCTGGGCACATGCTATCGCCCTCTGGATCAAAATGCTGAGAGTGACTGGGAGTTGCAGGAGGAAATCAGGGAGGCATCAAGGAGAGCCAGTGCTGTAAAAATGGGTGACTTCTATTACCCACAAATAGATTGGGTAAATTCACAGTCAGAAAAGCTGTGGGTGACAATACAAGGCCTGAAAGGGAACGTGCTACTGGGGAGTGATCATTCTTCGGATCAAAACGCTGACGGTGACTGGGAGTTGCAGGAGGAAATCAGGGAGGCATCAAGGAGAGGCAGGGCTGTAATAATGGGTGACTTCAATTACCCACACAGAGACTGGGTCAATTCACAGTCAGGTAATGACAAAGAGGTCAAATTTCTAGATTCACTGAATGACTGTGCCCTAAAACAGTTGGTCTTGGAACCAACCAGAGAGAAGGCAACCTTGGACTTAATCCTGAGCGGCACCCAGGTCCTGGTGCATGATGTCAGTGTCATCGACCCTTTAAGGAACAGTGATCATAGTGCGATCAAATTCAGCATATATGAGGGGAGATAATCACAAAGGAAGTCTAACACAGACACTTTGAATTTTAGAAGAGGAAACCTCCAAAATGAAGAGTATGGTGAAAAGAAAGCTGAAAGGGAAAATCAGGAGAGTCACTTCGCTCCAGAATGCATGGAGTTTACTCAAAACCACTATACTAGAAGCCCAGTTAGACTGTATACCCAAAAGGAGGAAAGGTACCACTACGAGCAGGAGGATGCCAGCATGGCTAACAGGTAACGTTAAGGCAAGCCATAAAAGGGAAGAAGACTTCCTTCCAAAACTGGAAGGCCTGTCCAAATGACGAGAATAGAAAGGAACACAAACAATGGCAAAAGAAATGCAAGGTGACAATAAGGGAGGCGAAAAGAGAGTTTGAGGAACATTTAGCTAAAAGTATCAAGGGGAATAATAAAAACTTCTTCAAATACATCAGATGCAGGAAACCTGCCGGGGAGGTGGTTGGACCGTTAGATAATGAGGGAGTGAAAGGGATTATTAAGGAGAATATGGAGGTTGCAGAGAAGCTAAATGAGTTATTTGCGTCTGTCTTCATGGCAGACAATGCTGAGCATATACCTGTTCCTGAAACAGGCTTTTGGGGGATGGAGGCTAAAGAACTGAGTCAGATAGAAGTGACAAAAGATGATGTTCTAAACTGTCTAGAAAAACTGGAAACTAGGAAATCGCCAGGGCCAGATGGCATCCATCCAAAAGTCCTCAAAGAACTCAAATGTGAAATTGCCGACCTCCTTGCTAAAATATTTAACTTATCCCTGCAATCAGGCTCTGTGTCAGAGGGCTGGAAAGTAGCAAATGTAACACTGATTTTCAAAAAGGGATCCAGGGGCAATCTGGGAAATTACAAGCCGGTTAGCTTCACGTCCGTTCCAGGCAAATTGATGGAAGGTATCCTCAAGGATAAAATTGTAAAGCACATAGAACAGGCCCTGCTGGGAGAGAACCAGCATGGCTTCTGCAAAAGGAAATCTTGCCTCACCAACTTTTTGGAGTTCTTTGAGAGTGTCAACAAGTTTGTGGATAAGGGTGATCCAGTTGACATAGTATACCTGGACTTCCAAAATGCTTTCAATGAAGTTCCTCATCAAAGACTCCTGAGAAAACTTAGCAGTCATGGAATAAGGGGACAAGTACATGTGTAGATTGCTAACTGGTTAAAGGAAACGAAACAGAGGGTAGGGATAAATGGAGAATTTTCACAATGGAAGTAAGTAAGAGGTGGGGTCCCCCAGGGATCTCTACTGGGACCGGTGTTTTTTAATTTATTCATAAATGATCTAGAAGCAGGGGTAAGCAGTGAGGTGGCCAAATTTGCAGATGATACCAAACTCTTTCAGGTAGTGAAATCCAAAATGGATTGTGAGGAGCTCCAAAAGGATCTCTCCAAAGTGGGTAAGTGGGCGACAAAATGGCATATGCGGCTCAGTGTTGGAAAGTGTAAAGTGATGCACATTGGGATGAAAAACCCCAACTTCAGGTATACGTTGATGGGATCTGAGCTGTCTGTGACTGACCAGGAGAGGGATCTTGGGGTCATGGTGGACAGCTCATTGAAAGTGTTCACTCAATGTGCGGCAGCTGTGAAAAAGGCCAATTCTATCATTAGGAAGGGGATTGAAAATAAAACTGATAATATTATAATGCCCTTATACAAAACAGCCACACCTGGAGTACTGCGTACAGTTCTGGTTACCACATCTAAAAAAGGACATTGTTGAACTGGAAGAGGTGCACAAGAGGGCAACCAAGATGATCAGGGGCCTAGAGGATCTTTCTTATGAGGCAAGGCTACAACACCTGGGGCTTTTTAGTTTAGAAAAAAGATGGACTGCTGGGAGACATGATAGAGGTCTATAAAATCATGCATGGGGTAGAGAACGTGGATAGAGAGAAATTCTTCTCTCTCACACATAACACTAGAACCAGTGGTCATCTCATGAAATTGATTACCAGGAAATTTAGGACCAACAAATGGAAGTATTTTTTCACACAACACGTAATCCATACATAATCAACACATAATGAGAGCCAGCGTGGTGTAGTGGTTAGAGTGCTGGATTAGGACCCGGGAGACCTGAGTTCAAATCCCCATTCAGCCATGATACTAGCTGAGTGACTCTGGGCCAGTCACTTCTCTCTCAGCCTAACCTACTTCACAGAGTTGTTGTGAGGAGAAACTCAAGTATGTAGTACACTGCTCTGGGCTCCTTGGAGGAAGAGCGGGATATAAATGTATTAAATAAATAAATAAATAAATAATCAACTTGTGGAATTCTCTGCTGCAAGATGTGGTGACAGCCAACAACCTGGATGGTATAAGAGGGTTTTGGATAACTTCATAGAGGTGAGATCTATCAATGGCTACTAGTTGGAGGACTATAGGCTACCTCCAGCCTCAAAAGCAGGATCCCTCTGAGTACCAGTTGCAGGGGAGAAACAGCAGGAGGAGGGCATGCCCACAACTCCTGCCTGCAGGTTTCCAGCAGCATCTGGTGGGCCACTGTGTGAAACAGGATGCTGGACTAGATGGGCCTTGGGCCTGATCCAGCAGGGCTGTTCTTATGTTCTTACAACTCCCATAATCCCTGGCTATTGTAGCTGGGGATTATGGGAGTTGTAGTCCAAAAACAGCTGGGGAGACCTAAGTTGAGCAGGCCTGCTCTAAGGGAAGGTTCAGATGAACATGCCCTGCACACACGAGAACATCAGGGTCACAGCAAGAATGCATCTGCCCTGATGTCACTAGTGGATGTGCCGATGCACTCTTGGCACATCCTTCAATTGCATGAGAGGGATGCCCATCTGAATCACCCATCTGCACACACTTCAACAAGGTTTTGGAATGCATGTAGAGGGGCGATTCACCAGAAGCAGTCCCAAGTGTTTTTTCATGGCTGTACACATTGTTGTGCAACTTGCAAATCTACTTGTCTTTGTTGCAGTCCTCTAGCTTGCTTCCCAAGGTCAACATCTCCTGTCAGTGGGAAGAATGTTTCTGCACCATAATTTCAAGCAGTACTTTTTTGGCTTTCTTGGAATGTGTTGCCACAAGATACAGCACCTTGAAAACCTAACAGCTGCTCATCAACTGCTGGTCAGACCAAGGAAAGCCAAACTGTTGGTCGGACGGTTTGTGCACATCCTGACTGCCTACTGAGTCAGAGCACTGGTCCATCTAGAGCAGCACTGTCTACTCTGACTGGCAGTGGCTCTCCAGGACTTCAGATGGTATTTGGATTCTTCCCTCAGGGTTCATGATGATATTTCCCTCACACACACACATACACCCCTTTCTCTCTCAGATTGCAGGGTAAGGAGTTGCTTCACTCACTGCCTCCTCCAGCTGGACTAAACTCTCTTGGTCTGACCTCTCACCAAAGACTATGCAGTGCCTCAGACTAGTTTTGAGACACTGTCATCATCTGGGAAAATAAAACTGAAGTTTTAAAAGAGAAACAGGGTGTTCTTCCCCATCCCAAATGGGTTAACACGGGCATGGGGTAGAAATAACTCCACCATAGAAAGCCCATTCATTTCTGGGGTGGTTTTTCTCCCAATTAACTTATAATGGGAATGGAATAGAAGAGACCCCACCAAGGGGATTCCATTCATTTCTGGAGTGGTTTGTCTGACTTAATATGAGAATTGGATAGAAAATACCCCACCATAGGAAGCCCATTCATTTTGGGGTGGTGTCATATTTTTATTGATTTAATAATAACAATATTATTAATCATTTTGGGGTGGTGTCATATTTTTATTAATCATAAATATCATAACTGGTAAGGGGCCATACATGTGGATATATTGTGTGCCAGAGTCCCAGGTGAGAGTCTGACATGAGCATAGCTGAGTGCAGTGGTTTGCTTGTTTATGCAACTTTATGCAGCTGGGGGTGGAAATCTACCCCCAATTCTAGATGAGGGTTAAGTAAAATATCAACTATCATGCGATGTGCATTAAAATTGTAGTAAGTCACTGTGGTCCAGTTTCAATAGAAATCTACCCATTTTTACCCAGATAGTGTGTTTGGGGGCACCCAGGAGCACCCCTACATCTGGTTTGGAGCTACAGGCTTGTAGTTTTGATTTTTGGCTTTCAGAACTCATGGGATTGTGGGCTTACCATTTGGTTTGCATGAGCTCCATTTTGTAAACCAACTTGAAATTGTTTTAATGAAAGGTGGTATAAAAATCTAACAATAAATAAAAGCTAACTCATGGGGTATGTCATCTGGCACAGAGCTTGGGAAAAAGTGGTTCTAGGTCAAGTTTAGCCTGAGACTGCAGGAGGACTATCTCTGTGCTTGCCTCCTGATTGGTTCTCAGGTGAGGAAGCTGGAGTAAACATGAGTTAATTGAGCACTATTCTTCTCAAGAACTAGCCAAATACTCTCCCCCACATCAGATCAGTTCAGTCTTATTGCCTTCACAGGAAGGGACAGATAAGAGGTAACAAGATCATCTCCTCTAACAAAATGTTAATAGTTAAAATGTTAACAAGCTATCTTGTTAAAACATTCCTAGTCACTCTCAAGGTTTTCTAAAAACATGAGATAAGTTCTGATGTGCCCATTTCATTTCACCCCACACAGGTTTCTCAAACCTATTCACCTTTTTGTGTTGAAAGAGCACACCCAGCAAAGTTGAACAGGAAAAGGATTAAGTCCTTTGACTATCCCTATGGTTGCCTTTGCCAACAGAAAGGTGTGATCAGCATTCCGCCTCAGGGCAAGATGCTGTCTATTCCTAGCCAAGACACAATCAATCAGTGTTTCTCTTCCTCGGATCCCAGTTGCATGTTCTTACGTTTGGGCACTGACTACTCCAACTTGCCTTGCCTGGACTTTTTTGCTCCTGTTCCACCTGTAGCCTCCAGTTTGGCCCTTGTTCCAAGCCTGATCTGGAAGCACACTTGGCTGTGAGATATTGGTCTCCTGAGATCAGATCCCCATTGGATTTTGCCTGGTTTTTGGACCCTCACTTGGCCCTTGGGTCTCCATTTCTGCCTTCTTGCCTGTCCCGGAGGAGAGAGGTCCCTCGGCATTGGCTGAGCTATAAAGGCCCATATGCCCCACAGACAGACTTAGATAGTATAACTAACTCTGCCCTCAAGCCTCTTACTCCCCTCCTTTCTTGCTCTCTCTAAAATCTAAAGCTGTTTTCTAAGATTGTTTCTCTGGTCAGCCTTGAGTGGACTTAATTGGGATCTCAAGCCAAATTGCCTCTTTGTGAGCCTCAACTTAATCCTATTGATTTGTTAGTCTTCTTAGTTTTATTAATTAATATTGTGTTGCCTATTAACCAATATCTCACTTCCTGTACCCCAAACCCTAAAATAAACCTGACTCTATTTTTGAACTTCAAACTGTCAGTTCTTTCCAAGACCGAAGCTTTGCACAAATTTATTCTGAGGTGGACTGCTCCATTCATGCTTGCTAGTTCCCCACACAAACCCAAAATGTAGCAAGGGGTGTTTGCCAATTCTCCAGGAGCAGTTCCATTAACACCATGCAGAGTCACATCCTTCAGAAGCATTAATATACAGTACCTCAACAATATTAAATGTAACAGTTTTTAATTAGATACTTATTAACATTAGGAATATTCATTTTTTTTATTTTGAACAACCTTCGAAAATTATTGACTTTTTTAAAGTGTGCCAATGTGTCAGACTAAGAGCTTGACAACACAATCCTGTGAAGCATCTGCATGCTTGCATACCGAAGGTTCCAACTTCACTCCCTGACATCTCCAAAATAGGAGCTGAGAGAGACTCCTGTCTACAACCTTGGAGAAGCCACTGCCAGTCTAGGCAATACTGAGCTAGATGGACCAAAGGTCTGACTCAGTATGGCAGTTTCCTATGTTCCTATTCTTGAACAACACTTTTCTTTCGTGCAAGTCCTTCAATAAGTGACAATAAAGATATATCCTGTTACAAAGGCATGCAGTTCACACCAAGATTTTTTTAATGTCAAACATCTTTTATGACCTGCACTTTAAAACAAAACAAAACAGAATTAGATGTCAGTTCCAATTCTGAGGAATATTTTATTTATATTTCCACCCTACAGAGACTCCTAGTGAAGATGTAACCCTGGCTTCCTGAAAATCATAGAAATCAGGAGTCACCCTCATCAATCTTCTCTCTCCCCCCACCCTTCCTTCTTTCCCTCTCGGGAGTGAAATATTTTGCACTTCCTAGTGTCATGTTACATGTACACTGGTGCAAACCATGGTTAAAACAAACCAGAATCTCTAGAGTCCACACTTCAGAAACGAATTTCAAAGCATGGCCTCAATCTCTAATATTCAGACACTGAGGTTGTGTGCATGACCACATAAGCTAGTGGCGGGAGGGCTGCTGGGGAGCCTGTGTCCCTGCACACAATCTCTCTCCCCAGTTCGCTCTGCCACTCGCCACAGCACACAAGCAGCACCACAGTGAGCAGCAGAGAAGGGAGCCGGAGGAGGAAGTCCTCTAGCATCCCTCAATCCACTGTGCCAGGAGCACGGTGCACCGAGGGATCTTCCCCTAACTGGGCACTCTTGTCACCCAGCTCACTGTATGCTCAGGCTGTGTGCAGCCTGAGCACACACCTGGCTAAAGGCTGGGGCAAAAAGTAGGGTTAGATGAGGTGGGAGTTCCGGGATCGGGAGTGCTTCTGGTGCTCCTCATAAGGAGCCTAACCCATGCTGGGCTGCCCTAGTCTGGGTTAGGCTGCTCGTGAGAATAGGTTCATTATGTTGTACATGAGTTCAGGTGTTCAGATACATGCACATCTTTTAGTGTGAATGACCTGGGTACAGGCACCCTCAAATGCAGGGTACAGATCAGAAATGCACTGAACATATTGTATGAATAGGGCTGAAGAAACTGTAGTTTATGTTAACCATGTGCATTGTGAACACATAAGATGAAACTATGGTTAACGCTGGAAACGGAGTGGGGAATTGCTCCAGAGAGTGAGTTTCACATTGACACGGTTGGTTTATGATTCTCAAACCACGGTTCATTAATACCAGAAAGGGAAAGAGGGGAAGAATTTGCTTCAGAGAGAAGTGAAAGAGGAAGCATTCATTCACAAGGCTGGCACCCAGTTTGCAAATAACAATTTGTAGGGATGCAGCATTATTGGATGGTGGACCAGTGCTATTAATTAATTTCCATCAGTTTCATTTACCTGTTTATGCCAGATACAACTTTTTACAGTAACATGCAAACATAAATAGATGTAAATGAAAAGTCAACACACACATATCCAAATATGCAAAATATATAACGTATATAAAATGTAAATATAATTTGCACAAGCTCACTAAGTATTACTGAAGGATTAAAAAAAAAGGTTCTGCCATTAAAATGATGCCATGGGTGTAGATGGAAGGTCTGTAAGGTAAAGTGTGCTGTCAAGTCGATTTCAACTCCTGGCACCCACAGAGCCCTGTGGTTTTCTTTTGATAGAATACAGGAGGGGTTTACCATTGCCTCCTCCCATGCAGTATGAGACGATGCCTTTCAGCATCTTCCTATATTGCTGCTGCCCGATATACCAGCAGGGATTTGAACCGGCAACCTTCTGCTTGTCAGTCAAGCATTTCCCCCCTGCACCACTTAAGGTGAGTGCCATCCCCTAAATCACATTTCACACAGAACTCACAATTCCAATTGACATGCACAATTACAATTGACACAGTAGTTGCAAGGTGGTAACATTGTTCTGGAGATATGAGACTGCATTTTGAGCAGTGGGAAATGCAATATATTTTTCACAAGAGAAGCACTAAAAGGAGGAAAGATATCTGGAACACTCAACTATCTGAAAAACTCCTGGTAACAATAGTAATCACAACTGGGCATTTATTCTACTAAAAATCAACCATGCTACTAATCATTGTAGAAGAAGGAGAAAGAACAACCCTCCTACAAACTACTAACACCCACTGTCAGTTAACTACACTGATCATTGTCAAAACCACTCTATAGGACAGAGAAGCATCATTACTCCGATGTTACAATGTGATAACATGTACGGTCCAAGATATAACAAGCAATCTGTGAGAGAAAGTATTAAATCAGTCCAACTTCTATCAATCAGTCTGAGAATAACTTTAGACATTTGACAAACAGAGGAACTGGAAGCACAAGTGAGTTTGTGCTTCTTGTTTTCATGTGTCTGTGTGCAGTTCCAAACATGGCCCTCCCATCCGATGTTATACAGAAGTATAAAAAGGGAACAGAGCTCATTCAACTTTCGCTCATTTATTGAGCATTGGAAACTACTTGACATATTCAACAATATAATTGCTAGTTTTTTATACTATTGTGAAAGCCATCAATTAATGTAAGATGTAACAGGATTATGCAGAGCTATAAAAGACACATCTAATGTAACACTATTTGTTAATGGGACATATTCGCTTTATGTATCCGTTTCAGCGCTGAGAACATGAATTGAAGCCTGGCATTTAGTGTTCAAATGACATTGTAAGCAAATTTACCATCTTTTAAAAACTTGACAGGTATGCAAAAGTTACAACTAAAGAAGTTACAGAAGATACAAATACAACTTACTAGAGTTGTAACCCCACTGGATGAAAAGTTCACATTGACATTTGCTAGACCCTTAAGGCCTACGTAAAATATGTGATAGTAGATGAGTGATTCAGGCTAAGGATATCCAGTGAATTGACACAGGATAGCTACAGAAATGTTAAATGCCAACTCTTTTGAATAATACTTTTAAGTATTACATTTAGTTGTCAAAAAATCAAGCTACAAGTTCATACATTTTCAGACAAGTGATTTTCTACTATAGGAAAGAAAATGGATTGCATCATTTCCTTCGGGCACTGATTGTAGATTTTATTATCGTGAGTTGCAATTACTGCTAGTAGCTTTGCACACTCCTTTTGCTCGCTGAGAGAGAGCTTGTGATAAGGGCCCACCCCAGTGTAAGTGCCCCAGGCCCCCCAAAGCCTTAATCCAACTCTGGTACTGTATATTGGAACTCAGGATCTCTCTCTCTCTCTTTTTTCAATAAAGAAGAGGGGAACTATTCGACTATCAGTAATGCACAGAGTTCTAGAGATGCTACACACCATGTTGGGGCTACTCTGGATGTGTAAAGCAGCCCCGATGCTGTAGAGAACACACTGTTGCACAAGCAGCACTACTGCCATTTCTCCATCCACAACAATAGGAGACAATGTGGCAGTGCTGCTGCTTGCCCAACTGCACTTTCTCAAGATGGTCAGGGCTGCCTTAAGAGTCTGCAGCAGTCTCGACACAGTGTGCAACATGTCCAGAACTCTTTGCATCACAGTGGCCACTATTTTTCTAGCAATTGGCCTGTAATATTTGTTTGTTTGTTTGTTTGTTTTTAGAAACATTTAATAAATAGAAACATCTTTGCCCACTCTGAAGAATCCAGGCGGTGCACACAAACATGCAAACAAGGCAACATTAAAAATTGCATTCTAAATTAAAAACTAAAGTAAGTAACAAAAAACAAATAGGTAAACTACAGGGCAAAAGCCTGGCGAAAAAGAAAAGTCTTCAGTAAAGATCTGAAGATCAGTACATAAGGGGCGAAACAAATCTGGAGGGGAAGAGCGTTCCAAAGAAATGAGGCAGCAACCGAAAAGGCCCTTTCACGGGTCAGAGAGCCCCGAAACTCTCGGAAATCAGGAACTGAGCTTATCTAACCAGATGGGATGTAACTGGATGGGAGAGGCGGGTCTGTAGGTAGACAGGCGCCAAGCCTTGCAAGGCTTTGGTCAGAACCAAGACCTTAAATTGAACTCGGAAGCGAACAGGCAACCAGTGTAATGACTGCAGGAGAGGTGTTACCCTGTCATATTTTCTGGTACCCATGATATGCTGTTGGGGGCACTTATTTTAGTACCCAGCAAGTAATATCATTAACTATTATATCAAATTATGGTTGTATGGATGCTATGAACATCTAAAGTGACTGTGATTATGGTGAATGAAACAACTCCCCTCACATCATTTTTTTAAAAAATCAAGTCGCTCTGTTGCCTGGGAAGACCATTACAGTATCTGTGATACAACTGATGTTCATCAATGTATTGTCTTATATCTATGATGAATCATAGATAAAGAATTTTCAGTAATCATTTAATCAAACATCCTGAACTATCCAGAGTCTCTTGGATTAAACCATTCTCCACAAATGCTCAAATATACGTTCTAAAGCTGCCTTCAAGGAAAAAAAAAACTAGTTCAGTTGCCCAGCAGTTCTTACAGTTAGGATAAGAATATTTCTTTAAGGTTGTATCTGTTCTACAGCAACCGGAAATTATTTATTACTTTGCTCATGCGTCTGGAAACAAGCTGCTACTATGTCCCAAAAATTTTATGGGGGAAAAACAGGTTGCTTACCTGTAACTGATGATCCTTGAGTGATCCTATGTATTCACACAACTGGGATACGCACCTGCACAGGAGACCATTCGGGAAGATTCTACAAGCTCTGCGCAGTGCTCCCAGCTCCGCCCATGGTGCACATAAGTCTGTCAACACAGGCGGTCAGAGAGCTGCTCTCCTCGGTTCCTGGACAACCGTTGGACATCAGCGACCATCGCAAGTGGAACTGGAGAGGTAAGTGAGAGAACAGGTAAGTAAAACATAAACTTTGCCCAGAGCACGACCTCCAAGGAAGAGGGGAGGAAGGATGGGATGTGTGAATACCTAGGGTCACTCAAGGATCATCACTTACAGGTAAGCAACCTGTTTATCCTTGACATTAACCCAGTGTATTCACACAACTGGGTGATTAGCAAGCTCCTCCAGTACGCGGGTTTCTTGGACTTACCCCATGTGAAGTTAGGATAGAACGTGCTTCAAGACACCCCTCCCAAAGCGCACATCTTTGCAGAACCGAAGTTCTAATGCAGAGTGTTTGATGGATGGGTGGTCCAAAGACCAGGTGGCAGCTCTTCAAATCTCAGACATGGAGACACCCAACAGGTTGGCAGCTGACGAGGCTACTGCTCTAGTAGAGTGGGCCTTTATGCTTTGAGGTGGGTCCGTACCCTGGGCCTTGAAGAATTCCACTATGGCCTGAACAATGCAGCACTTTGGTGAGTGATTCACATGCCTTTTTTATCCTTTCTGTTGGACACAAAGAGTCTGCAAGCACCCTGCAAACATCCAGCATGTGGAGGGATTGCTCCAAGTCAGACTGTGGGTCACAGAAGAAGGATGGCAGGATCACATTTTGGTTGATGTGAAAACTTGAATTTATCTTGGGACTAAAAGAAAGATCCAAACGCATGACGACCTTGTCTTTGTGAAATTGGACGTAGGGAGAGTCAGATCTAAGGGCGCTTGGCACACTGCTCACTAACTCGCTTGGCAGAGGTGATTGTGATGAGAAAGGCTGTCTTTAGCGATAGGAATCGAAGAGGGACAGTAGCCATAAGCTCAAAGGGACTGTTCATTATGCCCGCCAGGATCAAAGAAAGGGACCACTGTGGGCTAGGAGCCCGCGTATGTGGGTATAGATTTTCCAAACCCTTGAGGAATTTCTTTGAAAGGGGATGGGAGAAAATGGTCGCATTATCAACGCCTGTATGGCAATTGCAGATGGCCACAAGGTAGATTCTAATAGAAGCAGTAGAAAGACTGGCCAACTTGAGATTAGAGAGATATCTTAGTACCTGCAGGATGGTGGCCTTCATGAGTGAAAAGGAGTGGGCTGCAGCATACGCAGAGAAGCGCTTACATTTTGTTGCATAAGTTTTCCTTGTAGAGGGCTTCTTTTCATTGAAAAGAATTTTCTCTAAGAGTAGATCACAGGGCTCAGCAGCTTGATTCTTCATGCAGTGAACTTCAGCATCTTGACATCAGGATGTAGTACTTATCCACAATACATGGACAGTTGGTCCGGCGCACTTTGAAAGGGCCGGGACCTGCCCTTTAAGAGTCTCAGTATCGTAGGGTACCACGTTTGTCATGACCAGTCCGGAGCAATCAGTATGCTGTCTGTTTGTTGGTGAATCTGTTAAGAAAACAGGGTATAGGGTCTCGTCCCACAGAACCAGGCAGGCATTCCCCATAGAATTGGTTCCTATGGCTGCCCATAAACAAAACTGCTTGCACCGTGTACTCTCTGCTGTTGTGAACAAGTCCACTTGTGGATGTCCCCATGTTCAAAAATTGGGGAGCAGGTAGAACATGTGTATACTCCAGTCGTAAGCATCAGAGTGGTGAATTACGCGACTGATGGAGTCGGCGTCCACATTGTCGACACCCTTGATGTGGATGGTAACTGGGTGAAAGTTGTGTGCTATGCACCAATCCCAGAGTCATAGCAACAGATTGCACAAGGGGTGGAGACCGTGCCCCCTTGATTGTTCATGTACGCAATGGCTGTCATGTTGTCCATGATGAGTTGGACTATTTTGCCCTGCAGGAGTGGTTTGAAGGCCTTCAGTCCAAGGAAAGATGCTAGCAACTCCAGGACACTGATGTGGAGTTGTTTCTGAGTAAGGGTCCATAAACCATTTACTCTGTGGGTTGTACAATGAACCCCCCATCCATTGTTGGACATGTCCAAAGTCACAATCACCTGTGGGAAATGGAGCTGGAAGGGGATTCCCAAGATCAGATTGTCCCTTAGGGACCACCACAGGAGAGAGTTCTGGATGGCCTGGGGCAAGTGCATGACTTGCATGAGGGAGCCATGCAGGAGATCAAAATGTCTCAAGAACCAGAGCTGTAGAGGCCCCATGCATAGCTTTGCAAGTGCGATGGCACAGGTACAAGAGGCCATGAGGCCCAGCAGGATCTGTACTTGGTGTGCTCTTGAAGGGGATGGCATGGCAAGATGTACAAGGTACAACAACTTAAATATATGGTCTTAGGGCAGAAAAACTTTCTGTTGGTTGGCATCCAATTGGGCCCCAATGAACAGGATGGTTTTTGAAGGCGTCATCTTTGTTTTTTTGTAATTGACTTGAATCCCCAAATCTCCTGAGGTGTTTAGAAGGGATTGCAAGTCCTGTTCCAACTTCTCTTTGGACAGGACTGTCAAAAGCCAGTTGTCTAAGTAAGGGTATATCTCAAGACCAAGGCAACAGAGATAGATTATCACAACTGCCATCACCTTGGTAAATATCCACGGGGCAGTGGAGAGCCCAAAGGGGAGGACTTCATATTGACAGACTTGAAGGCCTACTGTGAATCAAAGGTACTTCCTGTACTCCGGCCAGATTTGTACATGAAAGTAGGCAACTTTGAGGTCGATGGCGACGAACCACCTGTCCCCCAGAAGGAGTTGGATAATGGATGCGATGGAAATCATCTGGAATTTGGTGGTCTGAATGAATTTGTTTAAGGTCCGGAGAGAACCCACCCCGCTGAAGTGATTGGGGGACAGGTTCTATCGTGTCCTTTTCCAAAAGGGTTGACACTTCCGTCCGGAGGGTGGGGTTTGATGCAGTGGATTTTATAACCGTGAACCAGGGATGGGTATGAAATTGAATAGCATAGCCCCATTGGACTATGGAAAGCACCCACTTGTCCATAGTTATCGTCTTCCAAATGTCCAGGTGTCAGGATATCACAGATACTTTTGCAAGAGTGTCCGAGCTATCAAAGGCCTTGTTTGGACTTCTCATCCTGTTTGGGGCATTCGTTGTTCAACCTACCCTTGGGTTGGTAGGGTTTAGCTGAAGGCCTGGAAGATTTCTTAAAATCCACGCCTTAAAGAGGTCTTGTACTGGGGACAGTACTTCCCATATGAAGTAGCTGGAATGTAGGAGGGTTTGGGTCTAGCCTGGTAGCCTGGTTGGGCCATTAGGACTGCAAATGACATTGTGGTTAATTTAGATTTTTTTTAAGTTTCTCTAACATGTCGTCAGTCTCGGTACTGAAGAGACCCTCACCCTCAAATGGATGTCCCTAGTATCATACTACAAAGTAGAGGAGCGTAGCCACACATGACGATGCAGGGCTACCACGGCAGCCATATTCTTTGACTCGTAGTCCATCAGGTGGCAGGCTGTACTGATCTGCTGCCTGCTAATATCAGCAGGCTTTCCCTGTAATTATTTTACTTTAGTTGGCATGTCCTCTAGTCATGTCTCAGCGAGTTGCTCCCACAGGGAGTGCTCGTAACATGACATACATGCGATGTAATTGGAAATGCGTACGGCCAGGTACTTGTGAAATAAAGTCTCCTCCCCATGGTGTTCAGTTTGCGGCCTTCTTTGTAAACTGGGGCTGCATGCTGTCTGCCAGAACAGGAACAGGAGGCATAATTCACCACTAGCGAATTGGGCTGGGTGTGTTTGAAAAGATATTCACAGCCCTTCTCCTGTACCTTGTACATATTTTCAAGGAATATTTTTCAGCATATGGTAGTTTTTGGGAATCCGAGGATTTTTTAAGGGGATGTTTTCAAGGGTCAGAATCAGAGTCAGGAGCCGGATCCTCAGGGACCGGTGAAACTGTTCCAGAGGAGGGTGCACCCAGCAGGTGCCACCTGGGGGCACAGAAGCAGGGAATCAAGGCTTGACTGGTGAAGCTGGCCGTGCTGGAGGAAATAATGGTGCCACTGGAGGTAGCGAGCACGATGCTGTGGTCGGTGCCGGTGGCGAGACTGAGTCAGTCTGGGTCAAAACTGTAGCATGAATCATAAGGGTCGAGTTCAAACCCCAAATGATGGTATGCATCACGGTCCATGGACTCCGGGGATCATGGTGATGTGAGAAAATACCTCATCTGTGTAATCCAGAGTGATGATACTGGAACGGGGGTGGGTGGGTGGGTAAACCTCCTGGGCCCAGGCTTTTAATTAGATACTGTTTTAATAGTTTGATTTTTAATAGTTCATTGTTTTAAATTTTAAACTGTTGTAATGTTTTAACCTTTTTACTTGTTGTTTTTATTGTTTTGTTGTAAACTGCCCAGAGACTTGTGTTTTGACCAGTATACAAATATGTTAAATAAACAAACAAACAAACATTAGCCTTCGAAGGAAGTGCCAAAATGTTGCATGGAGGGACCTCCGCTGTCACCTTCAGCGAGCAATTAGTCATCAAGGAGTCGAGCATCAATATGCCTTCCTTCTGTATTGGGACGATCTTGAGCTTCAGGATTGTAAACTTTGGTGCTGGCAGTGGCACATTTCCCAATACCAACTCATTTGATATCAATATTTTCATGGGCTGTGTCAACATCGAGACTTTGGAGGCTTCAGTTTTGAATGCCTCTCCGACGTGGATGGCTTCAATGTCATGGAAACCTCTGACATTGGGGGTCTGGATGTTGAGTCTAACTTTGTTTTTTGGGGAGCAGATGAGGTAGTCAAGGAGGCAGATTGATGCTTTGTGTCTGATTTAGCCTTTCACGACTTGGCCCCTTTCGAAGGTGGGGAAGAAGGCTTTGGAGCAGTTGTCTTATCCTTCAGCATCGACTTCAGGGTCGAAGGTTGGGAGCTTGGTGTTGCTCGACTCGGTGCTGACATCAACTTCACATCGGAGCCCTTGGAAGATTTCATAGATGGTGTTGTGGCTCTCGAAGTCAGGGCTGAGAAGACTTCGCAATCAGGATAGCCGAAGGGGTCGACACTGATACTGGAGGTTTAAGTACCAATATTGTAGAGAGTGTCTTTTAACCTCAAAAGTTGGGATTTTACAAGTTTGTTTGGAAAAGTCTAAGCAAATATTGCAATTTTCAGTGTTATGTGCCTTACTGAGGCAGAGGAGACATAAGGAGTGATGATCCGAAGAAGGGAATGCAGTGTTACATTTTCCATACATCTTGAACCTATTTTTCTTTCTGTCTGTCATAAAAAACAGACCCACAACACGAGAAAGATATTAAACAGACTAAGAAATGACAGAAAATGTTCTCTCACAAATCTGGAAGGCTGAGGCGGCAAACCACTTCCGAGGCGTCTGCACTGGTCGGCGGTCAGAAAGGAAAT
The DNA here is from genome assembly GCF_027244095.1 of Hemicordylus capensis. Taxonomy (NCBI): domain Eukaryota; kingdom Metazoa; phylum Chordata; class Lepidosauria; order Squamata; family Cordylidae; genus Hemicordylus; species Hemicordylus capensis. The sequence continues at coordinate 251,345,992 of NC_069657.1, forward strand.
GAGGAGAGTGGCGCTCCAACCACCTATGTCGATGGATGCATGCGCACCATGGGCGGAGTTGGGAGCGCCACATGAAGCTTGTAGAATCTTCCCAAATTGTCTCCTGCACAGGCATGTATCTCAGTTGTGTGAATACATTGAGATCCCATCAAGGATCCATTGTTTCTTTACGTCCAACTCTAGTCATATTCATTCAGACAAGAGAATATTTGACTTCAACTAGTAAGTAATGCTTAAGTTTCTCAAAGCATAACATGCATTATGGCTCAAAACAGTATACAAATTTTAGAATGAACCATTAAAAGCTTGTCTCTACCAATAAGAAATCAAGCTCTCAGACTGATTCTGACCTTAATTCAAAGTGCTCCAAACAGCTTCTTACTTATGGCCTATCACAGCAAGTACTAACAATGTTGGGCTATGACCAGGCCAAGCTGGTGGTTACCCAAAAAATCTTAGATACAGAACGGCAAACAAACCAAAGTTTCCTCCCAAGGGGATTAGTGCTGGGGAATCAAATTCTGAATACACACCCTGCCAATATCTTCACCAGGTTACAGTGACCAAGTATTGCAGGGAGTTTACCCAAGCATGGCTTAATGTTCTGCACACTGCAGTGCTTGAGAGCAGATTTAACAAAGTTCTGTTTGAAGAGCACTTTTGTGTCTGTGACTCAGGAGCATAGAATCAACAGTGCATGTTCTATTATACTGTAATTTCTATAGGGACATTAATAACATGCATATTACTCCATATTTATCAATCTTTCCAGGCTGCTCTGATAATTTCTACATATGCTATCTTTTCTCAGGTCATGATGATAAGATTTCTTATGTAGTTGCCAAGTTTTGCCTAATTGCTAGCAGAATTAAGTATCACTATCAATAGATAGTGATACTTTAGCTGTTATATAATGAACTGGTTTCCTCTTAATATGTTTAAAGTTTTTAGGAACTTATAGGAATTTTATGTGTGGTTTTTTAATATATTTGCTTTTCTGTTTTTGTTGGACAGTGACCGAAATAAAAATTACTACTCCTAAGTAGCAACAGCATGATCCTGAATGTAATAAGATCAGATTTCAGGGAGAGTCCCATACAACATTCCAAATTGAATATGATATACTGCATTAAGGTCTGCAGGTCTCATTTTTCCTTCCACACATTTTGCATATTGCCAGATCATACCCATCTCAAGTTCTCCACTGCAGGACTCCCCCTCTCCCTCTAATCCCGCATCTTCAAATGCTTCTCTGTCTCCAGTACTACTGTTTGAATGCTTCATCCACATCTGAAGTTCAAAATGTCCAAGACAGAGCCCCTTCTCTTTCCTCCCAAGCTCTCCTTTCTGCATATATTCACCTTATCAATTGGCAATGCCACCATTTGCCCTATAGATCAGGCTTGTAGCCTGGTATGCTTTGCTGCCCCATACCCCACTTCAGTCCCTTGCAAAATCAGGTTGCTTCTCTCTTTGCAGTGTTAGAAAAATGCAACCCTTCCTCCAGGGGCAGAGCCACCACTGGGCGAATGGCTTCAAAGAACCCGGGCCGCCACCAATCAGAGGCCACAAGCGTGGCCCCAGACTCACCCCGTGTCTGATGTCAGATGTGGGGACGTTATTTCAGTCCCAAACGGGGCCATGCGGCCCCATTTGGAGCCAAGGTTGGCCCACACTGCGTTGGGCAGCACAGCCAGAGTGACTCTCCCTACCTTAAAGGCAGGGAGAGCCGCTCTTGGTCTTGCTGCCAACGCAGTGGGGCCAATCGATCTCCCTCCCAAACGGGGCCACGCAGCCCCGTTTAGGAGAGAGATCGGCCCTGCACGGCATTGGCTGCATAGCAGGGAGAATCACTCTGGCCCACACTGCCCAATGCAATGTGGGCCAATCTGCTTTCCAAACAGGGTCGTGAGGCCCCGTTTGGAAGGGAGACCACGCCCCTGCATCTGACATCAGACACGGGGGTGTGGCTAGCCGGGCCCCACGTCTGACATCAGGCACAGGGGGCGAGGCCAGGAGGCCATGACAGCAGCCGCACACGGGCCACCACCAGCCTCACTCCGCTCCTGCCTTCCTCTCTATCTCATTGGCAAAAACTGAGATGCATACAGCAGGCCTCTATCGCCTTGATTACTGCAACTTTCTCTTTGTTGGTCTTCCATTGTCTCACCTTGGTTCCCTAATCTCTGTCCAGCAGCTGCTGCAACAATCATGCAGTTCTATCATCTTGTCAATCACATCATGCCTCTCCTTCAGTCTCCACACTGGTTTCCTGCCTGCTGCCAAATCCTTCTAATCCTCACCTTCAAAACCCTCCATGGCCTTGCCCCCTCCAAACTCTCCACTTCCTTAACATTCCACATCTGTACCTGTGACCTTTGCTTATCCAGCTTCACCATCCTCAGCCATTTAAAAGTGTCCTGCTTCCTTAAACATCTCCTCCCTTTTTCTCTTGCTGCTTGGAACTGTCTCCCTCAAAGTTTTAGTGATGCCAACTCCCTTATTTTCTTTATAGCCCTCCTCAAAACCCATCTTGTCTTTGTAGACTTTGCCTCAACCCTCTAGTTCTCTTACTACATTGTAACAAAGTCTCTGTGGCTGACATAATGAGGAAAATTACTCAAAGTAGTCCCATTGAAATTAAAAGGATATGTTAGTTAAAAGACTTAACATCCTTTTAATTTCAATGGGATGACTTTGAGAAATTTTCCTAATTGAATCAGTTGGTAAGCCTATACAATAAATACTTGCCTATGCTTCCCCAGTCTTGAGATGTTAAATATACCACTCTGTGGATATCAGATTCCACAGACAAATTCTCTTCATTGATCTATATACTGGCAACTGATTGATACAGTATGATACTAACATCTCAGGGCACTAGCTATATGTTCTCTTAAGCCAGAGACTCATCTTATATGAAAAAAAGAGATTTTGCTGGCTATGTAACTATGGCCTGAATTCAAAGGTTTTGCTTAGTGAGTGGAAGGAGCTTCCATCATCTTGGCAGGAGAGTTATGCTCTCAGAACAGCTCCTTCCACTCACAAATGGGTTCATAGTCCTCCATTTACAGAACAAAAACTCTGACTCCAATTTACTGTTCATTTTAATAGCTTTCACTCCCTTTAAAATGATTAAGCTGTTCACACAATTAAAAAAAATTGTATAGGACAATTATTTGGGAGCTGTGCGTGCTCCCAATTTTTGGTTGTGTGGGATCAAACAACTTTGTAGGAGGAGGGAGAAGTCAATGTGTGGGAGGCAGGAGCTGGGTAGAATAGAACTGTCTTACCCAGATTCCATATCCAGCATTTTACCAAGATAGGAGGAAAAGCTGTCCTACCCAGCTCCTCTCTCCCACACATTCACTTCTCCTTCCTCCGACCCAGTTGTTTTCTCCCACACAACCGGGAGCATGCACAGCTCCCATACCTGTGTTCACCAGCTTTATGAACAGCCACAAAATGTTTCGTTAACAATGACTGATGGCTATCTGTTACAAGGCATAAGATAACTGTGGCTGACATCCTGAGGTCCTTCACACAACCAGCCCTACCCAGGTAAAGCTAGGTAGGGCTGGTCAAGCGAAGTGCTGGGATCGTTCCCCATCCTGGTGCTCCACCCCTGGGTACCCCGGGTTGGAAACGTGAGCTAAAAGTGAGGTGGAAGGATGCACACATGCTTCATACCTCACTGTCTGATCATGTGGGTGCTCGGGCTGCCGGCAGCCATCCTTGATATAGAGGTAGGGGGAAGGAGCAGCCAGGCAGCTGAGAGATATCCCAATGCACTGCTCTCCTCACATGATGCATTGTAAGATATCTGGCAGCCCAACTCTCTTTCCCTCACCTCCTAAACGCCGCTCTGCTTGGGTGGCTGCACAAGCAGCGGAGCCCTCTACAGTCCGAGATTGTGAGGAGGAAAGGCAGGTAGGCTTCCTCCCAGTCTGTCTTGCCCCCCAATCCTCCCTATCTCCAGCCCCTAAGGCTGTGTGGATGATCTTCCTATCTAACAAAGTACTTGCCTAACAAGCAAAGTTGTACTTCATTCGTCAGATGCTTCATTAGTCAGGATATCCACCTGTTAAACTAATTCCATGAAATCAGTGGGGCTTGAGATGTTTTTTTCTAATAGCAGTCCCCCATGTTATTTTATTTTATTTATTTATTGTTATACTTACATACCGCCTTTCATTAAAAACAATCCCAAGGCGGTTTACAAAAGTTAAGTTACACGGCAAACTGCCCCAGTTAACAATATAGCATGGGAAACAGCTATTCAAAGGCAAGGAGTCAAAAATTCCCTAGGGCTAGCACAAGCCTTTCGGTTAGCTTCAGAAGCATTTAAGATGTCGGCCTCTAAAAAGCAGCTCCGCAAAGAAAAAATAAAGCTGTAATCCTATGCACAGTTGTGTGTATGCACATGTGTGGAGTTAAAATCACTGGGAGTTCCAAACATGGAATTCTGGGAGATGGTTAGTGGGTTTGTATGAATGGGAAAGAGCAGCAATGTGGTTAAATAAATGTATTTTATCAATCAATCAATCAATCAATCAATCATATTTGTACAATGCCCATCTCTGGGTGATTTACAACAAAAAACAAATTAAAACAGAAATGAAAATCTTAAAACAATTTAAAATCACAAGACTAGTTAAAAAGTTTGGGTGAAATAATGTGTCTTTAGAGACTTCTTAGAAGTTTTCAGAGATGGAGAAGCTCTTATTACACCAGGGAGCGCATTCAAGTCTCAGGGCAGCAACCTGTGCAGCCACCAGACTAGTTGGTGGCAACCCTCTGAAGGATCTCAGTGGGGCTCATAATGAGGCATTGGTGCTCACAATGATGAAGACATTCTCTTAAACGTATGCATGAAAGTGAGACCAAGCGGAGAAAAGAGGAAAATAATATGAGATAAAATGAGATGGGCGGCCAATTCATGTAGCCCTCAGATATTTTCTCCTCATGTGATCGATATGCAGGTACATGATCACAAGGAGAAATATTACTTGGAAAGAACTGTATCCATTTCTATAGTCCTGGCTGCACTTCTGCCAGCCATGACAACTGAAAGAGCCACAGCGACCTCTATGCATTCCTAGGTTTCACAATTTTGTTTTACCATGGAGTTGTTTATCCACAGTGATGATCACAAGTCAAATGTCTTTGTGGAAGCAATAATTTGCCTACTCCAAATAACAGTAATTGATTTCAAGACATGAGGTACAATGCATGAAGCTAATTTCAGTTTACATAACTTGTTACCTTTGTCTCCATATTAAGGCCTTTCATTTACTAAGACATGATATAGTTGCTTGGTTATCTTCTCTTCTCTTATTGCATGTAGAGTAAGATTTGACTTGTAAAGGATGCCGCTGGATCGTCTGGAGATAAGTTAGGTGCTTTCCTGCCTCCCCCCCCCCAACCACCCTACCTGGCCAGAAAAAGGTTGTGTGAATAAACTTGTGGAATAAGATGGAAGCTATGATTTCTATATTCTTGGACTCACTGCTTCCATGTCTTTTTAGACATCAGACAGATAAATTCATAAGTGTAGAAGTGTAAACCAGAAAACCAGAGAGATTAAGGTGGTGATTTAAATTCATTTTTATAAAAAGGACCAGAGAAAAAGAAATATCTGTACCCAGCAGGTTTACAGTGTAAATGACTTCCCATAGGAGAGGTGGTACAACCAGTCCTCAAGTTCCATGTCTCACTCCCACCAAAATGAGCAACATCGTGTACAGTTTGTTCTAGCACTCTGCAGCACTTGATTCTGCACTTGATTTTCACCATTTCAAAACCATGATGAAAAAATAAAGCTCAAAATTCCTTTCAAATTCTTTCCCCTTTTGTACCATTTTCTCTTGTATCATACCATTCCTTATATATTATAATTTTATTATCTTGTCTCTGCTTTAATAATTTCAGAATGCAATCAGTTCAAATTGTTTCCCACTGCTTCAGACAATGGCATGCCCCAAACTTCTACAACACACAGACACAAAATGTCAAGGTTTTTTATTGACAAGTGGCACATTTCAAATGGTCTAAGCCTCCTTGATTCTGGGGGAAGTCATCCTGGATGTTCTGTTGAGAAGGTTTGTTTCGTTTTTCTGTTTGGCAGATGCTCTAGAGGCCGACAAAGCTAGGGATGAGGGGAGCCTTTAATCTTTCTTTCCTCTCCTCCCTCTTCTCCTGTGTCCATGCTTGCGACCTAGAAAGACCAGAAAACACACATGGTTACTTCTCATGCCTGAGTCCTATTAGGAACAAGCCATCATATAGGACATGTAAGATTATTATTTACGGATAATAAAACCTTTACCTTTTCCCTTTCTGCCACGGTGGCGCCTTCCCTTCTTTTTCCCACCCTTTCCTCCATGTCGCCTCCTACGACGGCGGCGACTGAGGCTCCGGCTCCGGCTGCGTCTGAATCTGGCCATAGGAGATGGTGCTTTTCTCTTCAAGCTCTGTGCAGCTGGAGCACCACCTGTTCTTGAGATGATGGGCTTGTCAGAGCTTAAGGCCTGGAGCTGGCAGTGCTGCCCCTTTTAAAGGCTGGTGTGAAACCTGACAATGGCTCATGATGCGTTCCTGGATTGTGATGAAATGCAGTGGTCTCTCTCTATGACAAGCCAGTCCTCCTGTCCACTGTAATGGACCATATATGGCAAATTAATCTAGCAGCACAGTTGTATCTCACTGTAATAAATCATAACATTCAATATGTTCTTATATAGATATTACCTTAAAATTAAAACTAAACAAATATTTAATATTTAAGAAATTAACATTTAAATTTCACTTTGTGAGATTTCATACAATGTTTTCTATTACTTTTCTCCCCCACCCCCCGTTCTTATTTTATTTTATTCATTTTGTCTCCTATGGGTGGGGAAAAACTGGTAGTAAAGAAACCATTTTGCTTTTTATGGCAACCTAATCTTAACATGCATTGATAAGAGGAATCTGTATAGAAGATATTTACTTCATGCTGGATATTTTTCAATATGAAGTAATTTATACATATACTACATAGATGTAGCATATGTACAGTATAAATAGCAATATTCAATATTAGTGATTAAACAAGACATTAATTATGAAACAAATGCCTAACATAAAAGTACATATTCTTGTACTGTACCATCACTTCTAATTTGTATTTCCACCACTCTCTATTTTTTGCAGTTAAAAATGGTGGATTACATCCTGTGTAGGGAGCTGCCATCCAATAGGGATGTGTGCTCACTTCATGGGGCCAGCCAAGAGCCCATCCATCAGATTCCAAAGGCAGGGTATGCTCTGTGCCTCCCAAGCTGTGTATCATTGTGGAGGATTTACTTGTATTGAGAATGAAGCAGGGAGCATCCATCCCCATCGGGTCAGATTATTGATAAATTCAAAGATTCTGAAGAGGAATATTCTGAAGAGAGTTCTGAAGAGGAATGTGTTAACTATTTGTTCAAGAATGTGCTTCCTTATGTTAGTTATCAAGGGGCCATTTTACCCTCTTGTCTTTTAGAATAAGTGGGGGGATTTTATGTGCTAATCTTCTAGACTTTTGGCTAAGTAGAGTTTTACGATTAGCCCTAGTATTTGGAAATATCCATTAGAGTTGTAACAACAGTTAGGCATTTAAAATTGTCATAATTTTATTTGTATTTTGTTAACCAGCTGAACTTTTTAAAAAAATGTATGATGCATTATTATAAAAAATGAAAATGTATGATGCATTATTATAAGAGCCCCTGGTGGTGCAGTGGTAAAACTGCTGCCCTGTAACCAGAAGGTTGCAAGTTCGATCCTGACCAGGGGCTCAAGGTTGACTCAGCCTTCCATCCTTCCGAGGTCGGTAAAATGAGTACCCAGAATGTTGGGGGCAATATGCTAAATCATTGTAAACCGCTTAGAGAGCTCTGGCTATAGAGCGGTATATAAATGTAAGTGCTATTGCTATTGCTATTATTATGTTTTGTGCTTATGTTATACATTTATGACCTATGGTAACAACAATAACTTAAACTTAACACTGAACAGTATGTACGCTGATATCTGTGTATTCAATTAAATAATTATGGGTATAGCTACTGTGCCTCCTTCTGTAAAAGGTTTGTTTTCATCATTATAGTCTCAACAAACTCACTGTAGATGTTTACATTTTGGCAAACAAATCAACACTGTTTCGGAAATAATTCCCACCTACTTCTCTTGTTTGTGGGAGTAAATCCACTCAGAACTAAGAAAACCTAGTGGCTGACATCCAGACTAATGAAGCACTGGTGTTACAAGAGAAGCACTGGTGTAATATTAATACTTCTGAAGAGTTCCAGACTCTTGCATGGGAGGTGGTGTTGGCTGCAAATTTTGTCAACCTCCTCTGCCCCTGGAAGCACTCTGTGCCTACTAAAAATGTCCCTGCACAGCCCTCAGGGACATATTTTTCAGTGGCACAGGGTTACTCCTGGGGGAAGGGGAGGCTGTCAAAATATGCCTCTCTCCCCCACAGGATCAGTTATGTAGTTGAGCAGGAGCTTTGTGGGGTGAGGGTAAAATGGCAAAGGGTCAAACTTGATTTACCTCCATTGGACCAATCCAAATGCCCTACCTGTGACTGGTTTTTAATGATCTGGGAGATCAACCATAGAATTCCAATAAAATGTCTAGCTGGGCTTTCATTTAATCAAATTAATCCTTAGACCTTACATAAGAACCCAATTTAATTGAGCAACCTCAAGGTAACATTTTCTCACTCCATTAATACACTGAAATCAGCTGCAGCAGTCTGTGATGCTTCAGAAAATATGCGTTACATTTGTATTCCACTCTTCCTCCAAAGGAGTCAGAGTTCGCAGTCTCTGAACAACCTTGTGAGGTTTGTTAGGCTGAGAGATGGGTACTCATTTATTTTTACATTTCTATTCCGCTCTTCCTCCAAGGAGCTCAGAGCAATGTATATGGATATTTTTATCCTTGCAACACCCATAAGGTGTTGTGAGGATATTTGCACTAATGCTAAATTTTGGTGAGCTTTAAAGTTGAGTGTGGATATGAACTTGGAATTACCACAACAATTCAACATTCTAGCCACTACGCCACACTGACTTTAAATGGCTTTATACAGCCTCAGCCTTTACCATGGGAGAGGTTAAAAGTAATAACTTGGGGCAGGGGGAGAGCCCAAGATCTTTAGTGGAAAATTCCTTTTGTGGGCAAACTAAAGCTGTATGGAGATAATACAGAAATTCATTTTAATTTGGAATATGAGTGCAGCACACATTTCCTATTGATAGTAATGGTCAGACACATTATGTCTGGCACTGTGCACCCAGCATAGAAGAGAGAGCACTGAAATCCATAGAGCTGGATTGTGTTAAGAGAGGATACATCATGCCTTGGGCTTGAAAAAGCAGGTTGTGTGTCCGATTAACTTGTACAAATGGATTCTTGCATACAGGCTTCCTCTGCTGTTCTTAAAGGGTAACATGATCCTATAAAGAATTACACTCAAAGTGAGATACTCTCAAATAATGTCATATCTTTGTGACCATGCAGAATTCAGCACCATTTACTGCTTTGGAAAACTCACCTCCAGTGTCACCTAGAATGTTTCGTCCCTGAGAACCTAATTGATAAGAATGAACATTGAGTCGCATCTACATAATTTAATAGTAATTTTTAAGATGCCTGTGCTGCTTTTTGCCACAAGATGCTTACATAAGATATGTTTTTAAAAACCCTCTTGAACATTATTCTGTGGTGTGTGTAACTTTGCTTTGCTCACCTACATCTTTTCTCATCATAATAGCATGAAGCCTCATGGAATGATATTCGGACCCACACGTGCTATGTCAACGTTTATTGACAAGGTTCAAATGGTTTCAGCCTCCACAATTCTTTGGTAATTCTTTCTGAGTCTGAGTCTTCAAAAAGAAGGGGTGATTGTGTTTCACTTTTTTGTTTTGCAGAAACTTTAGTGAAATGAGTGACTTAAAACCAAGGCCACTGGACACCATGACGGTGAAAGAGCTTAGTAGTGATCTCTCCTTCTTCTCCCCCTCCTGTGACCACGTAATCTATGACCTGGAACAGACAAACACCAATTAGTTATTGTCTAATAATCAAACTCACCTCCAGTATATAGTTATAAGATTCAATGTCCTAGATCAGGGATTCTCAATGTTGGGTCCCCAGATGTTATTTGACTTCAACTCCCATAACCCCCCACCAAAAGCCACTGGGGCTGGGGATTATGGGAGCTGAAGTCCAATAACATCTGGGGACCCAATGTTGAGAATCCCTGGCCTAGATCATATAAGGATTGTTACCTCTTCTCCCTCTGCCTTGGTGTCTTCTCTGCCTCCTTCCAGATCTACCTCCTTGACTGGCCCTTCGGTGATGCCTGCGATGGAGATGGATTAGTCTCTGGCTTCTGCTGCGTTGGAATCTGGCCATTTCCCCCGCTACATTCGAATCTGGCCAGGTGCCTGTCCTTGTGTCCTTATGTGCTCTTAATAGAGGGAGCACCACCTGTCCTTGATTACCCTTTCCGAGCTTATGATATGATCTGGCATCTTTGACCATTTAATAAGCAAATTGCAATGTTAATACAGACTAATTATGTCACATTCATTTGTGATGACATGCAGGTCATGGGCCTCCCTATCTGTAACTATGTGTTGTGTCTGGCCGTGTAAGAGAAAATTAGAAGCAGTAAGCACTGTTCTCACTCAATGTTCTAAAAATGTGTACCCTACTTTTCATTTTACACATCATCAAAGCACCTGAGAGAAGTACTAAACAAGTGCACACACATTTTTTAAAAAGAAAAGTACAGGCCAAATGGCAAGGAGGAGGAAACCTTCAGTAAAGGATATGGTGTCCTGTGGGAACAGTGAAGGGGATCTGGATGAAAGATGTTTGGACTGGCAGAATGTGGGGCGGGGGAGCTCGTCTGACATGTGAGAGAATTTTGGAGGGCAAGCATGGGGAAAGGGGCTTAGGTGGCATTGAGTTGAGAGCTGTCGGGGCATCTAGGAACTGGAAACAGTGGAGCTGCAGAAAAGCTTTTGTCAGGCCAGATGTGGAAGGTTAGCACACAAGTGTTTTGCAAGGTTTATTTTAAGAAAGATAAACACTGATCCTACTTCTGTCACCTTCCCCATTAAACCCAATGATTATTTGATTTAAAATATCTGAGCATCTACTGGGTGAAGTGACCCTCCAACCTACTTGAGTTTGATGCCCCATTCTAAGGAATGAGACTCATTGAGGGGATTCCACTTTCATATCCTTGATGTCTGAGTTTATGATAAACGAGTGTATAAAAGCTAGCTTCTCAGGAGCCCTTAGTATTATCCAGAACTTCTGTTGTGCAAGTATCTAAAAAATGTGTTCAGATCTCTAGACTGCCATCTTATAGAAAAGACTGAGAAATAATACATATGCTTAACCTTTTGCTGTCTTGTTTTGCCTCAAAAATTATTCATTAGTGAAATGTGAATTTGTGTTCATAAGGCTTTCCTTGCTTATAATGACAAAGCACAGCCTTTTAAAATGGTGCTTCTCTTATAGTTAGCAAGAGGATAGAAACAGTCCTAAGTCAACCCAGCATAGTTTCCTCTCAGTGGCTGTTGCAGGCATCTTCCATGTGTTTCATTTTAAATTGCAAATGCACTTGAGACAAGAATCTCTTTTGTGATATAAACTACTTTGAGATTTTTTTGTATGGCTGAAAGGTAGAAAGACAATAAAAATATTTGTAATAAGAAAATGAATTTGATTCCTATGTTTTTCTCTTTAAGGAAAGGTCCCCTTTTTAAGGACACAGTTAAAACAACAAGAAAACATCTGAGATCAAGAGAATGAAATATTTAGGGAGACACCAAAGAGAACATGAGTTTTCATGAGCTTATTGACAGCCAGACATGTCGAGCTCCTATAATAGGAGTGCTCCTGCATTTTGCAGCCTTTCCTCTTGTCATTGATGACTTATTAGATGACTTCCCTTTTCGTGGAAGATGCCTGGTGCCAAAGATGGAATTCCTAAGGACTATGCAAGAGGTAGTTAATGGGAATATCTCCTTCCTTTCCAGTAGTAGTATGTGCTACAATCACATACATACCCTGTACAAGGGTGGAGGGGGCGTATAGTATTGATTACTACAGTATGATTCTTTCACACACTCAACATAAACCATTCATCCTCGTTAATCTGATGTTGGCTTCTGTTCAGACTGCTTGCCAATAGTAAGACAACCACCCAATAGAATGTAACACATATGAACCTTAAATTTTACCTCTCCTCTTCTTTATTGGCACATCAACACCTGACTTGCATCTTCCATTTTTTCTACCAGTACAAACTCTACAAATCCTCCCAGAGGTACTAGTTTGGTGCCTTGACATCCTTCTCCATGTTTCAGGAATCCAGGAGCATAGACATTATCACTTTGCTTGGCACAGTCAAGCTGTCTACTCTGGTGTTATGGGAATTTATAATCAATTGTAACTGAACTCCCACTTTTATCAAATATGGAGCAGTGTAACATAGGGATGTACAAACCGGCTCAATGTTTGACAGGTTCAATGTCAAGCCAGTTCGGTCCGATGGTCTGGAGTTGAACCGAATCACCCGCTGTTCGGTCCGACCTCGGACTGGACAGACCCTCGGACTGACCCCGGACCAAACACCCCCGACTGTTCGGGGGTTCGTGAACATTTTTATTTTATTTATTTGTTTGTTTGTTTAAAAAATGTCTACCTTTATTCCCTTCGGGGGAGTTCCTTGATACAGTGTGTGTGTGTGGGGGGTGTCAATGGATGTTTCCCCTCCACCCACTGGCCTCTGGCCTCACTGGCAGCGGCCCGTTGGGCCAGTTTTTCAGCCCATTCAGGACTTCGAACTTTAGCGCAGTGGCCATTTTGGATGCCGCCATGCCTGCACAACTGGCCCAGGCCTTACAGAGGCCAATTGTGCAGGTGCAGCAGCATCCAAAATGGCTGCTGTGCCGAAGGCCCAAACGGGCCAAAAAAACAGCTGAACAGGCCCCTGGTGGTGAGGCCGGAGGCCAGTGGGGGGAGGGGGAACCTCCGTGGACTCCCACCCATGCCTCAAGGAACTCCCTCAAAGGGAGTAAAGGTAGAAAAAAATAGGAGAAAAACCCAAAAACATTTGCAACCCCCCCCCCAATTGAATGGAATGGGGGTGGGGTTCGAGGGGGTGCCAGACCGAACTGGCCCAGTCAGGTTTGAGTCCGGTCCGGACTCGAACCATATCGGGCCAGCCGGTTCCGTTCACATCCCTAGTGTAACACACTGTCACAGTGGCCTTTTGTCTGTTGAAACACAACCATAAATAGGAACATGGCCCTATTTTACCAGCTATTGGTGGAAAAACAGACATGCTTGCCGCAGCTCATATTTGCTCTGAATGCTGTATGTTGCGTGATTTATTACATAGCACAATTATCAAATATGAAATTTCAAAATGCCCCTGCTAACTGAGCAAAGATTCGAAGTACGAAGATGCTCGTATTTAGAAGGGGGAGATTCGAAGTACGAAGATGCTCATATTTAGAAGGGGGAGATCAACTGGACCATACATCTCCAGCACAGAATCCCTCCAGTATTTCTTTGTAGATGTTGAGCCTTTTTCAGACAGGGAACCATCTTATTTATATATTTATATTTTTCTGTATAAACGGCTTTGAGACCTTTTGTTGAAAAATGGTATACAAATATTCTTAGTAATTGTAATAGTTTAAAATGGGAAGAGAACAGTAACAATGGCCAGCTATTAACAGACCTTAAGCATATACGCCAGGCATTTTGCCACAGCTTGGGATGCCAGTCCAACTTTTACAGCACAGAACTATGCTGGTTTGTTGGGCTCCTTGTCTCACTTGCAGTCATATTTCCAAAACCAAGATCAAACTGGAATCTCCTTGGCATTCCATTGTCAGAAACAGAGCCAGTGCCAAAGCTTTAGGGCACGGCCCCATGAAGGGTGTCCGCAGAATCAAAACCTTACCAGTTGGTGGTAGAAAGAGAGGAGAGGAGGTCTTGTGGTAGTAAGCATGGCTTGTCCCCTTAGCTAAGCAGGGTCCACCTTGGTTGCATATGAATGGGAGACCACATGTGAGCACTGTAAGATATTTCCCTCAGGGGATGGAACCGCTCTGGGAAGAGTAAACGGTTTCAAGTTCCCTCCCTGGCTTCTCCAAGAAAGGGCTGAGAGAGATTCCTGCCTGCAACCTTAGAGAAGCTGCTGCCAGTCTATGAAGACAATACTGAGCTAGATAGACCAATGGTCCGATTCAGTATATGGCAGCTTCCTATGTTCCTATGAAAGATAGCAGCAGCTTCTCCCCCTCCCACTCTTGAAGCGTAAGAGCAAGAGGAGCTGCCACCACCACTGCTGCATCCTTCAGCAGCAGCTTTCTTCTGAGCTCCTCATGACATGCAGGGTCCCAGTGCCCTCCTGAACTTACTAGGCAACAGCAGCTTTTCACTTCTACCCTTTTAGGGTGGGAAGAGGAGTTGCTGCTCAAGTTGCCAAATGATGTGGCAATAGCAGCTCCTCAGCAATATGGAGCTGCTGCATCCATCAACACCAACACTTCCCTTTCAACAACACCAGCTCTTTGCTTTCTATCAGCCAAGCAGTGTCCACCACCCATTGGCTGGTGGAAGATGGCAAAGGCAGCAGTGGTGTGAAAACTGACCAACTTCCACTTCCACTTCCACTGCAGAGAAGCTGGATGGATGGTGAGGCGTAGGCCCTCATTTAGGCACAGGCAGGCATGAGCCCTTGGATACATGCCTGATCTGGTCCACCCATAATGAATAGTCAGAAGCTCCCTCCAATCCCAGGAGGAGAGTTGTACGCATGCAAGGGCTCCTTCTGTCAGTGGATGTGGTCCTCACATAAGTGCAACTCTCCTGTGAGCAGAAGAAGCTTCTGATGATGAAGTGCCACTGCAGCTATAGTTTTGGATACAGCCAATTAAGATTATGATTTTTCCAATGTGAATGATAATTAAAGGGAACCAAGATTTCTAAAACTTTAAAAAAAATTATAATAGGTTTAATCTACTTAAAAGTCTCTAATATTTTTGGGAAGCCAAAAACCAAACACAACTTTTCTACCTAAAAAAGTAGGCAGTTTCTAGTTATGGGGTGTGCAGAACATTCCAAGCTTGAAATATTCTGACTCAAAACGGGGCATTTTGAGTATTTCAAGCTTGAAACAGAATGCCCTTCGAATGAAGGGCCTATTTCAAGCTTGGACCAGAATGCCCCCATTCCAAGCACCATTTTGGCAGATGTTTTTCTCTTGCTACTGGTTTTAGCACTGGTTTCTGAATGGCTTGCAATCTCCTTGCTTCTGGGTTGGCTTTTTATCATACAAATCAACTTTTTGAGCTCATTCCGCCGGAACAACCGGCTCGACAGGTTTTTCTAAGGAATGTTCCGGGCATTTGCGTTCTGTTCTGAGCTCGGAACAGAAATCCCATACATAATCATATATTACAGTCCGCAACCAGCCAGCAATCACAACAACCAACAATTACAGGCAGTTCAACTTAAAGTACTCTAATGCTAAATAGTAATAAATAACAACAAATAATACTAGGACTATCAACCCACCACCACCACAACACGTATACCTTACACAACATAAAGGTTAACTATTTGCTTCCTAATATTGCAGGCAGAATTAATATTAATAAATATTAATATTAATATTAATATTAATATTAATATTGCACAGAATTTAGCCACACAATCAAATAGATGATCTCAGCGTCAGAATCAGAAAGAAGGAGATTTACATAAAAGTCATCTGGCCTGCCTGGATAGTGTAACAAAATTAAACCAATAAGAAGAGAATGAATATCTTTATAAAATACACAGTAAAGTAATACAGTACACACTCCACTGGCTCAATCTTGTGTGAATGGCAGTGGCAGAGCTATCGGGAATATGACATATGATGAAATCTTCCCTCCAAAACAGGTAACACATTTAAACGGGTCAAAGTAAAGGCATGGCAGAACTTAGGGAGAGTAATTTTATATAACTATATAGTGGGGGATAAGATTTGTCTAGTATTTCCTACAATCCCGTTCAGTGCACATCCCTATTTCTAGTAGTATTTAAAGTAAAAGGTAACATTTCTTTATCATTTTTATAACCTGTTACTACAAACTTCTTGCTGATCTAATTTTTTTAAATATAAATGATATGGCCTTTTAAACTGATTTAGTCCCACTGAAGTAAAGTACCCTAGCTTAAACAGCTTATAGTTGTAATACATTTTGCTGATGTACAGAAATGCCAAAAGGCCTTATTTCAAACTGTATTCACTATATCAGGAAACAATAACAATGCCTATATTCCAGATTTTCTTTTTTCAAGAAATACGAACAAGAAAAACCCTTTTCTGCCTTTGTATTCCTTTCTGATCCTCAAACAGAATTATGGTGGTGGTGGTGGGGAGATTTTATTTTCAGATATGCCCACCTTCACTTAAAGAAAGAAAAGACCCATTAATGTTTATATTGTAATAATTCAAG
Source organism: Hemicordylus capensis (assembly GCF_027244095.1). Lineage (NCBI taxonomy): Eukaryota > Metazoa > Chordata > Lepidosauria > Squamata > Cordylidae > Hemicordylus > Hemicordylus capensis. Next base: position 251,362,575 of record NC_069657.1, read on the forward strand.
ATTGCAATGCTGTTTGTGTAGGTTTATTGTCTGTTCTTGTACCAGATAGGTAGGACAAAGATATTTTGAAAAACCATATGCACTTGTTCAATCATATAAACAATCACATTTAAATAGTCAAATCCCCAAAATAAAGAGGTATTTGCACAAATGTAAATGTTGCATCAGCAATCAGTTTCCTATTTTCAATGTTTGTACTTTTAATACTATCAAAGACTTTTCTGGTGGGTCAGGTCAGACTCTTCCTGTCTTAACATGAAAATATTGCTTTTCTTTTTAGGTAGTATCTATTTGGCTGTTCTTATCATACTTTAGTACTTGGTTATGGTTATCTTTGACTAAATATACATACATGATTTCGTGGGATTTGCATGTAATTTCGGAAGTCAGACACTGGTGATACTAAAGCCAAGTCCTGCAACAGATATTATTCCAAAAATGCATACAGGTTGCGATACTTCAAATCAATGAAAACAAAAGTAGTTCTAGCATGGTAGTGTCAGTCTAGTTAAGATGAGGAGTTGTTTCAAATTCTTCCATTATAAGTCCTAAACATTCTACTGACCATGAAATTCAAACCATCTCTCCAAGCTGTTTGAACATTTGCAGACATCAGTAGGTGACAAGTGACACCATACCTCCAAATATGGTGCAGATCTGTTGTACAATGGCCAAGATGCAACAGTTTAAAAATTGACACTCTAGAAAACAACTGTTGGCTTTGTTTTTTGCTATCAGATAAGACATCTATATATTTAATTCTCCTGGGTGTGCCTTGGAATGTGCGTCCCGGCACCCAGTTGATGGGCTGGGTGGCGGAAGCACCTGATAGGCTGAGGTGCACCCAGGAGGCCAGAGGCGGTGGCGGGCCTGGTCACGGAGGCAAGCGGCGGGCCGCAGAGGTGGAACTCAGCCCGGTAGCCACCCCGGCTGCAGAGGCAGCACTCAGCCCGGCGGCAGGCCCAGCCGCGGAGGCGGCACTCAGCCTGGCAGCCTGGGCCCGGCCGCAGAGGCGGCCAGAGACTAGGGCAGAGGAGGGAGAGAAGAGGTAACTGCCAGCCCCAAAGAGCACACAGATGCTCTGTGTGGGGTCAGCTAGTGCCTTTTTAAAATCGCTATTTAAATGTTTTAAAACTTCAGATATGCTCAAGCATAATATTGTGTTGTTTCAAAAAAGATCCATCTAGTATTTCTTGAGTTGTTAGCCTCTGAAGTTGAAATAACAGGAGAGAAACAACAAAGGGCACAGATCAGTGATTTGGCCCATTGAAGGTTCTGAAGCCAGAGTTAGCAGGGGGAAATCCTGGCAAGTTCTAGAGAGTGACTTCCTGGTTCAGAACATAGCTGCTTGATAAGGAGAGTCTAGGAGAGCTCTGGACCTCCTATAATTAACCAAAAATTTCCTTCCCTCTCCTGTTATTGGCATTGGTTTTGTCCCTCTACTGAGGTGATAGTAAGGTGGCAGGGGAGTCATACTAGGGCAGGCAAGGTGCCTCATGAGAGAATGAGAGCTGGCAGCAAGGTGGCAAATGGACTTAAGAAGGAATGTGAAGCAGTGGTGAAATGGAAAATGGATTTACAAGGGCACAAGAGACAGTGGTAGAGTGGCAAATGGACTTGCAAGGGCAAGTGAAGAAGTGGCAAGGTTAATGGTGGGAGGGCTTTCAGCGACACACAAGGCAGTAGTAGATTGTCCCTGAAGAAGGAGCTTCTACATCAGAGATTTGCTGCTCCCTATGAGCAAGTAAAATTCTTTCTTTGAACATCAGCATTCTGCATCAGAGGTACACTCCCTATGAATATGAAAGCTCCACTTAGGCAGCATGGGTATGAGCCACTGTTAAACTTCTTTTTCCCACAGTGTCTAATATATATATATATATATATATATATATATTTAAGACTAGGAATTTGGTAATCTCAAAATCTTCTGTTTACAATAAAATGCTTTCAGTTTTCATTCATCCTCTAAAAAGCAAAGAAATTGCAAGTAAAGGTGCCAATTTTAACTTCTGCACCGTATAAGCTTTAAGGACTTTGTACAGATTTGTATATTATGCTGACTTTACAAATGAGGCTCCAAACACCCACATTTTGCCTTGGTCTTCCAGCTTGAAATTGGGCTGGGGGGAATGTATCCAAGCAGAAATTCAACAAGTGCAGAAATCCACCAAGCAGAAATTCCCCAATCATTTACTAGAGATATCCCTGATGAATTTCTGCCTGATACATGTCTACAAGCTATTCAATCCAGAATTTTCACTCGAGATACAAATGACAAGGCTCAAACTATCCTACTTTGCACACATTATGCTAAAACCCAGCTCCCTTGAGAAGTCCATAATGCTGGGAAAAGTTGAAGGAAAGAGAAGAAGAGGACAACCAGTAGCAAGGTGGATGGACTAGATTACGGCAGCAATGAATGAACCACTGAGAGACCTTAAAGGCCAAGCTGAAGACAGATCATCCTGGAGAGAATTTATCTATGTGGTCGCTAAGAGTCGACATCGACTTGACGGTACTTAATCAATCACAATCACTATTTGAGTTTTCTGTACCTCAAACTGAAACATTTCCCTTCATATTTAAACCTTTTTGAACGGCTGAGACAAAAGCTGCAATTCAAAACACACCAGGACCTTCCTCTAAGCAAACAACTCTGTCTCTCATTTCACTCAAGGGACAAGGTTCTAACCTAGTCCCTAAGATCAGTAATGGACTCATTTAATCAAAAAAAGTCTAGCAAACAAACTAGTTTAAAACCAGAATAGGCAGAGGTGCTCTCGTTTAGTCAAACTGCCAATCCGGGCAGGACGAGTGCTACCATTAGGCCAACTAGGCAGCCGCCTAGGGCACAGATCTCAGAGTGGCGGAAAGTGTAGAGTGTCAATGCGTTAAGAATAATGAGTAGGAAAATGAGAAAAAAAACCAATTCATTGTTTTCAACACTAACAATACTGTTAAACCTAATTCAATTTGTATCACAGTGATCCCATATATTTTTATTTCATTTTTCTAGTAAGCTATGGCTGATAGAAAATGACCTTCTGGAGCTCAGTACCACAAACAAAAGGCAGAAAAAGCTAAGGAGGGGTTCTTCTTGAAATACCTTCGTACACAGAAAGCAAATCAAGAACAAGAATATGACTGTACTCTTGTTGAAACTAGCACTGGGAGAGCTGAATGTGGTGCTCCTACTACAAATGACAGAAACTCTTAAGACAGAAGTTTCACAAATTGGAGATATTTCTGGAAAACACAGAGGGGAAAAAAGATGTCAAGAAAATGTGAAGATGGTATTGTGCCTGACTTAAATTACAGTGATCCTGCCAACTGGCCTTACTGTTGCAGTGATAATTTGTGATAGCTTATAATACAACATGAACCACAGCAGGTTGTATCACATGATTTCCCCAAAGACTAAAAAAACAGAAGATTTTCTCCTATACACTATAAAAGGAGACTAACAAATGGTGAAGAAGTATGCAGTCAATGGTTGATATATTCAACCTCAAAAGATGTGCTTTTTTGTTTTTGCTGTAGGTTGTTCAGCCAAAAAAATGGTACATCATCCCTACAAGAAACAGGTTCAAAAGCCTGGAAGAATATTGGAGCAATTCTTTCTTCACATGAGAGGAATACTGACCATTTAGAAAACTATCAGACATGGTGTGAACTTGAATTGCGCTTATCTAAAAGAAAAACAATTGATGGTAATAACCAGCAGAAAATTAGGCAAGAAGAACAATATTGGCGACAAATCTTGGAATGGTTGATTGCTTTGGTCAAAGTTCTTGGCATGCAAAACTTGTCATTCCGTGGTACAAATGAAAACTTGTACAGTGCTAGCAATCGAAATTTTTTTAAGTTTGTAGAATATCTAGCCCTTTTTGACCCTATCATGAATGAACATTTGCACAGAGTTAAAGATCAAGAAACAATGGTTCACTACCTAGGAAAAGATATCCAAAATGAGCTTATACAGCTACTAGCAGGTGCTATAAAGCAGCAAATTTTAACACATACAAACTCAGCCGAATATTACTCAATTATTCTCGACTGCACACCTGATATTAGTCACTGAGCAAATGACAATGATTGTATGTTTTGATTATGTAATCAAACCATCAAATAATGAGATGTCAGAGCCTGAAGTTATCATAAGAGAACATTTCTTGGGATTTGTTTCACTAAAGGAGACTACAGGTGCCTTTATGACAGAAACTTTTCTTGTACAGCTTGAGCAAATGGGATTACCAGTTGAGAATCTGCGTGGTCAAGGTTATGATAATGACAGTAACATGAAAGGCAAAGAAAATGGTGTACAAAAGAGAGTCCTAGACATAAACCCACGTGTCTTTTTTGTGCCCTGCCATGCACACTCTTTAAACTTGGTAGTCAATGATACTGTTAAGTGTTGTCTGGAAGCAACTAGTTTCTTCAGTTTGTTGCAACAGATCTGTAATCAGCATTGGCAAATTCTAACTAGCCAAATATCAGACTTAGGCATAACTGCTAAGCCACTGAGTGAAAGAAGATGGGAGAGTCAGATAGATGCTTTGAAACCACTGAGATATCATCTTGATAATATATACAATGCTTTAAGAGAGATCTTTGATGACACAAGGCTAAAAGGTTCATCTGGAAATACTTCCCAAATTGAAGCTAAGGCCCATGCTGATGCAATTTGTAAGTTCAAGTTTGTGGCATCCTTTGTTGCATGGTACAACATACTTTCTGAAGTCAATCTTACAAGCAAGCTACTACAAAATAAGGAAGCTGGTTTAAATTCAGCTACAAGCCAATTGCAAGTGACTAAGAATTACCTTGTGGGCTACAGATGTGATGAAGGTTTTCAACAAGTTTTGACAGATGCTACTGAAATTGCAAAGCAACTAGAGATACTACCATACTTTGAGACAGAACAAGTTAGAAAAAGGAGAAAGAAATGGCAGTTTGAGTACGAGGCCAAAGAAGAGGCACCACAAGATCCAAAGCAGAAATTCAAAGTAGGTTTCTACTATAATGTCTTAGACATGGCCATACAATCTGCTGAAGAGAGATTCCAACAGCTACAACAATATAATTCCCTATTTTGCTTCCTGTATGATATATACACTAGCCGACCCCGCACAGAGCATCTGTGCGCTCTTGGGGGCCGGCTCTCCTTCCCCCCTGTTCTCTCCCGCTCTCCCCCACCCCACCTCCTGCCCCAGTCTCTCTTGCACTCCCCCCACCTCCTGCCCCCCCACCTCTGCTGACCTTAGGGATGTGCATGGTCCGGACCAGTCCGGACCAGCACCGAGGGGGGTGTCTCCCTTTAAGGGCGGGGGGGTAGAGCTTACCCTTCCCGCCGCTCTTCCCCCTCCGGCACTGTAGTTGAAAGCGAAGTTTTTGGGGCGGCAGCGTTCCTCGCTGCCGCCCCTGCCCCCGTCGTCACTTGTTAGTCTCTGTAATAGTAGCACGCATGTGCGCGTGTGTCGCTGCCATGCGCGCGCACCGCCTACGTCACACGCATGCTGCGTGTGATGTAGGTGGCGCACGTGTGCACGGTGGCGACGGGCGTGCGCACGCCGCCACGCGCGCATGCGTGCTACTATTACAGAGACTAACAAGCAACGACGGGGGCAGGGTCGGCAGCGTACATATGTTCAACAATGTCACAAAAGAGACTAGTTGGCTTGGCAACTATATCAATTGAACATGAACAGGCATCAGCACTTGATCTGATTGAATTGGTGACAAAATTTGCAAAGGAAAAGGCACGCAAAGTGAGATTTTGATGTGGTATTGAGGGTTGTGTTGCCCTTGGTGGAGGTATACACCCTACCGAGTGCCCTTCTAGTTCAAAATAATTTGTGTGCCAAAATATTTTCTTTTGTATTTGAGAAAGATAATCAAAAATTGATATATTACCTATTTTTGCAATTTAAAATAAATTTCGCAGTTTCAAGTTTTGTGCTTTTCATTTTTTCTACAATACATCTGTTTTCGAAAATCGACGTTGAAATTTTTTTTGTGGGGTACAAGTACTTAGCCTTGCCTAGGGTGCAAAATAGTCTGGCACTGGCCCTGAATCCAGGAAAAGGGTTTCAGTTCACATTAGATGATGAACCACTCCCCTTGAAAGCTCAGGCTCACAGTTTGGGTGTGCTCCTGGACCCAGTTTTGAGCCTGGATGCCAAGTTGTTAGATGGCAAGAAGTGCATTTGCTGAACTTCAGTTGGTGTGCAAGCTGTATCCATTCCTGAGATCTCAGATCTGGTCATGACAATACATGGCTTGCTGAAGTCAAGACTGGATTGTGATATGCTCAGCTAATCCAGAATACTGCAGCCAGACTTCTGCCAAGAATCAGGATCATGCCACCCATTACGACAGCAGCTTCATTGGCGACTACTCAATTTCCAAGCCCAATTCAAAGTACAGGTGGCCCTCGTTACCCACAGTCCCAGCACCCATGGCTTCAAGTATCCATGGTTGGGTCATAGGGACCCAGTTTCGTTATTCATGGGGCAAAAATAGGGTTATTTTTACCTATCCACAGTTCTTGAGTGGCTGGAAATGATTTCCTATGTCACTTCCTGCCACCATTTTGTAGTGCTGAGCCATTTTGTGGCTCTTTTCTGAAAGCAAAAAAACACAAACACATATTAATCCAGACATTTGGATAACCAAAGATCTGCCCCCTCTCATAGCAGCTTAGACATTTAGGGAGGAGATACTACTATGAATATTTATACACCACATGTATAAATGTATACATTTATATACATGTAGGATGGAGTGTGGAGATGCAAGGGTGACCACTTTTCCCATATACTGGGTTTAGAAAGTAATGTCTAGCTATGTCATCAGTCTTGGTCCTCCTCCTGTTTTGTCTCTTTCTGCTTTTATATCTTTCTCTCAATTTAACTAGCAAGGGTACAATGCTCAGAGTTTCATGTTTGCTTTGCCCTATTCAACAAATTGGTATTGTAGTTACAGCAGTTCATTGTTCTATCACAAAAATTCTGAGCAGACAGCTGAGGTTTCATATAACAAAATACCTGTAACCTTACCACCTAGGCATCAGTTAGCACATTTATTACATTATACCTTTACTCTTTGTTGGTATGGCTGAACTAATTAGTACCATTTCCATCATTAGATGTCTTGATGGATTTATAGTGGTCACTCTTAGGAAGTCTGGCTTTCTGCCACTTTCTAAGACCAGAGTTATTAAATAAGGAATCCAACATTTAAAAAAGAATGGCATAAAGGATGCAATTGGAATACTTATCCAACTAACACTTGTCCAATTAAGCAGGAGTCAGAATAGCTTCCTAAGAGTGTTCTTCCTGTTGTCTGCCTATTTGTTCTATTTTAATTTTCAGTACAAGAGGGAATCATAGCCCTTATCATTTTGTCTGTAAACTGAAATACCTTATATTTTAGAATAAAGCATTATGAACAATTTAGTGTTACAGTTCAAAATGTTAAGCCATCTACTAATTATTTGTCACAGCACATTAATCATTATCAGCTTTCCTGAACTGCATTATGTTGAGGTACCATGAAGCCTCATTTTACCAGGCAACATAAGAAGTCATGTTTGCATTGAAAATCTTTCATACATTACACTAGAGTCAAAAGTCTTAAACTAGAAAAGTGAAAAGCAATAACAGCATATGTTTGCTTTATATCAGGCCTACTCAACCCAGCCCACCCCCTCCCAGCTGTTTTTGGACTACAACTCCCATGATCCCCAGTCACAGCAGCCATAAATCAGGGATTATGGGAGTTGTAGGCCAACATCTTCAGGAGGGCCAAAGTTAAGCAGCTCTGCTTTAGACAGTCCACAAGAACACACACAAAAATGTATATAGTGTATTTTTGCTAAAACAACAAAATCCAGCCTGGTTCTGTCCTCTCTATAGGATGGATATGCCTTTGCTAGTAGAACTGAGCTATCTTTGAAGGGAGATTGACAAAGAGAATACCACCCTGTCAGTTTTACTGGACCTGTCAGCAGCTTTTAATACTGTGGATCATTATTAAAATGGGTATTTTGTTGCACCACCTAGAACAGCTGAATCGGGTCATCATTGGATGAAAAAGAACAGGTTAAAATTTAATCTAAACAAGATGGAGGTCAGACTGGTAGGGAACCATGGTTTGGACTTGAGGGGATAAGCCTGCCTTTGATTGATGGGGTTTCTGTAGCAACCACCTCTAAGGTTAAGAGCGTAAGGATACTCCTGAATCTGGCACTACTTATTGAGAAGCAGGTTGAAATCCCCCCACCCGCCCGCTTTATCCTCAACTTAAGAAGCATTTTTCTCTTCTAGATAGGCCAGTTCTTAACATGCTAATCCATGCTTCTGTAGTTTCCCCATTTGATTACTGCAACATACTCTATGTGGGGCTGGCTTTGAAGGTGACTCAGAAGAGTCAACTGATATAGAATGGTGTTTTCTAACTGATGTTGGAAGGCACGTGTATATCCAACCTGTTCTGCACTACCTACGTACCTACTTCCAAGCCCATTCAAGGTGCTGGTTTCAACCTTGAAGAGTCTAGGGCCCTCATACCTTAATGGACCATTTTTCCCTGTGCAAGCCCACTTGCCTACTGAGAACCAATCAGCAGGTGAAACAGTTTGCAACCTTCTTGTAGCAGGTGCAAACTGCAATAGCTTGGATTAGGAATACTTCTTTTTCCAGAAGAAGTTAGGACAACTACCACCAAAGGACTTTGAAACAAACTTTTTTCCCCCATCAAGCTTTTGACTGAAGCCTTGTTTCTGCTTCAGGTGTCGTGTTGATATTGTTGATCCATATTTGTCTTGTTTAAAATTATGTTTTATTGTTATGTTATGTAAACCACATTGAAAATTTGAGAAAATAGAACATATATATTTAATAAAAACAAAAGTATTAGTAAAATTGCAGAAATAAATAGAATATACCTAGAAGGACACTTCCCAAAGCTGAAAACACTATTGGTAACAAGTAAAATGTATTGAGGTGAGTCTCGCGATCAGTACACGCGCTCTCCACAGACGATCCTCAGACAGCCCTGGGTGGCCAGATCGGCCGCCCACATGACTGCCGGCTCTGTCGCGGAGCCGGAGGGGGCTGCGGGGATTGTTTCAGCTTCCCGGTGGAGGTCTCCTCATGGGTTGCGTGAAATGTGACACAAATCAAATAGCGCTTGCTCCACTAACCTCGTCTAAGGGGAGGGGGAATTAGGAGGGTTTGCTGCTGGGAGCCGTGTGGCTCCTGTGGCAGCACACAATCCTCAAAAGTGGACTAGGCTCCCTTAGCCCGTTTTTGGTGGATCATGAGAATCTCCTCATTATCTTTCAGAATATATTTGCATATCCATATATTCATATTTCCATAGAGCATTTTGCTGGTTGGCCACCTTGTGTACCTTTGAAATATGTAATATTCTTAAATTTATTTCTTATTTGTATCTATAATGTAACTTTGTTGCTGTTAATGTAGTTCACAGGGAAAATATTAATTCTGCATTTTTGGTGCTTATACAATGTATATAAACAGGTACAGAAGAGTTAAGTTGGCATATAAGAAGCAAAACAGTTCCTTGATACAGAAGCACCCTCTAATGGCTGCAGAACAGCATAGAACCTACAAAACTTTCTGATCAGGAAGAATGTTGAAATGTGCATGAGGAAGAGTTGATGAGCAAAGACAGATGCATATGTACATGCATATAGTAACTGCTGGGAGTGTTTGATATAAAACATCTACACTTAATGCATATTTTACGAAGCTGTTACTTGTGCCCTGTACCATCATACGCAGAAATAGGTGGTGTTTTCTTGCCTCCATGCTTGATAAAGCTTCACCAGCTGCATTCCTGCTTCTTATGCAACTACTTAAAGGCACAGGAACCCTCTGTAGCTAAGCCATGTGAGGAGTTATTTAAGAGCCTGACTATGCCAGCCAAGCCCAGCCACACTTAAGTGGCTCCATGCCTCCCTCCCATACACCTAGTCAATCCAGCCTGCAACATCATGAGTATCGAAGAGAAAGTGTTGCAGCTGAGGGATAAGCTTTTTAAAAAGAAGGTGTGTAAATATGCTCAGACTTTAGCCACAGCAAAGGGTGAGAAATCCTATGTCCCTGGACCACCATCCCAACCCTTGGGACATACTGGGGGGGGATGGAATCCAGAAGAGACATCATCCCCTTATAGGGAGAGGAAAACTAGTGAGACCGGAACATGCTTTGTCTTCCTCCGAAGCCAGACTTGCCCCCTGCACCTCTAAGTGCCACATGTAAGGCAACCCTCTTTTCCGGTTCCACACAAACTCCTAAGCCAGCCCAGCCACATTCCTCCCTGCCCACCTCTCACGGAAGAAGGCGAACACAGAGGGAAGGAGGGAAAGTGTCCCGCCCAGGCAGCAGAGGCTTGCCACTGCCAGGAATCCGCGCAAGCAGGGAGCGGAGGACAGAGACGGATTCGTCAAGCTCAGCCTCCCCTCTGCGGGAGTCTCCTGACTCATGAAGCAACCCTGCCTGCCTGCACCTGGACGGAGCGAGCTGAGAACCGAGATGCCTGGCTTAGTTTGTGCCGGCCGCTGTTGGAAACCTGCCACCAGAGTGCTGGAGAGGTGCTCCAACCGGATTGTTCTGCCAGCTGCAGGGGAATAATCCTCGTCAGCCTCACCCCTCTCCCACCTGCGGCTCCATGCCATGATGTGGCTTGGTTGGTGGCTGAGGCAGCTGAGCTGTTCGGGCCTTGGGGCACACCCTGAAGTCTCCCTGGCTTCAGTAGGGTATCAAAATAATGTGTTGATGAACCAAGACTTAAGGGGCCGGCAAAGAGGAAGCCTGTCTTTTGCAGCAGAAGGGGCTGTAATGTGTAGATGATTCACCAACACATTTCACGCAACATAATTTCAGACTTTACTGCTACGATTTTTTAAAAATGTATGTCTGAAATACCACCCTCCTCCCGCCGCCTGACATAAACTGTCCTGAAGGCTAGTTCGTCCTGCAAAAGCACAGCCGTCCAAGTTCAGCTTGAAAGTATTCCAAGCGCAATTTCTATTTCTAGATGGCAGTTGCACTGTGCCACCTTAGAGAAGAACACTGATGAGACCACAGGCCCATCCTGCTCAGATGTGTCTACAGGGCAGCACAATTCCGGTACCTCCAGCTGTTGTGGGAGTACAACTTCCATCATCCTTCAGTATTGGCCAGTGACTGAGAATGATGGGAATTGTAGTCCAAAAAGGCTGAAGTTGTGCAGGCCTGGTCTACACTAACTGGAAGCAGCTCTCCGGGTGTTAGGCAGGAAGCCTTAATGCCAAGTATTAAACCGCCTTCATGCAAACCAGGTGCTCTACCACAAACTACAGCCTCTTCCAAGCTAGCATATGCGAGAATAGGCTGTAAGGAGCACCAGAGTTTCTTCTTCATGGAAGTGCTGTTAAGGCTAAAGGGATCTCACTATCATCAACATGAAAGAATGTACTTGTCAGTACAGAAAAGCCCAACAACTGTCTTGCACTATTCAAGTTAAATACTCTCTACAAGGAAAAGTGACAGATGAACCTATTCTCCGTTTTCTGATATAGCAAACAGCTGAGGAGGGCATGGCTTTTTTAACCTACTGACCCAGCATCTGTTTTTCCAGTGCTCTGTAATTTCAATGAATGTCTGAGGAGCCTTTTGGAGATGCTCCCACTGCTCCCTTCTGTGTAATATTCTCCTAATTTCTTGGCCTTCCCCCCGCAAAAAAAACAAAAACAAAAAAACCCCACCCTCTTCTGATAGTCTATAAAGCAGAATAATTTAGAGGTGTGGATGCAGTGAGAAGGCAAAAAAGGGAAAGAAAAAAACAAAAACAAAAAATAGGAGGAAGATTTGATTTCACATTAGCCTACAGAAGAATCCAGAAAAGTTCACACAATTGTCCAGGGTTGATAAAAATAGGTGGTGTGTGTGTGTGTGTACACACACACACACACAAATATTGGATTTTTAAATTTTAAATCGGATTTTTGATTTAAATTGATTTTTTAAAAATTCATAAAGAACCTAGTCAAAGATATTACCATGAATATTAATCATAATTATATCCTATGAACATGTTAACAGCAGTATACGGGGATGAGAGGTAACAGACCTGATCAGTCCTATTCTGCAGGTGGTATACATGCAGCACACACACAGAGTCAAGCCGTTGCTGCCACCCACCACCCCACCCGCCACCGAAGTGCAAAGACAGTCAATAAATGAATGGAGGATTTGGGGGGATGGAGCAGATCTAAGTGAGGAGGAGGAGTCTGGATATAAAAGCCTCATTGCCCGAATGAAACAGCATTACAAGGAGTGTGGCCAGGTTCTCGATCTGGCCAGGTTCCGGTTTGAGGTATTTCCTTTGATGGGGTTGTGCTCCCCTTGAAAGAACAGGCTCGCACCTTGGGGGTCATCCTGGACTCATGGCTCCAAATAGCAGGTGGAAGCCATGGCCAGGGGAGCCTTTTTCCAGCTTCGTCTGGTACGCCAACTGCAGCCTTACCTCAACCGGCAGGCCCTGGCAACCGTAATTCATGCCCTCGTCACCTCTCGGTTGGACCATTGCAATGCACTCTACCTGGGGTTGCCTTTGAAGACGACTCAGAAGCTTCAGCTGGCCCAAAATGCCGCGGCCCGGCTGCTTATGGGCAGCAGAAAATATTATCATGTTTCACCTTTGCTGAAGTTGCTGCATTGGCTCCCAGTTCGCTTCTGGGTCCAATTCAAAGTGCTGGTTATCACCTATAAAACCCTTTGGCACCTGTGTACCTTCAGTACTGCCTCTCCCATCCAACTTCAACTCGCCCTGTGAGGTCATCTCAGGTGGGCCTTCTCAGTGTTCCGGGCCCAGGGGAGGTACGTGGGACCCGGGCTCGTGGGAGGTCCTTCTCTGTTGCAGCTCCCTCCTTATGGAACACTCTGCCTCCTGAGATTCGTAATGCCCCCTCCCTTCTGTCTTTAAGAAGCTCCTGAAAACCGGGCTTTTAGTTTTTAATGTGTATGTGTGTGGTGGGGTTCTTTTTCTTTTTTCCTTTCCTTTCCTTTTTCTCCCCTGCCCCTTCTTCTCTTGTCTTCATTGTTGCTGTTTTAATTTATGTAAACTGCCTCGAATCTAAGGAAGTGTGTACCTCTTATAAACAAGTGTGTACCTCTTATAGTGTGTACCTACCTTCTGGTAGGTATGAATGAAACCTACATTTATCTCTAAATATGTATTAAGGTTATATAAGACAACAAGAATGTAATTTTATAGAAAATGATTAAATAGAATCTTCCTGAGTAGTAATTTAAATTGTGATTTAAATCATTAAAATTGAGTCCTTCTGTGAAGCCATTTAAATCGTGATTTAAATTGATTTTATTTAAATCAAAACAACCCTGCAATTGTCTTTTTTTAAAAAAAGGATGACACTGCCTTGGCCTCTTGAAAGTTCCTTCTGGTTGGTTAGAAGATGTAGAACCATGCAAATATCTAACCTAGAAGCAGCATCAAGTTAAGAGAATCAGTATGAAAGCACGGACTTCTGTGAAATGAATTCCCATATCCTTAAGCAACTGCATATATTTCACCAAAGATGCCACAAATCACACTCCATTCCATTTGGTGATAATTATATGGAACAGGGGCGTAGCCACCACTGGGTGACTGGGTTCAAAGAACCTGGGCCGCTGCCCCTCAGGGGCCACGCCTCGCAACCCTGGCATGCCCCCTGCATCTGACGTCAGACATGGGGGGGCTGGTTTAGATCCCAAGTGGGGCCATTAACTCCCACATTTAGCTCCCACGTGGGGCCGCGTGGCCCCGTTTGGGAATTAAATGGCCATCGCTGGGTTCGCAGCATGGCCAGGAGCGGATCTTCCCTGCCTTAAAGGCAGGGAGAGCTGCTTCTGGCCACACCACGAATGCAGTGCTGGCCTCGATCTAGCTCCGAAATGGGGCCACGCAGCCCCGTTCGGGAGCCAGACCACAGCCCACGTGTCTGGCATCAGGCACAGGGGTGTGGATAACCTGTGTCCCATGTCAGAAGTAGGGGGTGGGGTGAGCGGGGCTGCAACGGCAGCTGGACACAGGCCGCAGCTGCTCTGGCCCCGCTACTGATATGGAACACCTTTGTACAATGAGCCTTACTAGACTTATGACTCTGGCTTTCTCCCAGTTGCTGTTCCACTGGAAGATGTGCTGTTTAGCAATAACATCTTCCTGGTTTGTCAGCTCTCTCGCAAGATTGCAAAACACACCCCTAACATGTATTCCTTTGCTCGATGATGATAATACAATATTAGATTAGATGGGAGAGGTGGCCTGTAATTAGATGGGAGAGGTGGCCAGCATTATGCCACATGCAATGTATATAATAAGCAGTCTTGTATAGGAGAGTAGTCTTTAGATGTGAAAGTCTGATATTTAAATGGCTTCACTGGCACAAACCCCATTTAAGTGAATGCCTTGAGCATCTGAGGTGCAACACAGCTATTTCAGGAACCAATGCCAACTCTTCAGTGGTTTCTAGATCACCTAAATCCTTATTTAGGAACATAGGAAGCTGCCACATATACTGAGTCGGATCAGTGGTCCATCTAGCTCAGTATTGTCTACACAGACTGGCACCATGGCTTCTCCAAAGTTGTAGGCAGGAGTCTCTTTCAGCCCTATCTTGGAGACATCTGGGAGGGAACTTGGAAGCTTCTGCAGGCAAGCATGCAGATGCTCTTCCCAGAGAGGCCCCTAGGAGGAATATCTTACAGCAGTGGTTCCCAACCTGGATTCCTCTAGATGTTGCTGAACTACAACTCCCAGCATCCTCAGACAATAAATTATAGCTGGGGATGATGGGAGTTATAGTTCAGCAACACCTGGAGGAACCCAGGTTGGGAACCATTGAGGCGCTTCACACGATTAGTGTGAAGCACCAGGAGGGTTAGTACGGGGAAAGCGGGCTTAGCCTGCTCTCCCTGCACATGAGCAGATCGGCCACCCACATGACTCCAGTCTCCATCACAAAGTTGGTAGGGGTGGCAGGGTTCGGGGACCACCCAGCCCCTGGAAGTCCCAGCATGCTCCACGCAAGTGTGCAGGACATGCTTGGGAGACCCCCCCGAGGCTGGGAGGCTTGATGGAGCTGCCTGGTTGGGGGTCTCCTCATGAGTTGTTGTGGTGCAGAGATGTTCTGCAGAGTCTCATGACCCGAAAACCCGGGTTCTCAGAGCGCTTGCTCCACTAACCTGGGTTAAGGTGAGGGGTTTTTAGGCAGGCTAGCCACCAGAGGACCACCGGGCTCGCCCGCAAGCCCAGTGGTTCTCATGACCGGGCAAAAGTGGGCTGGGCTGCATTAGCCTGCTTTCGTGCAGTCATGTGAATAGCTTCACTGTCTTATAGTATACACACATATAGTCTCCTATTCAAATGCAAACCAGGGTGGGCCCTGCTTAGCAAAGGGGATAATTGATGCTTGCTACCACAAGACCAGCTCTCCTTCCCTTGTAAAGTAGTCAATATATACAGTAATAACAACCTACATAAATAATAGTTTATTTGGCATTGTGGGATATCTATTCTCTAATATAGGCCAAATTAGTTTCATATTTCCCCAAGAGGGATCTGCAACAAAATGTTGCATCTTTCCAAATCTAATGCCCACCTCCAGGATGCTAGAAAGTGTTAAATGCCCAAGCAGTTTAATCCCGATACACACAAACACACACACACACTTTGCCCCCCCCCCCAATAACATTCCAACATTCCTTGGCTCGTGGGGGCCACTGAGCATTCTCAGTCCACATCAGGCTGGCATTTTCCCTCTTTTGACCCCATTTTGCAATCTGATAAGACACACAATCACTATTAACACAACTTATAAACGGGTTGTGTTCCAAAAGTTTGTAAGTTGGATGATCATAACTTGGAACACATATACTTCCCAAGAGTGAAGACATGTTTGTATGTGTGAGTTAACATTTTAAGTTGGGGACTTCCATAATAATATAAGTACAGGTGTTTGTAAGTCAGATGTTTGTAACTCAGGGGATGTGATGTATACATGAACAATACCAGATGTATGGTTTGTAATATAGCAGAACCTTCTCAGCACATCTTTTTTTAAAAAAGAGAGAGGCCTTTAAAAGCTCATGAAGCATTTTAAAGATTAAAATTATGAGGTCCATGGCGGGGGGAGCAGAAAAAAACAATGAAAGAAACATATCCACTTATCAGTGACCTCAGTCTTTACTCTGGCAAGACGCTCATTAATTCAAGCATCCAAGATTTGCAAGAAAATATTATGCACTCTCAGCAAGATGGTTTTTAATTTTAATATCAAAGTGTTACACCACCAATTATGGTTTATTATTAAATGAAACTGTGAATATACCATTTAATTATTTTAATATCTTGGGATTACATGAAGAATGCACAGTTTTGGTAGAGGGATGGGGGGTGGGGAGGGAAGCCACACTGACTATTCCAAGAGGGGGGAAAGCTGCATTTCATGTTTTCACCCAATCAACGGCAATCTTCAAATCTAGACAATATAGTATTACACATAATTGCTTTAATCCTAAGGCATTTTAAGGTGCATTTGAAGTAATACAAGGGAAGTCTGTTTTAGTATATTCACGATGAATCTGAAATTACCTGCTCTCTGACGTGCAGAGAGTGTTACTTGAATGACCTCTCTCTCTCCCTCTTTCACTATCTCAGAATCAAGAAGGAAAATCATTTTGACACAAATTTTGTATGATTTAATTTATCCCAGCTCTGAGTTTGTTTAATGTACATTAAAAATAATTATATGGGCATAAAGTGGAGTCTTGCAAACAAACAGCCAGTTTTAAGAACTCTCCACAGCTTTCAAAATAAATATTCATACTTGAAAACCTATGAAAGGTTGGCTATAGAAAGTTACCAAAATGCAGCTTTACACAATAGTGCCATCTAGTGTTTAAAAACAATATTTATGCCCTTTATTAGATGACCTATTGTCCCTTCAAATGTTTGACTAACAAGCATAAGGTTGCCGGTCCAAATCCCCACTGGTACTATATTTGGCAGCAGCGATATAGGAAGATGCTGAAAGTTATCATTTCATACTGTGTGGGAGGAGGCAATGGTAAACCCCTCCTGTATTCTACCAAAGAAAACCACAGGGCTCTGTGGGTGCCAGGAGTTGAAATTGACTTGACGGCACACTTTACTTTTATTGTCCCTTCACCCTTCCATATTGAAAATGTACAGATTTTAAAACAGCTGTTATGTATTTGTGTCTTTACCCATATAACTTCCCTGTGCTCCTAAATAGCTTCTTCCACAAGTTTCCAGGCTTAATTTATAATTGACAAGTGATATAGTGGGTATATACATTAAGAACACAGGAACAGCCCTGCTGGATCAGGCCCAAGGCCCATCTAATCCTGCATTCTGTTTCACACAGTGGCCCACCAGATGCTGCTGGAAGCCACAGGCAGGAGTTGAGGGCATGCCCTTTCTCGTGGTGTAGTGGTTAGAGTGCTGGACTAGGACCGGGGAGACCCGAGTTCAAATCCCCATTAAGCCATGATATTAGCTGGGTGACTCTGGGCCAGTCACCTCTTTCTCAGCCTAACCTACTTCACTGGGTTGTTGTGGAAGAGAAACTTAAGTATGTAGTACACCGCTCTGGGCTCCTTGGAGGAACAGTGGGCTATAAATGTAAAATAATAATAATAATAATAATAATAATAATAATAATAATAATAATACTCAGAGGCATCCTGGCTTTGAGGCTGGAGGTGGCCTATAGCCCTCCGACTAGTAGCCACTAATAGACCTCTCCTCCATGAAGTTATCCAAACCCCTCTTAAAGCCATCCAGGTTGTTGACTGTCACCACATCTTGCGGCAGAGAATTCCACAAGTTGATTATGCGTTGTGTGAAAAAATACTTCCCTTTGCTGGTCCTAGATTTCCTGGCAATCAATTTCATGGGATGACCCCTGGTTCTAGTGTTATGTGAGAGGAAGAAGAATTTCTCTCTATCCACTTTCTCCACACCATGCATGATTTTATAGACCTCTATCATGTTTCCCGCAGATATTCTTTTTCCTCATCTTTACATAATTATGCAAATGACTGAGGAAAAGCAAGAACTGTTTTGAGGTTAAAACTCTCTTGCTGTGCATGCCCTCTTTGGAACAATATTGTTGAAAAGAATACATCAGGCCATAGGGAAATAGTTCGTAAGATGTTGGAGATAGTTCATGTGATTTCTTCTCTTAATGTCTTGCATATTTGGTCATGTAAGAACCAATGATTTTGTTTCATTTATATCCTTTCTTCCATAAGGCAGAATTCATAAGATTCCCAGGCAGTCTCCCGCCTAAGCATTGAGCATGCCCAGGCTTGTGTATCTTCAGCAAGATAATTCCATTACATGCCTCTAGGATCCCCCTACATACAAAGGAGATTATAAACAAGGGCCAACATTGAGACTAACAATGTGCTGATGTGCCCTCTGCAGCTGCCTATGTCTCTCAAAACTATATGCCAGAGGATTGGAGGACCCTGGTGAATTGGTGCAGGTTTAGTCTGGATGTTGACCAGTGTTAGGTAGCTGTTCCAAAGCATAGTAAGTCTCCTCATCTCTCTCTCTCTCCAACTATTCCAACTGACACAGAGCTTTCTATATAATACATGCACATTTAATTCTTGCATTTACATGCCCAGGATTAGCAGGTTCTCCTACCTAGTCTTTGTTGTATGGTTTCCTCATTAGTGTTTACATGAGAACAGTAGTGCAATCAAAACTCAACAGTGTGTACAGAACAAGACCAGCTCCTTGTATAATAAATGTAATGGAAAGCCTGTCACCAATGAATGGTGAAAGCAGGTCCAAAGTAATTAAAAGCCTAATCAAGTACATCAACTCCTTTTCAAAGACCTACATTTCAAGAAAATAAAACATTTGCACAAGTGACTTTTCTTTTCTTTTCTTTTCTGTAGAGTTTTTTTCATTTCATTTGGCATTTCCTTCAAGGTCTAAACTATTAGTTCTCAATGCACACCCCATCCCCCTCTTCAGTTTGGGAATACTTCTGCAGTAGCCAAGCAAACAAGAAGGCTGTGCCAATATGAGATCCAAGAAAAGAGGGATAATGATCCAGAGGTACTAATAAGATGCTTTGTAGTGATCATAAAACCATTTTTATCGTCTCTTATTACACATGCACGTCTACAGTTTCTGTAGTGTCTATATAGAAACTACAGTGGTATACCCAATTCTTCTCATTCAATGCACAAGAAATGAACAATTAGCATGATTTTTAAAAAATCTAGAATTGGTTAAAGAAATGAAATTATGTCATTGTGTTCTGTTTCCCACTCCCAGTGTGGTCCCATTCTCAGTGTGAGAGCAGGATATGAAAACTCCAGCAGTGCTAGCTGCAAGCAATCTGTCCGGCCAGAGCATGGCAGCCAGAACCCTTTCTGCTGAGATGTGCAAGTGTCTGCCATGCAGCTTCTGGGTGGGTTATACGGCCAAGATTCCCAGGACTGCTGCAAGGACACATCCTCTTTCAGTGTTCGTTAGGCAGATACAATATTGTCAAGGAACTTGCAAGTATTTAGATCATAAGTTCCAAACACAGGGATTCAGCTCTGAAGACTAATCCTTGCACAACTGATCAAAGGGTCCAACGAACCTCCCGTCCTCACCCCCACCCCCGCAGCTGCAACTACAAGTTGTATAGTACCCAGGCAGAGGTGGAAACTTCTCAATTTCCCGGGTTGAAGGGGAAGGCCAAACCTGGGAAAAGTTGGGTATGAACTTTTTAAAATGTTAAGACAAATGAATAGTCCATGTAGAAGGGCTATTTTTAATGCCCCTTGAAATATTATTTTAATTCAGGTATATGCAGGGAAAAAATCCCTGTGTAGTTTTGAAAAAACTCCATCAAATATTTCCTGAGTTATTTGCCTCTGTATTCTCCATAATATCAGTGTAAAACCAACTAAGACCATGTATCATCAGTTTTGACCACTGAGGGTTCTGAAGCCAGATTTGGGAGTGGCAAGTACTGGCAAGTACTAGATAGTGACTTCCTGGTTCTGAATTTAGCTGCCTGATTTTAAAAAAAATATATCTAGGCACACTCTGGCATGTTTATCATAAAGCTAGTGTTTCCTTTCCCCTCCCTCCCTCTTTCTTTTTTAAAAGCGGGCTTATTTTCTCCCTCCACTGAAGAAACAGCAAAGTGGTGATGGGAGGGGGAGCCCATACAAGGGCACCAAGGTGACAGTGGGGTGGCAAATGGCCTTGCAAGGGCACAGAAGGCAGTGGAATGGGGATGGGGGGCCTTGCAAGGGCCAGTGAAGTGGCAACAGGGCCAGGGGCAGCCTTGCCAGGGTATGTGAAACAGCAGCAGTGTGGTGAATTGACTTGCAAGGGAACACGAGGCAGCAGTGGGGGCCTTGCAAGGGTATACCAAGTGGGGGGGGCAGTCTTTGGACAGAGAAATTCTACATCAGACATATACTGCCTATGAATATGGCGGCTCCACTTAGCCAGCATGATTACGAGCCACGGTTAAATTTCTCCTCCATGAATTTGTGTAATGCACATTTAACTTGGTCTGGTAAACATAATAAATGCTTCTCTGAGGGAGGGTGGGATGCCTCCTTGTCTTAAAGAGGCATTAGACCCTACTTATTAGACCCTACTTATTAGACTCATTAGACCCTACTTATAAAAACCTACACTGAACCCCTCAGAGTTAGGCAACTACAGGCCTGTCTCTAATCTCCCATGGTTGGGCAAGGTGACTGAGAGGATGGTGGCCAGACAGCTCCAGACAGTCCTGGAGGAAACAGATTATCTAGACCCATTGCAAACTTTAATGCAGGCTATAGGGTAGAGATTGCTTGCTTGGTCTGACGGATTATCTCCAATTAGGTATTGACAGAGGGAGTGTGACTCTACTGATCCTTTTGGATCTCTCAGCGGCTTTTGATACCATCGACCATGGTATCCTTCTGGGTCTCTCAAGGGAGGTGGGATTGGTGGCACTGTTCTACAGTGCTTACGTTCCTACCTCTCAGGTAGATTCCAGATGGTGTCACCTGGATATTATTGCTCTGCAAAGTGAGAGTTACTGTATGGAGTTCCAAAAGGCTCCATACTGTCTCCAATGCTCTTTAACATCTACATGAAACCGCTGGGAGAGACCATCAGATGGGGTTTCACTCCCCCTGAAAGAACAGGTACATAGCTTGGGAGTGCTCTTGGATCCAAAACTCTCTCTGGTTTCTCAGATTGAGGCAGTGGCCAGAAGCACTTTTTATCAGCTTTGGCTGATACATCAGCTACACCCATTTCTGGTGGTACATGCTGTGCTGAAGGGATGCTATCCTATGCAACCACAGCCCAGCATCCCTCCAGTGGCTGTTGCTGATATCTGCCTTATGTTTCTTTTTAGATTGTGAGCCCTTTGGGGATAGGGGACCATCTTACTTATGTATTATTTATTTTTCTATGTAAATCACTTTTAGAACTTTGGTTGCAGAGTGGTATATAAATATGTGTTGTATTTGTTGTAGAATGTTGCAGGCAGGTTGGTCTCTGGGACAACCCAAAGGGACCATCATCATCATCATCATGTTTATTTACGGTCATAGACCAAAATTTACATACATAATAATACACGTAATATAGTAATAATATATACATAATATAATCAGGAGCATGGACTCATCCTAATCAGCAATTTCCCGTTAGCATAATCTGATTTACCATCTGTTGTCTAGCCTTCTTAGCTGCCTCACAGAACTTAGCAACTTTAAATGTTACTTCCTCCTTCTGATCTGAGAGCAGATAGTTGACGTAAAATGCATCTGTATGCCCTGGGAAATCAGTCAGTAAGGAGGAAATATAACAAGTTCGTAAGTCCCTATAAAAAAGACAGCGGAGTAAGATATGGAAGATAGACTCCTGTTCTCCAGAGCCACAAGGACATAGTCTCTGTTCTTTTGGGATCCCTCTGAATTTACCTTCTAATTCAGCTGAAGGTAGCACATTAAATCTGGCCAATGTAAACATCCTGCGATATTTAGTGATAGTAATCTTACCCAGGTAATTCGCAGGTTTAGTATTATACATTTGTAAACCTAGGAAAACTTCTTTAGAGATTAAAGATCGATCAGTCTGCATTTCCATATCATAGATCCGCTGCTTTAATATCAGTCTCGCGTGACAAAAACCCATTTCTAATAGACCATCCAGGCTAAAGCCATATAAACTTATTTGGCGAGATATTGACTGCTTCCAGCTAGAATTAAATTTATCAATAAAAATTAAGTGAGCAAGGCCTGTAGAAAAGAAAGACAATCTCAACCAGAAGCTGAGAATGGAAAACCACATCCGGGCTTCCATCTTAGGCATGCCAGTTTCCAACCTCAATATTACATTGGGAACACATCTAGGGATCTGTAGAATAGATCTCAGAAACTTTGTCTGAAGGGACCATATAACACCGATTTTTAAAGAATTGCACTGGCTGTTGCTATGTTACCGAGTGAAATACAAAGTGCTGGTTATTACCTATAAGGCTCCCAATGACCTAGGTCCAGAGTACTTAAAAGGCCATCTCCTTTGTCATGAACCCTGTCACCTATTAAGATCATATAGGTAGGGGTGTGCATGAAACCAGTATGCCCATTTCGAACTTGAACGGAACCAGGAATGTTCAGTTTTGCCCCCACAAACAAACCTGCCCCCAGTTCAGTTCGAATTTGAGTCAGTCTGGCGGTTCTAATGAAAAAAGTTTTTTTTTAAAGAACTCACCACCTCTGGCGGGGGGTGCTGCCACGGCCAAGGGAGGGGGGGTCTTCCAGCAGTTCCCCCTCCCCCCGGTCTCCCCCCAGTCTCAAATCAGCCCAGTTGGGGCAGTTTTCCTGTGGTTTTCGGCCCATTCTGGGCCAAAAGATGGCCAGTGTGTGTATGCAGCAGCCTCTAAAATGGCTACCGCCAGTGCAAAGAGGCCCAGAACAGGCCAAAAACAGCCAAAAGTTCAATGCTGAACCGGCTTGAGATTGAGCTGGCTCACACATCCCTATGTCTGGGGAGGTCCAATTACAGTTGCCACCAGCTCATCTGGTAGCGACTTGGGGCTGGGCCTTCTCCGTAGGACTTTGGAATGCACTCCTTGTCAAAATGACCTTCTCCATCTCCTATCGCTTCCAAAAACACCCTTAAGACACACCTGTTTTCCAGGTTTTTAATTAAAACTAATTTTAATGTGTTTAATTGTTTTACTCTGGAAATTTTAATATTTTTATATTATATCTTGGATTATGTACACCACCTAGAGAGAGAGATCAGGTGGTATATAAATATGATAAATAATAGCTGCATCAGAAACTCTGATTAACTGTTGCGCCTACATCTCAAGGTCTTTAAAATGGATAGGACCTTTAAAAAAAGTATATTCCACACAATATCCTGTAAAAATCTTTTTAGTCAAAATCTTTTATTAAAGTCATTTGCATTCCAGCAATTGTCCATTTTGAATTTCTGATTCGGTGAGCCAGGGTTTTAAAATGACAGAATTTGAGGACTTTCAGTGTGAAACTTGATCTCTTACCCTATGCTGTTGGGCCATAAGGGACCGCTGGCTAAGACTTCCCACACAAGGAATTAAAATATTATCTCAAGAGAGGAGGTGGAGAAAATGAACCTAGAAGGGAACTTGAGAGAAAAGTAACAGACACACTTTTGTTAAGAAAAGTACATTCCAGAGGAATGTTAATGGACAGAAAAAATATGTTTTGCAATCAGACAAGATCGCAAACTTGGCCTCTTGCCATCAAAGTTTTTTTTAGAATAAAAAACTATAACAAAAGGTACTCATCTTGTTTTTAACAGTATATCAAAATATTACACACATGTAAACAGGCACAGGTTTTTAGCTCTTCATTTAATTCTAGAGGGGGAAATGTCATAGAGCATATTTGCTAAGCCATTTCCACTTGAAGAGTGAGTTTCACATATTCTTTTACATCTGTGTAAGGCCTGATGTAATATATAGATACATTGGTTTAAAGAAGCGTACACTTTCCTGCAGCTGATTTAAAAGGGTATCATCCAATTTAGGAATATGCCTATAGTGAAAAGATTACTGATCAAAAAACACCTGTTCTAGTGTTGTATAAATGTTCATTCTTTAATACAAAATATATTGCTGCAGAATTACATTAACACTTTTCACCCACAAAGAAATGCAGACTGAAATTTCAAGCTTAAATAAACTACTACTCTAATTTTGTAAAGAGTCATCAAAACAGGCAAAAGGCAGATGTGACCACTATTGGAACATAAATTATACTAACAGTAACCACTGTAGGCAACATTCCTAACCAACACCCAAATTTTGCTTTAATCTCAGTAGGAAATAAATTGTCATTTTTTTCATATATGCAATTTTAGGAATGGCAACATTTTTTTAAAAAGTAGGTGCTTATAAGTGGCATCACTTTCCCCCCTCTTTTTTTGGCCAAAACCCAGATATCTCAGAACTGTGAAAATTAGGTTTCCATTAGCATCTAGATTCTTTGTGGATATCACTGGCAGTTATATTTGCAGCTTTGAAGTTTCCTCTAGGTCTGTCATTTGGTTAGGCTGCTGATGGGTGCCTGGGGTGCTTTGTCCTCTGGGATGCTATTTGGCTTTAATTCATCTCTGATTATAAGCAATTTATGCATTTTTATCTGTTTTATATAAACATCAAAGGGAGCAGAGATACCTACTCTGCAATCCCCATTATAGACAAAGGAGATGACTATGTGATCTTATTTACTTTAGTGTAAATCACTAAGCTCACCTTTACAGTCCTCATGTCTTAGTTATGAAAGAAACATTCTATTACAATGAATTGCAGCAACTCAGACATATAAGTAGAAAGAAATTAATTCTGTACACAATTTTACTTTAACATTATTTACAATTATGTCCGTTAAATATTATCAAGTGCTTTGATATATAAATTTTAGCTGTATGCTTGTTTGGCCACCTCCCTCACCCCCACCCCCCGACTTCCATAATGTTGTTAGGGAATAATAGCCACCCAGCCAAACTTTTCTATTATGAATTGGATCCTAGGAATGCAGAAAATGAAGATATAGTTGTCCAGAAATTAATCAACAATTATTAGTCTAAATAAGCACCATGAAGCACTCCTGACTTGACAGTAGGGATGTGCAAACTGGCTTGACATCAAACAGCTCGACATCGAGCCGGCCTCGAACTGAACCTACCCTGGTTTGGTTCGAACTCAAGCCGAACCCCCTGCCCAGTTCGGGGGTTCTGAGTATTATTTTTTTTTAATGAACTCATTGCCTCCGGGGGTTCTGCTGTGGCCACAGGGGAATTTCTGGAGGTTCTCCCTCCCCCCATTGGCCTCCTCCAGGCTCGGAAAGGCCTGGTTCGAGTGGATTTTGGCCCATTTCGAGCCCCTGTGTAGTTGTGTGGCCATTTTGGAGACTGCCATGCATGTGCCCCTGGAGGTGGTAAATTCATTTAAAACAAACAAAATTTTACAGTCAGTACCCCCGCACCAGCTTGAACTCAAGGTGAAACAGGGTGGGTGGGATATTCGGGAATGCACAAAACTTAACATGCCCAGTCCAGTTCGGATTCAAGCTGAACCAGGCAAACCAGTTTTGTGCACACCCCTACTTGCCAGACTACTTCCATGACCAATTTTAAAAACACAAAACATTAAATCTTTCAAAATCAAGCAAATGTGTTTCAATATCCCAACACCATTATCAATGCTCTATTTCAAGCTGGGATGTGCACGGAACTGGTGGTTTTGCTGGTCCAACGCCGGGGAGTGGCTCTTTAAGGGCGGGGGAGGGTGCACTTACCCCTCCTGCCGTTTTTCTCCTGCTGCCGCTCCATTATTTTCCAAAATCCATGGGGCGGCAGTGTACCTTCCTGCCACCCCTTCCCCCGTGGTTGGCCGGAAATGCAGAAGTATAGTGTGCGCATGCGCCCGCTGTCGTGCACACGTGCACCTGCCACACACGTTGCACATCACGTGCACACCTCATGCGCGCGACATCCATGCGTGATGTGCAGCGGGCGTGTGGCGGCAAACACACACGCAGACTATACTTCCGCATTTCCTTTTTTTTGCATTTTAAATTTTTATTGGATTTTACAATAACTTTTACATTCAAATTAAATTCCTTTATCTAATTCTACACATAAGTAAATACTGACTTCCCGCTTGCCAATCTGCACGGATACTTCCACATTTCCGGCCAAGAACGGGGGAAGGGGCAGCAGGGAGGTACGCCGCCACCCATGGATTTTGGAAAATAATGGAGCGCCGGTGGGGGGAAAGCAGCAGGAGGGTTAAGTGCACCCTTCCCCACCCTTAAAGAGCCACCACAACCCCGGCGTTGGACCTCAGCTCCGTGGTTCCGTGCACATCAGTAATTTCAAGCAGCTGGAAACACTTAAGATTAAATACAGTAACTACAGCTGAAGTAACCAATCAAAGGACAGGCGAAAAGGAAGGAGAGGGAAATAAGTGACTCTCCAAAATCAACCCTTTATTTGCCCTTTACTGGCCTTTCTCATTTCTACCTTAACATTAATGGATTGATTTTTCAATATACAAAGCCTCTTTAATCTTACATTTCATAGCATTTCATTCAACAGCCAAAATAAACACTTTTGTTTGTGCAACTCTTCCTTCATGCTTTTCTTTCATATGTTTTGCCCAGGGTTTTAATCAGTCTTTAATATATTGCATGTTTGCTAAATGTTTTTATATCTTTTTAATGGGTGTCTCCCTGTCTCCCCAATGTAAAATGAAGAATTTTATATTTTAATATAATATAGTGTAATAATTTTATATTACACAACAATTATACAGAAAATGTGTCTTTCCCAGAATAGGAAGAGATGATGATTAAGATTCCAGGAACATTTTAAAACTGATGCTGCAGAAACTGATGCTCCCTTGTTGCCAGGAGCAAAGATGTAGTACAACCTGCCCTGTACTCATCTCTTACCATGACCAGGAAGTAACTACAGGGGTTGAGGGAGTTGCTTTGATTTGACCTGATCTGACCACACTACAGGAGTCGCTCTGTTGCTAGATTTGGCTTATTTTAGGCCAAATTTTGGGTTACAGCCCATTTGACCCATGAGTATACCCCTTAGGTTGGGGGAGCAACAGTTTGGCTTGATTTGTCTCTGGTTGCTTCACTTTGGACCAATCTGGTAGTCTGCCTAATCAAAAATGAACTCATGCTTCAATGGTCAAATAGGGCTGAATCTCTTCCAAAGCAAATCAGCCACTGAACTTCTTTTGACAATCCTTGTAAGCAAAGGTGTATATGAATGCAACAAGGCTTCTTTTTTCCAACAACAACCACTTAACAAGTCACTTTGAAAAAACTCAAAAAGTTGTTTTAGATGAAATATGAGAACTGTGGCCAGAGGAGAGATTCATAAAGACTTTTCTGGCATGGGATAAATTGTGGGAAATGTGTATCTGGCTTATTTTCTGGATATTAGGCACCTGAAAAATGTTGATTATCTTGGTTGGCTTTGGGGTGATTGTTTTTAACAGTTTTGAATTGGTTCCACAGAAGATACCATACATTTGACTGAGTACTCAAATTGTCTCTCAGCCATGAAGTTTATTAGGTGGCCTTGAGCCAGTCATTATATTTCAGCCAAATCAATGTGACAGCATTGTTTTGAAGATAGAATGGGGCAAGGGGAGAACATGTATGTCGCCTTCAGTCTTTTGGAAGAAGAGTGGGATAAAATACTTTTAAATATTCTGTATTTTTTAAAGTATATAACTTTTCTCCAAAAGATAGACAGTTTGCAGCTAGCATAAGGAAAGAACAAGTTAGGCACTGGCACTACCTGCCTGCATACTTAGACAAGATATCATTGAGCAAAATTAGAAGTACTCATACACTTTTTCAAGTGTTGATTCTCTTCTATTTAGAATGGAGAGAGCAACTGTCCCAATCCAATCCTAGCAGAGCATCCCTCCAGTGGTTGTTGCTGGTGTCTACCTTATACTTCCTTTTAGACTGTAACCCCTTTTAGGGCAGAGAACTATCTTATTTTTCTAGTCAATCGCTTGTGAGCACTTTTGTTGAAAAGCTGTACATAAATACTCATAGTTTATTTGTACAAGAAGAGCTGAACTCAGGATATTAATCCGGCATATACCTCTTGGCACCCTTGAGGCATAAAATAAGGACATTTTTCTGTTCTCCAAGCAATGGTGAGGTTCAGATATAACACAATACCAAAGTTCAGATATAGCACAACACCACAGTTAAGATTCTACTTCATGTTTTCAGCTTCCAGATGTATAGTAGGCAAACAATCATTTAGACTTGCTAGTCTGCTTTTGTTTCCTATCTGCTCAAGGCTCAGATACATAAGTTCATTCCCATCTCCACAGTAAAGCAGCCTCTTGAAATGAAACAATGACACTATGTGGTTTGTCAGTGGTCTGTAAATTCAGACATTGTGGGGAAGCATAGTTAGCAGAAACTGTAGTTTGCAAACCAGTTTCAACCCATGGTTTCATATTTTTGTCAACCACAAACAAACCATAATTTGTGGGAGGGGCTGAATTCAGATATGGCAAGGAACCATGCCTTGGCTAAAGAAAGTATAGGTTTGCATCAATGTTTGAACTGAAGTCAGTGTAATAAAAATCCGGAAGTGTATTAATTTTTTAAAAGCACACCTTCCACACCTGGAATTTAAGACACACACACCTTCCACAAGACATACTGAAGTCTATGAGTACAAGATTGGAGAGCGAGATCCTTTAAACAAAAAATTACTCTCAACAAAAAGGTGGTTAATTTGTAAATTTATTTATTTATTTATTATTAAAATTTTCTTATATACCACCTCCTCCAAAGACTCTAGGCGGTTAAATGGTTAACTAATCCACATTAAAAGTTCCTGGGACATGGGTTTAATCACCCAAAGCAACTGAATGTATGTATGATATTCTATGCACGTTAGTTTAATAACAATAGACTTTCCTCCCCATACCTAACAGGAAGCATTGAAATTTCCTTAGGTTTAAAAAGCAGCATATGGTTTGTCATGGAGTGCAAATAGCAGCCACCAATAAAAGTTCTATGCTGAAGAAATGTGTCATTTTAAAGTGCAGAGAGGCATTTAGAATCTTTGTTAATAGTTTTAACAGACCTAGCTGACGACAACAGTTTTCAACTGTTTTCAAGTTGACAAGCTGACAACAAGTGTTATCTTATGCCCCTTCCTCCCACCAACTCTACTCCCTGGTTCTAAGAAGAGAGAAACCCATTCTATCCATCTTCTTAATAACTGACATTGCAAATGAATAGCCTGATCTTCAAGCATATGTAAATAAGTATCTACTTAAGTTAAAGAATTACCAGATTCCAGGCAACTTCCATCTTGTCCAAGGAAAGGAGAATGGATTTGCTTCATATACATATATTTCTAAATTCTTAATATGACAGACAACCTGAGGCTTTCATTCCCATTCACAGCACAGAAAATTAGGTCTCTAGGAAAATTGAAGGCATATTATAAAAAATTGAAGGCCACAGGGACAGAACTACCACAGGCACAGAATATGCAATTAGAAGATCCCGTTACACTTAAAATGGCAAGGAAACTGATGAGGTGCTTTGGGTGTGTGATGGAGGGAACATTTCAGCCCAAATGGAAAAACTACACAAAGAATTTTTTACGCCTCTTAAGGGACATTAAAATTATAGTGAGAAGTAGGCAAATGTTCAATTCAATCAAGCAAAAACTATACTGCCAAAAGCTTTCTTTCATTTCCAGGTGTAACCAATGCCCATGTCTAAGAAAGACTTAACGAACATCAAATTACATATAATTAAATTTATATGGTGATGTAGTAAGAAAAGCTTCCCAGGACAATAAGACCACAGTTCTCCAAATGTGAGAAGTGTTGATGGCCAGGAATAATCCCATAACAGCTTTGGGACTACACAGTCACTCCAGAGCAGCTGTATCAGCCATGATGGAAATATGGGATGAGTTTGCCAGTAAAGCAGGGAGCTGCAAGGCTGCAAGTACTGTGCTGCAAAACCCCCTTCAGCCCAGACATCCCTCTACCATTGCTAACACTGCTTGGAATGTCAGCCACTATAATTTAATAAACAGTGTGTACCTGACTTAAAATATGGCTCATAATTTAGTTAATGAAATTCTATCCCATGTATAAAGTGACACCACAACAGATCACAGAAGCGCTTCTCTTAATGGGGAGACAGCCTTCATTGATTGGGAAAATTCACTATGTACATTAGCTGAATTATCTTTTCCATAGATGCAAACTCTGGCCAGGTTAGGGTTAGGGATAACATGTTCTCCAGAATGTATGGTGAGAAAGCAAGATCACACCTTCTCTCCCATCTACTCAGTGCATTACCGGATATCCATGTATGGGTGTAATGTTTGAATGAGCATAAAATTAATGAATGAGCATAAAATTAAACATGTATAGATCAGAACAGTGCAACTAATATCCCAAATACAATTTGGAAATTGACATGAAATGGGCCTACACGATGAACTGTTATACCCATGCATGAATAGTATGCTGAGCAGGAAGAAATGCAATATTGAAGCAGTGCAGAACCATGGGTCCAATGGACCTGCGGTTCTGCCTTCCTCACTCTCCTGTATGAATTTGGATGTAATAGAGAGTAGGGGTGTGCACGGACCGGTCCGGGGCCATGCAAGAGGCCTCCGGACTGGTCCGGAATTTGGCCGGTCTGGTGGCCCGGGGGGGGTGGAGTGTGGCTTTAAGGGCGGGGGGGTAGTACTTACACACACACCCCGCCGCTCTTCCCCTTCCGGCGCTGGACTTTGCTAAAACGTTTTTAGGGCGGCAAAGTTCCTTCCTGCCACCCCTGCCCCCGTCGTTGTCTGCAGAGTTTGCAAGCAGTAGAAGCTGGCACCACGTATGCGGCGTGCGCGCACCAGTGGTGGCAACAGGCGCGCACGCACCACAACAGGCGCATGCGTGGTGCCAGCTTCTACTGCTTGCAAACTCTGCAGACAACGACGGGGCAGGGGCGGCAGGAAGGAACTCTGTTGCCCCAAAAACGTTTGAGCAAAGTCCAGTGCCAGAGGGGGAAGAGCAGGGGGGGCAGTACTACCCCCCCACCCTTAAAGCCACACTCCCCCCAGTGCTGGACCACACGTCCGTGGTTTCATGCACATCCCTAATGGAGAGCTCTCTTTCTGCAGAGAGGAGGGGGAGCTGGCTGCCTGGACTTCCTTCTTGACTGAAGTGCAGCCCAGCAGCCAATAGCAGCCCAAGCGAGGAAGGAGCTTCCTCCTTCAATTCTGGTTGTGGAACAACCAGATTGCGGTGCCCCGTTCGGATGTAACACTGGCATTGCTAAACTGAAGGTCCAGGCAGTGAAACTCACTACAAACTGAAGGCAGACACTGGAGTCTGGGGAAGGAAACCGCGGGTCCATTTTCAGTTAGAACTGCAGTTGCCTACATTCGGGAGTACACAAACTGTAACCAGAGGCCTCTTCAACTCCAGTTTCATGTTACATGCAAATGTGGCCAATGTTTCATCAACTTCAGAGATTTAAAAACATCAGAAGTTAAAAGGAAACAATGAAATCAATGGAGAGCAAAAGTATCACTGCCCTCTTCCACTTCCTGCTTCATCCACTCCACACTCTGTTACAACAGAGTACAGGATTCATACTAATTCTGCAATCAATCATAACACACTTACCCCAGTATATAACCCCCTAGCAGGGAATATATAACTTAGATGGTATGGTGCATGGCACTGGGCTATATCTCTTTGGCCTCATGTTGAGCACACTTAGAGCACACAAGTGAGAATTTTGATTATGGCAACTATAAAGAAAATGCATGTTACACAAAGACAGCCTTTTGCCCCCAAAACAAATACGGAAAGAACACTTTACTAACCCTTTCTTCTTACCCTTACAGACTCTACACACAAACACCCAACAGGAACCTCTACCCCAACTAGAGATGCAAGGCCAGCACAAACCAGATAGCTCAGCAATAAAAAGAGATACTGAAGCCCTTCTCACGATCAGTGAGAAAGTCTATCCTCTTTTGCGAGGAGGAAGCCTGAAAGCACTTACCTCCCTGCAGACGATCACAGAGAAGTCTCTAGGTAGGCAGATTGCCCGTCCAGAGGAGCAGCGGCTTCCTCAGCCACTCGCACCCAGAACCCGGGTTAAGCAGCAGGCTACTTAAGAGGACTCACTGCTGTACCGCTGCTGGGGCCGCGTGACTCCCAGCGGTTCTCATGCACAGCAAAAACTGGGCTGGGCTTCACGAGCCCAGTTTTCGCTGCCCATGAGAATAGCTTCACTCTGTTAAAGTATGGCTGCTGCAAATATATTTCATGTTTTTTTCTTCCCCCTTCAACACTGTCACCTGTGCATTCACTAAACTGTATTAATCATGTCTTCCTTTGACAACAGCTAGGGCCTACTCTTGAAAATGTCAAGTATAATTTGTTTATATCTAGAAAAATATTAAGTGTTAATCATGTCAAAATACTACAATTTCATTCTGCAAAAATAACTTCAGAATATGCAAAAATTCCATCACTTAATAAAATAAAAGCCTAATCCCCTAACTAGGTATATTCTAGATTTCATTCTGTGTTAGAAATTATTTTCTCCAACATAACGCACTTCAGTCACTCTGTGAGTTAAAAGCTATAATTAGGTTTCTGTTGGGTAGGGGACCAGGTCAATTCACACATGCTGTTTTCATAGAAGAAATGTATAGATACAAATATATATAGAGATACACAGCACATATAAATGCTGGGAAATGGTAGATTCTCAAGCAGCTTTGTCTGTGATCCAGTTGCCACATTTCCTATTAAGATTTCCTTTTCATGTAAGAGTTAAAAGGCAGGTTTCTTACCTGTAACTGTAGTTCCTGGGAGTGGTTTTCTGTGAATTCACATGCTGCTTGCACAGAGCCATGATCTGGATCCTTCCAGAGCTTTACCATAAAAGGAAAAAAGGGCGGGAAAGAGTGGCTGATCCTACCTCTCTCCTCAGTCTTTTGCTGACTGCCACAGCGGCATCTTCGGTTCTTTCTTCCAGCTTTGCCTGACAGCATGAACCACAATCGTTTTCAACTCCCTTGCATTTAGTTATCATTTATTCTCTCTGTCTCTCCTTTCCCATATATATTTCTCTCTTTGAATTGTGTGTTAATTTTACAGTAAGTTCCCCTCTCCTCCTGCTTCTTGGATTCTTTAGTTGGTCGCTATGTCCTACAGCCACAAGGGTCACTTTTAAACGCTGCACTCTAAAGAGGCGATGCCTGAATGAATCTTGCACACTATTTGAATCATGCCCCTTTACAAGCAAGATGGTAGGAACGCTCGTGGCACACCCAGTATCGTATAAGCAACGTAAGGAAGCACATATTTTTGTCAACATAAAATGAACAGTCTAAGGATTACAGATGCAAAGTATGTGGCACATCTACTTTCTTCAAAGTTCTGGTTCAACACATCTAGTCACCACAGGCTCTTTGGCACTTTTGCATGCATCACTTTGATTCCTTAATAATCTACATGGCAGGCCAGGTAAATTTAAGACAGTACAGTTCACGAGGGAGAAAGGAAGCAAGATACCCCACGCAACATACAGTATGTCCCATTTCTAAATCAGAATAGTATCAATTCCCAGAACTCTGGTTTCACGTCAAAGTGCCAAATTCAGAGCATCGAGAGATCTAATACAAAAATTTAATTTGTACGCTCTGAGAAGGGCTAGTAAACAAATTCTTGAATGAATAGATTGCACACTTTGATATGTGTGGTGTGTTTTTTTTGGTAAGCCCAACATTCTTCGAACACTTTCATACTGTGGCAATGATCTTCATACATTTCTTCTAGTGTCGGGGTGCCAATTAATTGATCTGTCAAATGATTATCAGCTGATTGATTGTGGTCAAATAGTGGACAACAATAACAATAAATAGCTGGTGAAGCACCTTGTAAAAGTGGCAGCCTAGCTTTTTCACTGTAGGATGGAGTCAAATTAGAAATCAACAACTGGCAGCTCCTTGGTCAAATCTAGCCTTCTGAGGGGTTCCATTTCACCCTCAAAGTTGTCAATGCAGAGCTTAGTGAAAGGGATGGAGGGATTTGCACTAGTGGTAATGGAATTGCTAGTAGGCTGTTCTGGAAGATGAGAAAGGCCTAACCTTTCATTCCAACTCCCTTGTTCTAGAAAACCAATTGCTGATCAAGCAATTAAATACTTGGCCAATACAGTACTTAACCAATCAGATACCCAAATAATTATTGATAGGACAAACACCCAGTCCTATACTTCTTCAAAGGCTGCTTTTACCTGCACATTGACATGAACAGTTACCAGCAATCATTATATGAACCTTTCATCCTAGATACTGTCTATTTTCTTAGATGGTACACTACTGGGACTCCTGCAGATTTTCATAATGCATTGTGAAATAAGTTTTATACTATAGTAGATTTGACTATGGAGAAAAATAAGTGTTTGCCATGTTGCCTCCTCAGAGAAAAATATATTAAAACAAGTTCATATCCCCAGGCATCCTACATATCTGAGCTTTTATTAACATACCATCATAACTGTCAGACAAAAAGTGTAATTCAGTGTAATGACTTCTGACTAACTCCTTTCATCCCTCACTTTACCAATGATGCAGTCAGTCTTCGAACTGTCAGCTAAAATATATTTCACAGATATCTCTCCAAATCTGTCTCAAGACTGTTTTAACTATAAAAATAAATTAACCAGTAAAAATTGATTCCTTCTGTAAGGCTATTGTAGAGGTTACTAGGTTAAAAAAGAAGCCTCCTTTCATACTTGCCAACTTTTAAAGAGAAAAAACTGCTCATCTCCCTCCTCCTAATTTTGTGCCTGTTGGCCTCGGAACAAAAAGGTTCAATCTTTCTTCCAGTGACACTTTTAATACCAAAATAGTGCTTACCAGGGGCGTAACTCTAATAGGGCAAGGGGAGACAGTTGTCTGGTTGCCCAATGCCCCAGAGGCAAGTCACATGACTAACTCCCCCAGCCGAGCACCCGTCCAGCCTTCCTTCAGTTGTATTCATCCTCCGAAATTGATGTGTTAAGACCTGGAGCTACCAGAACAGCATGTCCTTCTCTAGTAACATTAAATGACTTGCATTGTCCACAATTTACAAAACCTTATTAAAAATAATGTAGGATGATGTTCTATTGTGGCACATAGGTGTTATATACAAATTTTACTATGCTTTTTGTTACCACTATTCAGCCTCATTTAAGATTTCTTTACTTCATGAGCTGAGCTTCAGTGAGGGGGGGTGGCATTTTAAAATCTTGTTTCTGGGCACACTCCAACCTTGCTACGCCCCTGGTGCTTACTCAGACATAAGAACATAAGAATAGTCCTGCGGGATCAGGCCCAAGGCCTATCTAGTCCACCATTCTGTTTCACACAGTGGCCCACCAAATGCCTCTGAGAAGCCCACAGGCAAGGGCTGAGGGCACACCCTCTCTCTTGCCGCTGCTCCCCTGCAACTAGTATTTAGAGGCATCTTGCCTCTGAGGCTGGAGGTGACAAACATAGCTTGGAAGAATCAATATCAAAGTCACTAGAATGATAAAAATTGTTCACAGTACATTTTAGAGAAAGATAATAGTGGCAGAATTTGGAAGGAAAAAAGTAAACCAAACAGTATGCAGAAAGCTGCAAAAATCTCTCTCCTCCAGGATAATGGCATTTCTTTTATCTCAGCAGGTGGAAAAAGGAGGAATGTAACAGAGCTAACGAAAAAAACTGAATGTGAAATTCTAGATCTATTAGGTTAATAATCAAAACTGGGGGGGAAATTCATTATTGTATTTATTTTATTTTATTTATATATCTCCTGACTCCAAAGGCTCTGGGCCAGGCCTGCTCAACGGCCCTCCAGCTGTTTTTGGACCACAACTCCCATAATCCAGAGCAGCCACAATGGCCCATGGGTAGGGATTATGGGAGTTGTAGGCCAACATCTGCAGGAAGGCCAAAATTGAGACGCCCTGCTCTAGGTGGTTCACAGAAATAAAGAAAACAAAACAAACTGTTAAAACAATTTAAAACATTCAGAGATTACTAAAAGCCTGACTAAAAAAAAAAAGTGTCTTATGAAAGAAAAAGAAGCAATTATATTTCCAAAATGTCATTGCACAATGAACTTCATACAGTTGCAGAATAAACTTTTCAATTTATTTGTGCATTGTTAGTCTAGATGTCAGCCACTAGGTTTTCTTAGTTCTGCGTGGATTGTACTCTTGGTTGCTCAAAAAAGAGAAGTAGGTGGAAATAACCTCTGAAACAGTGTTGATTTGTAGACCAAAATGTAAACAATTACAGTGAGCTTGTTGGGATTGTAACAGGGTTGATAAAAATGGGTGATACAAAAAACATTAAAGAATAGGATTTTCTTTAAATTTACATTGGATTTTTAAAATTCAAATTGTATGAAAAAAATTCCTTAAAAAGAGCCTAGGTCAAAGATATTATGATGAATATTAATCATAATTTCTAATTATGTTAACAGCAGTATATGGGGATGAGAGATAACAGACCTGATCAATCCTATTCTGCAGGCGATATACATGCAACACACACACACACACACTCTCTCTCTCTCTCTCTCTCAAGCCCTTGTCCCCCATCTCTAAAAATACAAAGACAAAGAAGGTCAATAAATGAATAGATTATGAGGGGATGGAGTAGATCTGAGAAAGGAGGCGGAGTCTGGATATAAATGCAAGGGACAGGGCTGGGGAAAAGAATGTCAGAAAAAAAGAGAACATAACATATTCATACAATCCTGAGCAACCTTTTTCTGAGTATATCCTCCAGTGTAGAAGGGAAATACCTATCATGGTAGCAGGCCATAAAAAAGAACCCATTTGGGAATATTACAATGAAGTTCCTGTTCCTGTACCTGTGGGTAAGGCAGGCATGTGTGCAAAATGCAAACAGTGCAACAAAGAAATGCAAGGCCTGGTTGCCCAAATGAAACAGCATTATGAGGTGTGTACCTATTATTGTATGCACCTATCATCTAAAAATGGAACCTACATCTATCTCTGAATATGTATGAAGGTTATATTAGACAACAAGAATGTATTTTACTAGAAAATGATGATTATATAGAAAATTCCATACTAGTTATTTAAATCATTACAATAGAGTCCTTCTGTGAAGCAATTTAAGCTATGATTTAAAACGTGAAATTTAAATAAAATCAACTCTAGATGGTAATGATGAAACCAAGCCCTTACCTAAAAGAGGCACATGAGGGTAGTTATAGCCATGTATTATTTAACTGAAAACAGATACCAGCATACATATTGCACGGTGAGCCACCCATCCAAGAAGGATACACACTGACTGCTTCATTCCCAATGTGAATAAATCACAGCTGTGATGACGCAGAGCTTCAGAAACATGGAGCCATTGGAAAATGCATGAAGAGGCTGCTCTTGGTAGGTTCAAAAGCAGAGCGCATGTCTCCCGTTTGGATGGGAAGCTCCCTGAGCAAGATGTAAACCACCATATTTAACTAAAAAAATTGAGAAAGAAGAAAATAAAAATGCATAGGATATAAAATTAAAATAACATAATGAAAGGAAAAAGAAAATAAATAAATAGAATACATTTTATCAACTCTCACAAAGCTAAATGTAAAATCCTTTCCTGAATATAATTGTTTAAGAAATATTTGTTCCATTTTAATTTTAAAGTAATATCTACATAAGAACATGTTGAATGTTCTGATTTATTACAGTGCGATACAACTGCGCTGCTAGAGTAATTTGCCATATATGGCCCATTACAGTGGACAGGAGGACTGGCTTGTCATAGAGAGAGACCACTGCATTTCATCACAATCCAGGAACGCATCATGAGCCATTGTCAGGTTTCACACCAGCCTTTAAAAGGGGCAGCACTGCCAGCTCCAGGCCTTAAGCTCTGACAAGGCCATCGTCTCAAGAACAGGTGGTGCTCCAGCTGCACAGAGCTTGGAGAGAAAAGCACCATCTCCTATGGCAAGATTCAGACGCAGCCGGAGCCGGAGCCTCAGTCGCCGCCGTCGCAGGAGGCGACATGGAGGAAAGGGTGGGAAAAAGAAGGGAAGGCGCCACCGTGGCAAAAAGGGAAAAGGTAAAGGTTTTATTATCCATCTTTTGGAAATAATCTTACATGTCCTATATGATGGCTTGTTCCTAATAGGACTCAGGCATGAGAAGTAACCATGTGTGTTTTCTTATCTTTTCTAGGTCGTAAACATGGTCACAGGAGAAGAGGGAGGAGAGGAAAGAAAGATTAAAGGCTCCCCTCATCCCCAGCTTTGTCGGCCTCTAGAGCATCTGCCAAACAGAAAAACAAAACAAACCTTCTCAACAGAACATCCAGGATGACTTTCCTCAGAAACACAGAGGTTCAGACCATTTGAAATGTGCCACCTGTCAATAAAAACCTTGACATTTATGTCTTGTTTCATTGATAATGTAGCTATGGGGGAACAAGATAATGTCTTGTTTCACTAATGTAATTATGGAGAAGAAACTGGCAGTCAGGGCAGAGATATAAGGAAGGGGTATGCCATAGTCTGAAGCAGTGGGAAACAGTCTGAGTTGATTGCATTCTGAAATGCAGACTAATTTGGAAATTATTGAAGGCAGAGATGAGATAATAAAATCACAATATATTAGGAAATGGTACAAAAGCAGGAAAAATACAATAGGAAATGGTACAGAAGAGGAAAGAACATGCAAAGAATATGAAAGGAATTTTGAGCCTATTTTTCATATTTGAATTTTGTCTCC
This sequence comes from Hemicordylus capensis, assembly GCF_027244095.1. Taxonomy (NCBI): domain Eukaryota; kingdom Metazoa; phylum Chordata; class Lepidosauria; order Squamata; family Cordylidae; genus Hemicordylus; species Hemicordylus capensis. The sequence continues at coordinate 251,401,556 of NC_069657.1, forward strand.
TATCATTTTGAAAAGATGAAAATCAAGTGCAGAATCAAGTGTTGCAGAGTGTTAGAACAAACTGCACATGATGTTGGTCATTTTGGTGGGAGTGTGGCAGGGAACAAGGACTCTTAGTACCATCCCTCCTGTGAGAAATCACACTATATACTTATTAGACATTTTTTTCTCTGGCCCTTTTTGTAAACATGAAATTAAGGATCTAATCACTTTAATCTTTGGGGTTTGGTGGGATATACATCCAGAGGCGTAACTAGGGAAAACGGCGCCCGGGGCAAGAACTGAAATGGCGCCCCCCCACCGCGCCCCCTGCCCCCCAACATACTACATTATACTTAGGTTTTTCCTAACAAGCGCCCACCGCCGCCGCCAAGCCAGGCCACTGACTGGCCGCCAGGCGCCAGCAAAGCAATGGGGAGGGCGCAGGCGGCACGGAAGGGACGGCTCGTGGGGAAGGGGGCACCGACGCGCTCCCTTGACTGCTGCAGCGCTGCTGCACTGAGCAGGAAACATTTGTATTAACAAAAAATTAAAAAAAATTAAAAAAATTTGGTCATGGCGGCGCCCCCCACGTGACCAGAAAAGATGGCGCCCGGGGCATGTGCCCCCCCTGCCCCCCTATAGTTACGCCTCTGTATACATCCAGACTTATATGGTTCATCTAATATCTGAAAAGACAACAGTACGAGTTTTGTTAAAACTACCATCACACTTCACAAATATCACCTACTCATTCACAGTCAAAATGGGTACTTTCACAAATGTGGCAACAAAATCTGTGGAAAAATATATAAACCATAGCTTACCTCTTATATGACATGTGCTGATTGCCAAATCCAACCATGCTTGTATAATCAAACCTCAAAAGATGTCAACTTTTACCCCTTGTAAAAAAGAGTCAGAAAGCACTCAGCTGAACACGCATGCTTTCAATGTGATAAGGAACCCTGACAACAAATATTTATATACCGCTTTTCAACAAAAGTTTCCAAAGCGGTTTTATGGAGAGAAATAATAAATAAGATGGCTCCCTGTCCCTAAATGGCTCACAATCTAAAAAGAAACATAAGACAGACACCAGCAACAGTCACTGGAAGTACTGTACTGGGGGTGGATAGGGCCAGTTACTCTCCCCCTGCTCAATAAAGAAAATCACCACGTTTAAAAGGTGCCTCTTTGCCCAGTTAGCAAGGGGGTTAGAGGTATCCCTAAATGCACTGCATGAGGAGCGCGGTGCATTCAGGGATTCCCCCTCAGCCAGGCGCTCCAGGCACCTGGCTCTATGTCTGCTCAGGCTGTCTGCAGCTCGAGCAGGCACATGAACGGGGACCCAGGGGAAGGGCATGCTTGTGCCGGTCTACCCGGGTAAAAGCTCTGGTAAAAACCCTGGGCTATTTGGCGGAGCAGCGCCAGGATGGGCCGCAATCCCGGCCCTTTACATGAACTGCCCTACCCTGGTAGGCTGCAAACCCAGGTAGGATTGCTCATGTGGACAGCCTCATAGTGCACTACCTACAATGGCGCTGTGAACTTATTTTCTTATTTTAAAAAATCATACAATTATTGATAAATGTAACAGCTTGATATTACCTGCACTGCTGGTACAATATCATGCTTTATTGTACTGATGCACAGCATCTGGTATACTGCACCCTAAGCACTTACATGACTGTGTAGTGAGTTTCAGGTTCAGATCTCAAACCTTATTTTTATGTCTTTCTGGCACAGGATTTAGAAGCTACTTATTTTTCTTTTCACAGTCCTTTTTATTTCTTATGCTAATTATTTGCATAAAATGTTTTTACAGATTATTACTGTGTCTTATTTGATATATTAAAAATAAATGTTTTATCTTATATAAAGCCTGAACAGAACAAATGATCTGTTCATGTATTTTTAATATGCTAATTACAGGTTCATTACATGACCAGTGCAATAAAAGCTTTAGATAATGTTACATCCCAAAGGTGTTAGTGAATATAACTTATTCATTCTCCCCTCTAAAGCTGCCTGTTCTCAGACTTCTCAAGGTAAATTAATGCGGAACCAGTTTTTAAAATTTCTAGTATTAGACATAGTTAATAGTATAAAATACTTCTAAACAGAACAGAAAACTATAGAGCAATTTTAAAATACTTTTCCTATTTGTGCATTCTCAGGAGTACTTTTTGTTGAGGTCATTGGGAATATTGCATGTGTGAAGAATAAAACTAAAGTGTGCCATCAAATCGGTATCAACTCCTGGCGATGAGATATGCCTTTCAGCATCTTCCTATATTGCTGCTGCCCAATATAGGAGTTTCACATAGTCTGGGAAACATACCAGCGGGGATTCGAACCGGCAACCTCTGGCTTGCGAGTCAAGTCATTTCCCTGATGTGCCATTAGGTGGCTTGTGTGAAGAGTACAGGATCAGAATTCTGTTCAAAGTTTCTCCTTTTTTTAAAGCATTCATTTTGCTCTGCAATTGAAGCTACAATTTAGAGGAAATTTACTTGAAAATAAACCATATTGAAACCAATGGAAATTAAATTTATGTGGTGTCAACCTGCTTGGGACAGGTGTGCAAAACGACAAACTTTAAAAATCAGCAGAAAGAAATAATGGAAGATTCCTAATTAACATGGGAGTTACGTAGTGCTATGTACATAATACATAGTATGAACTGCAACTGGAATATCAGGCTGTCCACAGCACGTTGTGAAGCTTCCTATTCGTTGAATCTGCACAAGCATTAAGACTCTTTAGGCTGGGCCAAAATAGGTCATGGGTGACTTGATCATTAGTCGCTCATCCCCGTCCACTGCCAAGAATGAAAAGAACCTTTGAGAGGAGTACAAGCCAACTAATCTCAGACTGCATATTTCACATGAAACAGTCCACTCAGACCTTATTATTATAATTGTAGATTTTATTATTGTTGGCTACCCACTTGTGGCTTTGCATGCACACTCTTCTTGCTCGCTTACTTCCTGAGAGAGCTTGTGATGCTAAGGGCCTGCCCGATCGTAAGTGCCCCAGACCCCACAGAGCCTTATTCGGGCTCTGGTATAGTGGAAACTCTGACGCTCTCTTTTAAAGAAAGGAGAACTATTCCCAGAGGCCTACAATACGTGCAGAGTTCTAGAGATGCTACACACCATGTTGGGGCTACTCTGGATGCGTAAAGCAGCCCCGATGCTGTAGAGAACACACTGTTGCACAAGCAGCACTACTGCCATTTCTCCATCCACAACAATGGGAGACAATGTGGCAGTGCTGCTGCTTGCCCAACTGCACTTTCTCAAGATGGTCAGGGCTGCCTTAAGAGTCTGCAGCAGTCTCGACACAGTGTGCAACATGTCCAGAACTCTGTGCATCACAGTGGCTACTATTTTTCTAGCACTTGGGCTGTAATATGCTGCTGGGAGCACTTTTTAGTACCCAGCAAGTAATCTATAGATCTATTTTTCTTAGGCGTACCCTTCGCTAATCCCATGTGTGGCAGCTCTCGCAAGAGTTCATAAGCAAGCTGCTGGCAGGGGAAGAGGAAAGCGGTGGCGCCGGACAGGCTTGCGGGCGGGAGGAAGAAAACGGCGGTGGCATGCGGTGGGGGAGGAAAGAAACGGTGACAGCAGGCGGTGGGGAGGAAGAAGACAGCGGTGGCATGCAGGTGTGGAGGAGAAGGAAGAAGAAAGCGACGGTGTGTGGGCGGTGAGGAGGAAGGAAACGGTGGCAGCATGCAGGTGGGGGGAAGGAAAACGGTGGCGGGCAGGCAAAGAAAGCGACGGTGGTGGTGGGTGGGCGGGGAGAAAACGGCAGCAGTGGGGGGAGAACTAGAGGCGCAGATGCTCTGCACCCGGCCCAGCTAATATTAACTATTCTATCAAATTATGGTTGCATGCATGCCATGAACACCAGTTGGTATGGTTAATGTCTGTGATTATGGTGAGTGAGACAACTCCTCTTCCCACCATTTCCCCCCCAAGTCTCTTTGTTGCCTGGGTAGGTCATTATTTGTGATGTAATTAATGTTCATCGATAGATTGTCTCATTTCTATGATGAATTATAGTAAAGAATTTTCATTAATCATTTGATCCTGAAATATCTAGATTCCCTTGGATTAAACCATCCTCCACAAATGCATAAATATACTTTCTAATGCTACCTTCAAGGAAAAAAACTAGTTCAGTTGTCTAGCAGTTCTTACAGTTAGAATATTTCCTTTTGGTTGTATCTGCAGCAACCAGAAATTATATTACTTTGCTCAGTGTGTCCAGAAATGAGTTTCCATCTTTTCATGACAGTTTTCTGGACTTTTGAAAGCTGCTACTATGTCCCAAATATTTTATGGCAAAACCATTATTTCTCTATGTTCAACCCTAGTCATATTCATTCAGACACGAGAATCATTGACTTCAAGTAGTAAGTAATGCTTAAGATTCTCAAAGCATGACATGCATTATGGCTCAAAACAGTATACGAGTTTTAGAATTAACCATTAAAAGCTTGTCTCTATTAATAAGAAATCAAGTTCTCAGACTGATACTGACCTTAATTCAAAGTGCTCCAAACAGTTAATAATTTTAACTATTAGTGTAAAGGTTCTTTACACCTGCATTATATATGCACAGGTACATATGATTTTCGTCCTCTGGTGAATGAGACACAATACAGAAATGAAATGGTAGCATTTATTGACAGGTGGCCCTGTTCAATTCATCTTATTGGAATTCTGGGAAGACATCTTGGGTGTTCTGAAGGATGGAATTTGCTTCATTTCATTTGTGTTAGGCAGAGAGAGGTCAGGTTTCCAGATCAAGAGTGAAGGAGACCATGTATATAGTGTTTATGTTTCCTCCTCTTCCTCTTGTTCTCATCTGATCTGCTGTCTGGAAAGTAGACAAACATAATCATAGATCACTTGATGTGGCTAATATCCAGAGCCTGAAAATGTTTACTCACAAATCCCACTACATTCAATGAAACCAACAGCCACATAACTGCATATAGTTGCAGTCTTAGTCACAAAGAAAATGACTAGAATTACCTAGAATTTAAGTTGTATATTAAGGTATTTGCCTTTCCTTCTTCTGTTATTATGCTGCCTTCTTCCAGATCTATCTCAGTGATGACTTCCTCTTCATTGCCATTGGCGATGGAAATGGGTCATGCTTCTCCTGCTGGATATGAATCTTGCTGTGTCTCTTACTGTTCTTCCCCTTTGAGCTCCTAACAGCTGGAGCACCCCCTGTCCTTGATGGGCCTTTCAGAGCTTGTCAACTGAAGTGGCATAACTAGCCTGTTTGAAAGCTGGAGTCCAAGTCTAACAAAGCCTTGTTGTGCTACAATTCATTAGCAATGACATACAATAGATGTAGCCTAATATGGTAAAATCATATCACTGACCATATAAGGGAAATTAAAGTAGCAACAGCACAATCCTGAGTGTAATAAGATCAGATTTCATGAAGATACCCATTCAACATTCAATATAATATACTGTATTACGATTTGCAGGTCTCATTTTTCCTTCCACACATTTTGAATATTAACAAATTATACTCATTTCTAGTTCTCCTCCATCCAGTCCTGCATCTCCAAGTGCCTCTCTGATACTTGTTTGAATGCTTCATCATCTAAATGATGATGCTTCATCAGCACCTGAAGTTCAAAATGTCCAAGACAGAGTCCCTTCTCTTTCCTCCCAAGCTCTCCTTTCTGCATTTATTCACCTTATCCATGACAATGTCACCATTCACCCTATAGATCAGGCATGTAGCCTGGTATCCTTTGCCGACTCATCCCTCGCTTCAGTCCTTTGTAAAATCAGGCTGCTCCTCTCTTCTAAATATAAAAATGCAACCCTTGCGCTCTATCTTGTGCTCAACAAGTGTGATGCACACCGCAGGCCTCTCTCACCTTGATTACTACATTCTTCTCTTTGTTGGTCTTACATTGTCTCACCTCAGTTCCCTCATCTCTGTCCAGCAAGCTGCTGCAAGAATCATATACCTCTTCCATCATGCCGATCATATCATACCTCTTCTTCAATCCCTACACTGGTTTCCTGTCTGCTACAGGATCCTGCATAAGCTTCTAATTCTTACCTTCCAAACCCACCATGGCCTTGCCCCCTGCTATCTCTTCATTCCACATCTGTACCTGTGACCTTTGTTTATTCAGCGTCACCATCCTCAGCCATTCAAAAATGCTCTGCTTCCTTAAATATCTCCTTCCTTTGTCACTTATGTCTGGAATCACTTCCCACAGTTCTTTATTGGTGCCACCTCCCTTACTTTCTTTAAAATCCTCCTCAAAACTCGCAGACTTTGCCCCAACCCTTTAGTCTTCATATTGCACTCTTAGTGGTTGATGCAATGAGGAACATTACTCAAAGCAGTCCTATTCAGATTCAAAGGATAAGTTATTTAAAGGCCTTAATTCCAATGGGACTAGAGGGAAGTTATGATTCATATATTTTTCTACAGATTTTGTTGCCACATTTGTGAAAGTACCCATTTTGACTGCGAATGAATGGGTGATATTTGTGAAGTATGATGGCAGAAAACGATTCGTACCATTGTCTTTTCAGATATCAGATGAACCATATGGTTGTTGTCCCACCAAACCCCGGAGATTGTTAGATCCTTAATAAATGTATAGTGTGAATGATTACCCATAGGAGAGATGGTATCAAGAGTTCTCAAGTTCCCTGCCCCGCTCCTACCAAAATGGATAACATGATGTGCAGTTTGTTCTAATACTCCATAGCACTTGATTCAACATGGATTTTCACCATTTCAAAACTACAGGAGACAAAACTCAAATATGAAATATAAAGCTCTAAATTCCTTTCATATGATTTGCATGTTCTTTCCCCTTTTGTACCATTTCCTATTGTATTTCCCCTTCTTTTGTACCATTTCCTAATATATTGTGATTTTATTATCTCATCTCTGCCTTCAATAATTTCCAAATTAGTCTGCATTTCAGAATGCAATCAACTCAAATTGATTTGATCAATTGATTTGATCAATCAACTCAATTGCTTCAGACTATGGCATGCCCCTTTCCTTTTACCTTTTCCCTGATTGCCAGTTTTTTCCCCATAACTACATGGTCAATGAAACAAGACACACACAAATGTCAAGGTTTTTATTGACAGGTGGTGCTGTTCAAATGGTCTGGACCTCCTTGATTCTAGGGAAAGTCATCCTGGATGTTCTGTTGAGAAGGTTTGTTTCATTTTTCTGATTGGCAGATGCTCTAGAGGCCGACAAAGCTGGGGATGAGGGGAGCCTTTAATCTTTCTTTCCTCTCCTCCCTCTTCTCCTACGACCATGTTTGTGACCTAGAAAAAACCAGAAAACACACATGGTTACTTCTCATGCCTGTTAGGAACAAACCATCATATAGGACATGTGAAGATAAATAATAAAATGTTTACCTTTTCCCTTTTTGCCACGGTGGCGCCTTCCCTTCTTTTTCCCACCCTTTCCTCCATGTCGCCTCCTGCGACGGCGGCGACTGAGGCTCCGGCTCCGGCTGCGTCTGAATCTGGCCATAGGAGATGGTGCTTTTCTCTTCAAGCTCTGTGCAGCTGGAGCACCACCTGTTCTTGAGATGATGGGCTTGTCAGAGCTTAAGGCCTGGAGCTGGCAGTGCTGCCCCTTTTAAAGGCTGGTGTGAAACCTGACAATGGCTCATGACGCGTTCCTTGATTGTGATGAAATGCAGTGGTCTCTCTCTCTCTCTCTCTCTCTCTCTGTGACAAGCCAGTCCTCCTGCCCATTGTAATGGACCATATATGGCAAATTACTCTAGCAGCACAGTAGTATCTCACTGTAATAAATCAGAACATTCGCCATGTTCTTATGTAGATATTATTTTAAAATTAAAACTAAACAAACACTTATTAATTATATTTAAGAAATGAATTTTTAAATTTCACTTTGTGAGATTTCATAAAATGTTTTCCATCCCACCCCACCCCCGCTTTCCTTATTTTATCTTATCCATTTTGTATCCTATGGCTGGGAACTTACAGGAAAAGTAAAGAAACCATTTTGCTTTTTAACACACATTGATATGAGGAATCTGATGTGTATAGAAGATATTTATCGTCAGGTTTTCACCATATATGCAGTACTATATATGTATAACTAGCAGTATTCACCACTAGTGATAAAACAAGACAAGTGCCTAACAACATATTCCTAACAAGTGCCTAACAACATACAACATATAACATATTCTTGTACTTTTATTTTTCAGCTTAAAATGGTGGTTAACATCCTGCTCAGGAAGCTGCCATCCAAGAGGGATGCACGCTTCCTGCTTCTGAGCCAGCCAAGAGTCCATCCATGCAGCTGTCAAAGACAGCAGCTGCTCCATCTCTCCGAAGCTGTGTGTCATCTCCCATTGGGAATGAAGCAATGAGTGAGAATCCCTTTTGGAGCAAGGTTGGGCCACGTTTTTGATCAATTCACAGATTCTGAATAGGAATGTGTTAACAACTTGTTTCCTTATGTTAGTTATCAAGTGGCCATGTTTACCCTGTTGTCTTTTAAAATTAGTGGGGGAAAGGTATGTGCTGAACCTCCTAGACTTAGTAGGATTAGTCCTAGTATTTGGATTCTATTCATTAGAGTTGTAACAACAGTCAGGCATCTAAAATTGTCATAATTTTATTTGCATTGTTAGCCAGCTGCGCTTTTATAAAAATATGGAGTATTATGTTTTGTGCCTGTTATTATATGTTTATGGTCACAATAACTTAAATTGAACACTTAGCAGTATGTGCGGTGGTATCTGTGTATTCAATTAAATATAAATGGCTATAACTACACTCCTGTGCCTCCTTTAGTTGGTTTCATCATTACAGTCTCAACAAACACACTAGATGTTTAGATTTTGGCCAACAAATCAACACTGTTTCAGAGGTTATTTCCACCAACTTCTCTTATTTGAGTGACCAAGGGTACAATCCACTCAGAACTAAGAAAACCTAGTGGCTGACATCCAGACTAAAGAAGCACTAGTATAATGAGAGAAGCACTGGTGTGGCATCAATGCTTCTGAAGAGGGATGTTGGTGGTGAAGAAGTTTGAATCTCCCCTTCCTCTGGATGTACCCTGTGCCACTCAGAAATGTCCCTGGCTGCATAACCCTCAAGGACATATTTTTCAGGGGCACAGAAGTGCTTCTGGGTAAAGGGGAGGTTGTCAAAATCACAGCATAAGTGATATAGCTGAGTGAGTTGAACTCACTCCAGTGCTTCCCCCATAGCCAGGGGGACAGCCACCATTGGGCAAACAGGTTCAAAGAACCCGGGCCAGCACCAATCAGAAGCGGGGACATTACTTCGGTCCCAAACGGGGCTGCGTGGTCCCATTTGGAGCTGAAATTGGGCAGCACAGCCAGAGTGACTCTCCCTGCCTTAAAGCCGGGAGAGCCGCTCCTGGTCTCGCTGCCAACGCAGTGGGGCCGATCGATCTCCCTCCCAAACGGGGCTGCGCGGCCCCATTTAGGAGAGAGATTGGCCCGCAATGCATTGGCAGAGCGGCCGGAATGGCTCTCCCTGCCTTTAAAGCAGGGAGAGTTGGTCCGGCCCACGCTGCCCAATGCAGCGCAGGCCAATATCCCTTCCAAACGGGGCTGTGCGGCCCCGTTTAGGAGGTAGACCACGCCCCTCCGTCTGACATCACATGCAGGGACATGGCTAGCTGGGCCCCTGCATCTGATGTCAGACACAGGGCCAGGGGGCCACAGCGGCAGCCGCACACAGGCCGCCACCAGCCTCCTTACGCTCCTGCCCATATAACTGCTGCTTCATTATTCTGGATGTCGGTCTTTGACTTATATATATATATATATATATTTTTTTTAATATAAAAAATTTCTATACCACCCAAAACTCAAGTCTCTGGGTGGTTTACAACAAAATAATAAAAACAGATAAAAAGATTGAAACATTACAACAATTGAAATGAAAAGTGTTAAAACTATTACAAACACAATTAAAACAGTATCTAATTAAAGCGTGGGTGAACAAATGTGTCTTGACTGCCTTTTTAAAAGTTGTAAGAGACAGGGAGGCTCTTATTTCAGCAGGAAGTGTGTTGCAAAGCCTCGGGGCAGCAACAGAAGAAGACCTGTTCCTAAGTAGCCACCAGACAAGCCGGTGGCAACTGCAGATGAACCTCTCCAGATGATCTCAATGGTTCACAGCGAAGAAGGTGTTCTTTTAAATATTTCATCCAACAGTGCTCCACACCCATAAGCCAACATTTTGTCAACCCCCCAAATATGTTGCTGATTTATAAATAAGGCTTTTAATATTTTAGGCATGTGGAATTCTAGCTCCTTGCCCTGTAGAAACTGGGTCTTTGTGCTATTCTGACAATGTTAGTGTATCATGTAAATCACAAATGAGGACTGTGACAGAATTAGTTCAGCTAGATTACATTCTTATTATGTCTATTACTTTGTACTCTTTTTGAGTCTCCAAAGAACAGATGCCAGCATGTGCACATGGAGACACACAACACAAATGCAGAATTATGAACTGAGAAAGACTGAACCCATGCTGATTTCAGAAAATTGCAAGGTTAGACTTTAAAGCATTATTCAGTTGATATTTTCTGGGTGTGTGCTGTTCTGCACTAATAGAAGCTTTGTTTTTTGGGGGGGCAGCCACCAAAGGGCTAAAATTGCCCACCTGCATGCCATTGGACCAGTCCAAAACCACCATTTTTTAAAATGACCTGAGAGCTCAATCATGGAACTCTGATAAAGTGTCTAGCTGGGCTTTCAAATAATCAAATTAACGCTTAGACCTTAAGAACCTCATTTGATTGAGCAACCTCAAAATAACTTCAGTCCACTAATACAGTACTCATCCTTTCCACTCCAATGAAACTAGCTGTGGCAGTCTGTGATGCTTCAGAAAATATATGTGACATTTGTATTCCACCCCTTCCTCCAAGGAGGTCAGAGTTGTGTTGTATCTTTGAACAACCTTGTGAGGTTTGTTAGGCTGAGAGATAGGGATTTGCCCCATGCTAAATCTCAGTGAGCTTTAAAGCCGAGCATGGATATGAACCTGGAATTACTATAACAATTCAACATTCCAGAATTTAAATGGCTTTATCCAACCTTAGCCTTTACCATGGGAGAGGTTAAAAGTAAAAACTTGGGGCAGGGGGAGAGCCCAAGATATTGAGTATGGAAACATCCATGTCAAATTCAGTACCATTTAATGCTTTGGAAAACTCACTTCCTGTGCCAACTAGAATGTTTCTACCCTGAAAACCTAAGTGATTGATAAGACAATGAATGTTGAGTCATATCTACATAATTTAATAGTTACTTTAAAGATATATGTGCTTTTTGCCACAAGACTTTTATATAAGATCTGTTTTTAAAAACGCTCTTGGAACATTATTTTGTGGTGTTTGTAACTTTGCTTTGTTCACCTACATCTGCTCATCATAATAGCATGAAGCCTCCTGGAATGATATTCAGACCCACACATGCTATGTCCACATTTATTGACAAGGTTCAAATGGTTTCAGCCTCCACAATTCTTTGGTAATTCTTTCTGAGTCTTCAAAAAGAAGGGGTGATTGTGTTTCACTTTTTTGCTTTGCAGAGACTTTAGTGAGATGAGTGACTTAAAACCAAGGCCACCAGACACCATGACAGTGGAAAAGCTTAGTCGCGATCTCTCCTTCTTCGCTTTCTCCCCCTTCTGAGACCACGTGATCTATGACCTGCAACAAACACCAATTAGTTATTGTCTAATATTCAAACTTACTTCCAGTATATAGTTATAAGGTTCAATGTCCTAGATGATATAAGGATTGTTACCTCTCCTCCCTCTGCCTTGGCGTCATCTTCTCCTCCTCCTTCCAGATCTACCTCCTTGACTGGCCCTTCGGCGATGCCTGCGATGGAGATGGGTTAGGCTCTGGCTCCTGCTGCGTTGGAATCTGGCCATTTCCCCCGCTACATTTGAATCTGGTCAAGTGCTTGTCCTTGTGAGCACCACCTGTCCTTGATAACCCTTTCAGACCTTGTGATTTGCTCTGGCATCTTTGATAATTTAATAAGCAAACTGCAATGCTAATACAGACTAATGAAGTCACATTCATTTGTGACAAAATGCAGATCATGGGCCTCCCTATCTGGGACTACAAGAGGTGTGTGTGTCCGTGTAAAATAATTTAAGAAGAAGCACTGTTGTTCTAAAAATTTGTACCCTGAAGTTTTATACACATGCACACTTTTTTTTTTTTTTAAGAAAGTGCTAAACGTCAAGGAGAGTGATGGTGTCCTGAGAACAATGGGGAAAGAAATGTGAATGAGAGATGTTTGGGCTGGTGGAGGGCAGATCTTTTGATATGAGAGTTTGGGGGAGCAATCATGGAGAGAGGAGCTTAGATGTCTTGGAGTTGGGAGCTGCATGAGCAACAAGGAACTTGTGACAACAGTGATGCTGATAAAAGCTTTTGTCAGACAAAATGTGGAAGGGCATCACATTGGAGGTTTATGCCAAGGTGTATTTTGAGAACACTGATCCTACTTCTGGCACCCTCCCCATTAAAGCCAATTATTACTTGATTTAAAATATCTGAGCATCTACTGTGTTATGTGACCCTGCAACCCAATGCCTCTATTCTAAAGAATTAAGGGGATTCCTCTTTCATATCCTTGATGTTTGAGTTTATGATAAACAAGTGTATAAAAGCTACCTTCTCAGGAGCCCTTGGTATTATCCAGAACTTCAAGTATCTAAAAGGTGTTCAGATCTCTAGACTGCTCTCATAGAAAAGATGAAGAAATAATACATATGTTTAACCTTTTGCTATCTTATTTTGCCTCCAAAAAACCTTTGAGATTGTGTTTGCGGAAAAAGACTATCTATCTATCTATCTATCTATCTATACATACACACACACACACACACACACACAATATCTATCTATCTATCTATATTTGTAATAACAAGAAAATGAATTTGATTCCTATCTTTTCCCCTTTACTCAAATGCCACTGAGTTTTTAATGACTGCATTAAAACTACAACGAAACATCTGAGAACTAGAGAATGAAATATTTAGGGAGACGCCAAAGACAACATGAGTTTTCATGAGTTTATTGACAGACAGACATGTCAAGCTCCTTTAATAGGAGTGCTCCTGGATTTTGCAGTCTTCCCTCAGGTCATCGGTGACTTATTCGATGACTTCCCTTTTCATGGCAGATGCCTGGTGGTGACTCACTGGTGCCAAAGATGGAATTCCTAAGTATTATGCGAAAGGCAGTTACTGGGAATGTCTTCTTCCTCTCCAGTAGTAGTATGTGTTACAGACACGTACATACCCTGTCCAAGTTGGGATGGGGGGTGGGGAATAAACAGTACAGTATTGACTATTACAGTATTATTCTGTTGAATACTAAGCAAAACCCATTCATCCTCAATCAGATATTGGCTTTTGAGCAAACTGCCAAGCATAAGACAACCACCCAATATAATGCAACACATATGAACCTTAAACTTTACCTCTTCTCTTCTTTATTGGCATATCAGCACCTGACTTGCATCTTCCATTTTTTCTACCAGTACGACTTCTGCGAATCCTCCCAGACATACTAGTTCCGTGCCTTGACATCTTTCTTGATGTTTCAGGAATCCAGGAGCAAAGACATTATCACTTTGCTTGGCACAGCCAAGCTGTCTACTCTGATGTTGTGGGAGTTTCTAATCAATTGTACCTCAACTCCCACTTTTATAAAATCTGGAGCAGTATAACACATTGTCATAGTGGCCCTTTGTCCGTTGAAACACGACCATAAATAGTAACATGGACATATTTGGCGGGGGGCAGACATGCTTGAGGTAGCTCATATTTTCTCTGAATGCTATTTGTTCCATGATTATTACATAGCACAATCATCAGATATGAAATTTCAAAATGCCCCTGCTAATTGAGCAAAGAGTAACCTTTTAAAGTGAAGATTCTCTAATTTAGAAAGGGGAGAGCAACTGGCCCTATCCATCTCCAGCACAGCATCCCTCCAGCATTTCTTTTTAGATGTTGAGCCCTTTCAGACAGGGAACCATCTTATTTGTGTTTTTCTGCGTAAACCCCTTTGAGAACTTTTCTTGAAAAATCAGAATATAAATATTCACGGCAGTAATAGTAGTAGTGCAAAATGAGAGAGAGCAGTAACAATGGTCTGCTATTAACAGACCTCAAGCATTTATTCCAGGCATCTTGCTTCAGCTTAGGATGCCAGTCCAACTTTTACAACACAGAACTATATTGGTTTATTGGGCACAGTCTCACATTCAGTCATATTTCCAAAACCAAGATCATACTAGAATAATAGATATGTATATTCTTATACAATTCAACAGTTTAAGATGCTGTGAGAGCTTTTTTGCTTCAGGCATGTGAAACTTAATAGTACTTTAATATTCTCTGTTGGGTATTAGAATGGAATTTCAAATATTTCCTGAAACCTGAGTTAAAGACTACTTGAATAGTGTTGAACAGTACAATAATCTTGAAGCAGATAACTATAATTTTGCACAGTAATGTTAGATCCTGTTGCTTCTAACTTTTGCAAAATTAATTTCTTGTTTGGTACAATTAATTCAGCCACCCCTGCAGATTCAAAGTCACAGTTTAACTGCTACACACCTAGCCTTTCTAACTGTTCAAAGAGTTGCTGTACAGATCAGACCTCACCCTCTTCCAAGCATATGGAAAAACACAAGTACAAGCATGTGAATAAAGGTGATCCAATTAACATAGTTTACTAGGACTTCCAAAAAGCTTGTGACAGACTAGCTGGGTGACTCTGGGCCAGTCACTTCTCTCTCAGCCTAACCTACTTCACAGGATTGTTGTGAAAGAGAAATTCAAGTATGTAGTACATCGCTCTGGGCTCCTTGGAGGAAGAGCGGGATATAAATGTAATAAGAAGAAGAAGAAGAAGAAGAAGAAGAAGAAGAAGAAATGTTCATGTCTGGATTGGTAACTGGTTGAAGGCCAGGCAACAGAGAGCAGGAATAAAGGGATGGTTTTCAAAATGGAGGAAAGTGAGAAGTGGGGTCCCCCAGAGATCTGTATTGGGATTAGTACTCTTTAACTTATTAATAAATGATCTAGAAATTTGCAGACAACATTAAACTATTTAGGATAGTGAAATCCAAAACAGATTGCAAGGAGCTCCAAAAGGATCACTCCAAACTGGGTGAGTGGACAACAAAATGGCAAATGCGGTTCAATATAAGCAAGGTAAAGTGATGCATATTAGGGCAAAAAGAACCCCAACTTCACATATACATAGATGGAGTCTGAGCTATCGGGGATTGACCAGGAGAGAGATCTTGGGGCCATGGTGGACAGCTAGTTAAAAGTGTCAACTCCGTGTGCGGCAGCTGTGAAAAAGATAAATTCCATGCTAAGGTTCATTAGGAAGGGGTTTGAAAATAAAAATGTTAATATTATAATGCCATTATACAAATCTTTGGTGCCACCACATTTAAAGTACAGTTCTGGTCACTGTATCTTAAGAAAGACCTTGTGGTATTGGAAAAGGTGCAGAAGAGGGCAACCAAGATCAGGGGGGCCTGAAGCACCTCCCTTATGAGGCAAAGCTATAGCATCTGATACTTTTTCATTTGGAAAAGAAGAGACTACAGGAAGACATGATAGAAGTGTATAGAGTAGCGAGAGTGGACAGAGAAATTTTCCTCTCTCACACACAACACTAGAACCGGGGTTATCCCATGAAACTGATGGCCAGGAAATTTAGGACCAAAACAAGAGGAAGTACTTTTTCACATAGCACATAATCTATGGAATTCTCTGCCATGGGATGTGGTGATGGCCCCTTGGCTTTAAAAGGGGCTTGGACAAATCCATGGAGGATCAATGGCTGCCAGTTTGGTAATTATAGACCACCAACCTCAGAAGCAAGATGCCTCTGAATACCAATTGCAGAGGAGCTACAGCAGAAGATAGGGCATGCCCTCACCTCTTGCTAGTGGGCTTCTCAGAGGCATCTGTTGCACCACTGTGTGAAACAGGATGCTGGTGTGATCCAGCAGAGCTGTCCCTATGTTCTTATTTTATAACAACATTTTTCAAACTCTGTTCAGAAGCGAGACGAAGTGACTGGCTGAAATCATCACTACTAACAAGTTATATCACAGAGGAAAGCTATGGGACTAATGTGATACTTTGTTTTCATTACAGTTTTAGTCATACTCACATGTGTATGGCACTAGGGATGTGCATGGAACCAGTAACTGCCGGTTCGAAAGTGTGTGTGGGGGATAGCTTTAAGGACCAGGGAGGGTGCTCTTATACCCTGCCTCCACTGCATTTCCCCTGCCAGCACTCTGTTTAAAAACGGTCCCGCGGGGCAGCAGCGTACCTCCTTGCCACCCTGGTGCACATTGGACCAGAAGTACCAGGTACGCGTGCAAGTCTGATGAACACAAGCACGAGCGCGATGTGTGAGCACATGCATGCAGCATGCGTACACGCACTAGATACTTCCGGGGGTATTTCAAGTCCAACATGCACCAGGGCGGCAAGGAGGTTCGCTGCCACTCCGCAGGACCATTTTTTAACACAGTGACAGTGGGGGAAACACGGTTGGGGGTGCAAGAAGAGACCATAATATGGTTTCATCTTGAAGAAACCATATTACTCCTATATTACAGGAGTTGCACTGGCTGCCAATAAGTTTCCGGGCAAAATACAAAGTGCTGGTTATAGCCTATAAAGCCCTAAACAGCTTAGGCCCACAGAATTTAAGAGAGTGCCTTCTTCTGCATGATCCCCATTGTCCACTGCGTAGATCGGGGGAGGCTCGTCTGTGGCTACCTTCATGTCATCGGGTGGCCATACAGGGATGAGCCTTCTCTGTTGTTGCCCCGAGACTTTGGAACACGCTTCCCGTGGGAATAAGAGTCTCCCCACCTCTAGCAGCTTTTTAAAAGTGTCTAAAGACTTATCTTTTTACCCAGGCCTTTTAGCTTTTTAACTTTGTAACTTTCTAAACTTTTGATTATTTATTGATTGTTTTAAACTATTATTAGTATTTAATTGATATTTTGTTTTTGTTTGTTGTGATCTGCCCTGAGACCTTGGGTTGAGGCGGTATAAAAATGCGCTAAATAAATAAATAAATAAGAGCACTCTCCCCGGTCTTTAAAGCTATCCCCTCCATCTTTGAAACAGTCAGACTTTTGAACCAGTTCGGAGGTCCACGAAAAGGCCTCCGAACCTGTCTGTGCACTTCCCTATTGCGTTATGCATACAATCAAGAAAATTCTCCATAGTACTTGCAAAGAAAACAAAATCTCAACATTAACTACCTCTACAATCCCACGCACACTTTCTTCTTAGGATAGGTAGTGGGGACAGCCTGCACAGTGGGACTATTGAACACAGTGAATACACCTTCAAGGATTGCACTACACAAGGAATGTAAGCATATGCAACAATTTAACAGCATCATGTTAGCCCTATCCTGTATATTACACTTGCTATATCTGTTCTTATATTTGCCATTCAGAAACAAAGAGCTTCAAGTTGGACATTTTCACATCTGCATTATGTTCTTCTTAAGGAGCAAACCGAGAAACCTCCCTTCAAACACGTAATTATTGTCCTAAGGTGCTGGTAGGTGAATGTTGCTTCCATCCACATATTGGCCTCTCTCATGCCCCCATTTTATTATATATTGGGCCTGTAATTGGCAACCCATTTGTAGCCCCTGTAATTAGCAACCCATTTGTAGGTGAAGAAATTGAATCAGAACTGTGCAAATCCCAAGTAACTATGCAGAGTAGTATTATTTAACATTTACTAAAGTGCCATAAAATTATCCACAGTCTTCTATTATATTTCATTTCTCAAATCACAGTGGGTAGCATTTTTGAAAGCAACTTAGGAATCCGTTTCAAGGACAAAACCAAATTCCCATCAGAGACACAGTTAAAGGAAAGCTTATTAACACAGGAAGCTACAGCTTTAAAATCTTTAAATACTGATGGCTAGCCATAAACAATTTCAGATTTCAAAAAGAAACATTCAAAACCCATTTTTTAAGATGACTTACAGAACAGGTATCCTTCACAGAAGCACTGCAGAAATATTTCAAGTGCTAGTTGTATTATTTGTCATAGCACTAAATTTAAATTACTTCATATTCCTAGCCATTATACAACCATAATATTGATTTTTATTTTTTTTTACCAAGGGACTCATTGAACAGTTTGTATGTATGCATCTGAAATCTGCTTACTTGCAGACAAGTAGGGATTTTCCCTTAACATGGGATCAAGCTGTTGGGGGAAATCACTTTCCGATTCCTATTATTTGAGAATAATAAGGAATACTCCTTTTCTTACTTCCCATTACCTGAAAGTGAGAACTAAATTCACAAAAGGTTGCTCTAGTACTATAGACAAATTCAGTCTAATCAACTATCATTAATATAATAGCCATGCAACAAATGTACAACTGAAGCTAAATGAAACAAACTTATTAAGTAAATAGAAAAATTTCAAGTATATTTGAAATTTTTCTGTGAACTTAATAATTCATTTAGTTTCATTTGCCTATATGTTATATATTAACAACGGATGATTAGACTAAACTGGTCTATACTACTATTTATCTTTTTGTGAGTTTAGCATCAAATGGTACCTCTCTTTTGCAGGCTGTTTGTTGCGTTATACTTGGCAGTAACTACCACTGAATTAGGACTAGCACTTTAATAAGTTGTGTAAGATCGCAGCCTCATTGCATCTGGCTTATGATGCTGGGAACAGTTTTCTGTGTTGCATATTGCACTACTTGTTTGCATGTGGCATCGGGCTCATGTGTATTGTGCGATCCAAATAATATTTACTCAAAAGTAAGCACTAATTAGTCCAACAGAAAGCATGATTACGGATTGTAGGCTAAATCCTATAGTAAGAATGTATGGACAAGTACCTGCAAGATCAGGGCCAGCAATTCCATATTCTGTTATAGATGGTGGCACTGAGTGTGGTTACATGCAAAATGGTCTTAAGCATGTTTACTTACTTCCACTACCCAACCTGGAAGTAAGAACTAAATTCTCTAACGTTTGATCTAGAACTATAGACCAATTCATAGGGATGTATGCAAAACTGGAAAACCCAATTCGACTTGAATCAAACTCAAGATGAATCAGGTCCTGTCAAGCTTGAAGCTATAATGGTAAAAGATTCCCCTTTGGAAGTGAGGACCAGGGTGCTTTGTTAAACCTAGTTAGGGCAGGAGAGGAGTTAAAGTTTACCTTAAAGGTGCCGTCGGTGACAGCTGCGGGGGTGACTACAGCAGTTCTTCCCCACCCCTGCTGGAGCAGGCAGGCCCAGTTCAGGCCTGTTTTGGGCCCAGTTCAGGCCTGTGCATGTGCATGGAGGTCAATAAAATGGCTTCTGTGCATGCGAGGAGGCCATTTTATTGACCTCCGTGCATGTGAAGAGGCCCAAACTGGGCCTGCCTGCTCCGGCAGGGGGTGGATACGACAGCCACTCCATGAGTCAAAGGTAAACTTTGACTTCCCTCTCGCCCCACTATGTTTAACAAAAAATCCTCTCCCCGCCCCCACCCCCCGCGCCAGCTTTACTGGTAAAGGGGAATCCTTACTGGATTCCTTACTAATGAGTTTCGAGCCAGTTCAAGCCAAACCAGGCCCGGTTCGGCTCGACCAAAGCTCCTTCAAGCCTAATGCCTTCAAGTCGAGCCAGCTCATACACTCCTATAATAGCCATCCAACAAACATACAACCAAAGCTAAATGAAGTTGGGTGAAAGAGAATTTACTCCATATCTGCGCATGCTTCCAATGCAATCCCAGTTTGAAACTAGTATACAAATAAATTTCCAACAGAGGTCAGGCCTAGGTACGCACGAGCACCCGATACTTCCAGCCACTTCCGGAAGGTAAGCAGGAGTGCTTGGTTGCTAATGCAGAAATAGATATAGTGGGCATAACAGAAACATGGTGGAACAGTGAGAACCAATGGGACACTGTTATCCCTGCGTATAAACTCTATAGAAAGGACAAGGAGGGGCACTTTGGAGGTGGAGTAGCACTGCATGTTAAAGAAGGCATACAGGTGAAACTCGGAAAATTAGAATATCGTGCAAAAGTCCATTAATTTCAGTAATGCAAATTAAAAGGTGAAACTGATATATGAGACAGACGCATTACATGCAAAGCGAGATAAACCAAGCCTTAATTTGTTATAATTGTGATGATCATGGCGTACAGCTCATGAAAACCCCAAATCCACAATCTCAGAAAATTAGAATATTACATGGAACCAAGAAGACAAGGATTGAAGAATAGAACAATATCAGACCTCTGAAAAGTATACAGTGTACTGTGCTTGATTGGCCAGCAAACTCACCTGACCTGACCCCATAGAGAATCTATGGGGCATTGCCAAGAGAAGGATGAGAGACATGAGACCAAACAATGCAGAATTGCTGAAGGCCGCTAATGAAGCATCCTGGTCTTCCATAACACCTCATCAGTGCCACAGGCTGATAGCATCCATGCCACACCGCATTGAGGCAGTAATTGCTGCAAAAGGGGCCCAAACCAAGTACTGAATACATATGCATGCTTATACTTTTCAGAGGTCCGATATTGTTCTATTCTTCAATCCTTGTCTTCTTCCTTGTTTCACCTGTAGAATCTAAAAAGCTAGAAAACCTAGGCAGACTGGAGTCCTCCACAGAAACCCTGTGGGTGACAATACAAGGCCTGAAAGGGAACGTGCTACTGGGGACATGCTATCACCCTCCGGATCAAAACGCTGACAGTGACTGGGAGTTGCAGGAGGAAATCAGGGAGACGTCAAGGAGAGGCAGGGCTGTAATAATGGGTGACTTCAATTACCCACACATAGATTGGGTACATTCACAATCAGGTAATGACAAAGAGGTCAAATTTCTAGATACGCTAAATGACTGTGCCCTAGAACAGTTGGTCTTGGAACTGAACAGAGAGAAGGCAACCTTGGACTTAATTCTGAGTGGCACCCAGGACCTGGTGCGTGATGTCAGTGTCATCGGCCCTCTAGGGAACAGTGACCATAGTGCCATCAAATTCAGCATACATGCAGGGAGAGAAGCACCAAGGAAGTCTAACACAGACACTTTGAATTTTAGAAGATGAAACTTCTCCAAAATGAGAAGTATAGAAAAGAAAGCTGAAAGGGAAAAATCAGGAAAGTCACTTCATTCCAGAATGCATGGTGCAAAACCACTCCAGAATGCATGGAACAAAACCACAATACTAGAAGCCCAGTTAGATTGTATACCCAAAAGGAGGAAAGGTACCACTACGTCCAGGAGGATGCCAGCATGGCTAACAGGTAACGTTAAAGGAAGCCATACAAGGGAAGAAGACTTCCTTCCAAAATTGGAAGGCCTGTCCAAATGAAGAGAATAGAAAGGAACACAAACAATGGCAAAAGAAATGCAAGGTGACAATCAGGGAGGCAAAAAGAGAGTTTGAGGAACATTTAGCTAAACGTATCAAGGGGAAAAACAAAAACTTCTTTAAATACATCAGAAGCAGGAAACCTGTCAAGGAGGCGGCTGAACCATTAGACAATGAGGGAGAGAAAGGGATTATTAAGGAGGATATGGAGGTTGCAGAGAAGCTAAATGAGTTCTTTCCATTCATCTTCACGGCAGAGGATACTGAGCATAAACATGTTCCTGAACCAGGCTTTTCGTGGATGGAGGCGAAATAACTGAGTCAGATAGAAGTGACAAAAGATGATGTTCTAAACTGTCTGGAAAAACTGAAAACTAACAGATCACGAGGGCCGGATGGCATCCATCCAAGAGTCCTCAAAGAACTTGAATGCGAAATTGCCGACCTCCTTGCTAAAATATATAACTTATCCCTGCAATCGGGCTCTGTACCAGAGGACTGGAAAGTAGCAAATGTAACAACGATTTTCAAAAAGGGATTCAGGGGCAATCTGGGAAATTACAGGATGGTTAGCTTCATGTCCATTCCAGGCAAATTGATGGAAAGCATCCTCAAGGAAAAAAATGTAAAGCACATAGAAGAACAGGCCCTGCTGGGAGTGAACCAGCATGGCTTCCGCAAAGGTAAATCTTGCCTCACAAACCTTTTGGAGTTCTTTGAGAGTGTCAAGTGTGTGGATCAAGGTGATCCAGTTGACATCTTATACCTGGACTTCCAAAACGCTTTCGACAAAGTTCCTCATCAAGGACTCCGGAGGAAACTTAGCGGTCATGGGATAAGGGGACAAGTACATGTGTAGATTGCTAACTGGTTGAAAGACAGGAAACAGAGGGTAGGTATAAATGGAGAGTTTGCACAATGGAGGGAAGTAAGAAGTGAGGCCCCCCAGGGATCTGTACTGGGATCGGTGCTTTTTAATTTATTCATAAACGATCTAGAAGCAGGGGTCAGCAGCGAGTTGGCCAAATCGGCAGATGTTTGCAGAAAGATGCAAACTCTTTCAGGTAGTGAAATCCAAAACGGATTGTGAGGAGCTCCAAAAAGATCTCTCCAAGTTGGGTGAGTGGGCGACAAAGTGGCAAATGCGGTTCAATACTGGCAAGTGTAAAGTGATGTACATTGGGACAGTATACGCTGATGGGATCTGAGCTGTCGGCAACTGACCAGGAGAGGGATCTTGGGGTCATGGTGGACAGCTCGTTGAAAGTGTTGACTCAATGTTCGGCAGCTGTGAAAAAGGCCAATTCCATGCTAGGGATTGTTAGAAAGGGGACTGAAAATAAAACGGCTAATATTCTAATGCCCTTATACAAAACTATGGTGCAGCCACACCTAGAGTACTGCATACAGTTCTGGTCACTACATCTAAAGAAGGACATTGTATGTCCTTAAAATTTTCTTATGGCAGGACATATGAATTTAATTACCTTCAATGTTAAGGGACTAGGAACACCACAAAAAAAAGAACGCAAATTCTTAGATATTTAAAAAAACAAAATGTAGATGTGGCCTTCCTACAAGAAACACATATGGCAGAAAAAGACATTCACAGGCTTAAACAGAGCTGGGTGGGCCATGTTGCGGGGTCCTCTTCCAAGTCAAGAGGGTTGGCAATCCTAGTTCATAAGCGCATCATGTTCAACCCCCTTAATGTAGAGGCAGACCCCCTAGGAAGATTTATCATTGTGGAAGCCCCCCAGATTGGGCCCCAAACCATCCTTTTGGCTAATGTGTATGCCCCCAAAGAAGATTGCCCCTCCTTTTTTACAGCTTTACACGCTAAGCTCCTTGCAAGGGAGAACAGTAACAATTTATGGAGGAGACTTCAACGAGGTTCTGAATCGCCTAATGGACAGGAGCACAGGGCATTCTGTGTTATCTAAATCTCGTGTTCTGTTAAATAGTTTTATGAAGGACCTTAGCCTCTACGATGTATGGAGATTACTACACCCCAAAGACAGGGACTTTACTTTCTTATCAAAATCCCATAAGACA
Organism: Hemicordylus capensis; assembly: GCF_027244095.1. NCBI lineage: Eukaryota > Metazoa > Chordata > Lepidosauria > Squamata > Cordylidae > Hemicordylus > Hemicordylus capensis. The sequence goes on from NC_069657.1 coordinate 251,425,111, forward strand.
AGCCCTAGGATTGACTTCTGGCTCTTGTCCTCAATTTTGGGGAAACAGGTAAATGCATGTGATAATGGCCCACTCATTATCTCAGACCATGCACCTATGGTATTAAAAATACAATTGACAGACAGTGGAGACCAGAAGCAGAAACATTGGAGACTAAATACAACCCTGTTAAAGGACCCCAAATTCATTACAATGATTGGATCTGAAATTCAAGAGTTTTTGAAGTTTAATAGAAAACCTGAGACTAGCTTGGCACTTTTTTGGGATACCCTTAAGGCTTACAAGGCAGAATTATAGCCTTTGCCTCATATTAAAAAAAAGGAACAGCTCAAGAACATTAAAGAATTGGAAGAGAAACTCAAAGCGGCTTGGTTGGAATACAATACCAGCCCAGCCCCTCGTTCCTACTCTAGTCTTCTGAAGCTACAATATGAAGTGAATCTATTACATGCCAGGCAGGCTGACTTCCTTCTAGCTTGCTCAAGGCAAACGTACTGGGAATCAGGAGAAAAAGCTGGCAAACTGCTGGCCTTTAGAATCAAACAAATACATAATCGCTCCCATATAGCAGGCATCAAAGACAGTAATGGGCATTTACATACTGATAATAAGGCAATTAATGCAGCATTTGAAAATTTTTACTTAGCACTATATAATCATGTCCCCTCCTATAGGTGTGAAGAGATCCAACACTTCCTAGATAAAATTCAGATTCCGACCCTCACTGATACACAAGCCACACATCTTGCTGCACCCATATCCTTGGCTGAAATCCAGGAAGCAATTAAAAAAATTAAACCTGGAGAGGCCCCAGGCGAGGATGGGTACCCATCTGATTGGTACAAAACATTCTCTGATAACCTAGCTCCACTACTGGCAGAAGTGGCCACCAAAGCCGCAAATACACATGAACTGCCAAAAACCAGGGGCGTAACTACCATTAGGCAAGGGGAGGTGGCTGCCTGGGGGCCCCCACGCCTCGAGGGGCCCCCCAGAGGCAAGTCACATGACTCCCCAACACCTGCAGAACTTCGGTGTCGTGGAAAAGCCAACCCCAAGTTCGGAGCAAAGTCGGCATGCATGCAGCAAAGTCCTTGTCTGCAGAAGCAACTCTGAGCAGCGAGCGCTCTTCCCCATGGGAGGGTGGAGCATAATGGGGATGTGAGTGTGAGTGCACTATATACTGTGAAGTGTGTGTATCAGCGAGGGGCCCATTTAAAAATTTTGTCTCTGGGCTCACTCCAGCCTTGTTACGCCCCTGCCGAAAACTATGTATGTAGCAAATGTGTCTCTTGTACCAAAACCACAAAGGGACCCGCAGCAATGTGAAAATTATAGACCAATATCATTACTGAATGTTGATGTCAAAATCTTTGCTACAATCTTGGCAACCCGTCTTAATAGCTGTGTACATATAATTATACATCCAGGACAGGTTGTTTTTATCCCTAAGCGGCAGGGAGCAGATAATATACATATGGTTCATAATCTTATCCACATTACATCCCGTAGGACCAACCAGGTGCTGCTGCTGTCCCTTGACGCTGAAAAGGCCTTTGATAAAGTACATAGAGACGTCCTCTTGGCAATTCTTGAGAAATTCAGATTCCCTACCTCTTTTGTAAATTGGGTGCGGACAATCTATAAAATGCCTTCAGCTAGGATCAATACTAACGGCCAACAGACTGCACCCATCTCCCTTCAGTGCGGGGTCAGACAGGGCTGTCCCTTATCTCCATTGCTCTTCGACTTGGCCCTTGAACCTCTGGCTTGCGCAGTGAGGCAAAATGCAGGTATTAAGGGGATCGAGATAGATGGACAAGAACATAAAATTGCATTATATGCAGATGACACCCTCTTGTTTCTTTCCAAACCACAGGAATCCGTCCCTAAACTTATGGAATTACTATACCAATTTGGGGACCTCTCTGGATACAAAATTAATTGGCACAAATCCGAGGCCATGTCCATTGGGAAATTGCCCCTCTCTCATAGGGATATGCCCTGGCCCTTTACTTGGAAAACAGACTATGTGAAATACTAAGGTATTTTAATTACTAAACAACCTAATCTATTTGTCAAAACTAACTTAGATAAAATACTTTCACAGATTAAGATAGACTTCCTCCGCTGGGTTGACCTTCAGCTGAGTTTGTGGGGTAAGATAGCTGTTGTAAAAATGAATGTTATGCCCAGATGTATTTATACTTTAAGAGGGCTTCCATTGCTTATTCCTCAAAGATACTTTAGAGAAATTGACAGAACTGTGAGGAGGTTCCTCTGGGGTAATGGCAGGCCTCCGGCTGCTTTTAATAAACTCCAGTTGGCCACAGATAAAGGGGGCTTCAACCTAGTGAACCCTAGATTGTACCATAACACATTTTTAATTTCACAAGCTATCCATTGGCATGCCAACACAAATGGCGAAAGGCCAGAATGGGCTCAAGTGGAGCTAGCATAACTGAAACCCTTGGAGGGATGGGAAGTACTTGGCTCCAGATATCTTAAACATCCCCACTACCAATCCCCTACTATACTAGCAGCCCAACACTCCTGGAAGGAACTGGCAAGGCAACTAAACTTTGATCCCTATGCCCACATGGATATGGCACTGTGGGGTAACCCACATATATTGATAGGCAAACAACCAATTTTGTGGAGACATTGAATTGATAAAGGGATTTACTAGTTATCACAGCTGAAAAATGTAAATGATAGCTACAAGTACCCTTTGCACTCCTGCAAGAGGAGTTCCATCTACCACCAGCATGTGCCTGGCAATATATGCAACGGAGACATACCATATCGGCTCAATTTGGTCCAGACGCCTTAGCGACCCCAGCAACTCCAGCTATCTTTGGGCTTGCCATTAAGATAGCCTCTCTCCCAAAACTAAATAAGTACTTATATGCCAGTGTGCATAGAGACACAGACCTTGGGTTAGATTTACTTAGGGACAAATGGAACTTGGAACTTTCCGATAAACTTTCACCTGAGCAATGGCAAAATATTTTAAGTAGTGTTCAATGCAGTACATCAGATCTTAAATTGCGCCTCATCCAGCAGAAGATTATTTTCAGGGCCTACTGGACTCCTCTATACCTTATGCGATTAAAAATGTCCTCAAATAGTAACTGTTGGAGATATAATAATCCACAGGCCAATTTAACACATATGTTCTGGGAATGTTCCATAGTGCAAGGCTTCTGGAGAGAGATCACTATGAGAATTAACTTAGTGCTGGATTCATCTCTTGCACTGAAGGATCGAAATGCAGAGTTGCGGTTTATTCCAACCAGCTGGGGACTAAAATACAGCTCTAAATAATGGCTTTGGCAGAGCCTGCTGGTTGCCAAGAGGTTGATATTGAGGCTGTAGAAATCTCCCAATCTCCCTTGGTGCGAGGATTGGGTACAGGACCTGCTTAAGCTTGCGGCACATGAAAAATGGGCCTTCTTAAAAGTAAATAAATTGGATAAATGGTCTGAAATTTGGGATAACTTTCTTAATCTTTTCTTAGAATAAGAATCTTTCTGACCTATCCACATCTTAGTGCAACGGTGATTCTCCCTTCTTCTCTCCCTTTTTCCCTCTTCTGTTTTCTTTCTTTCTTTCTTTCTTTCTTTCTTTCTTTCTTTCTTTCTTTCTTTCTTTCTTTCTTTCTTGGGGAAGGGTGTGGGGGAGGGGTGGGGGGCAACTTGGGCATGTTGTTGCAAAATATAAATTGTTATAAAATGTTTAAAAACATTAAATAAATAAAAAATAAAGAAGGACATTGTAGAACTGGAAAAGGTGCAGAAGAGGGCAACCAAGATGATCAGGGGCCTACAGCACCTTTCTTATGAGGCAAGACTACAACACCTGGGGCTTTTTAGTTTAGAAAAAAGACGACTGCAGGGAGACATGATAGAGGTCTATAAAATCATGCATGGTGTTGAGAAAGTGAATAGAGAGAAATTCTTCTCCCTCTCACATAACACTAGAACCAGGGGTCATCCCATGAAATTGATTGCCAGGAAATCTAGGACCAGTAAAGGGAAGTACTTTTTCACACAACACATAATCAACTTGTGGAATTCTCTGCCACAAGATGTAGTGACAGCCAACAACCTGGATGGCTTTAAGAGGGGTTTGGATAACTTCATGGAGGAGAGATCTATCAATGGCTACTAGTTGGAGGGCTATAGGCCAGCCTCAAAGGCAGGATGCCTTTGAGTACCAGTTGCAGGGCAGTAACAGCAGTAGAGAGGGCATGTCCTCAACTCCTGCCTGTGGCTTCCAGAGGCATCTGGTGAGTCACTGTGTGAAACAGGATACTAGACTAGATGGGCCTGATCCAGCAGGGCTGTTCTTATGTCTGACCGATAAGGGCAACGGGACGGCAGGGAGGTATGCTGCTGCCCCGAGGGTTTTTAGGAACAAATGGTGATGCCGGGAGGGGGGGAAGCAGCAGGAGGGGTGAGTGCACCCTCCCCCGCCCTTAAAGAGGTACCCCACTGCCTTTGAACCGCGGAAGCACAGTTCCATGCACATCCCTAGTAGGCACTGCTTTGCAGTGGTTCCGCTTCTGCCTCTTGGGCAGGTTCCAGATGGTGTCCCTTGGAGAATATTGCTCTTCAAAATCTGAACTTTTGTATGGTCTCCCTCAGGGCCTCCATATTGTCTCCAAAGTTGTATAACATCTACATGAAACCTCTAGGAGAGATCATCAGGATATTTGGTGCAGGGTGCTATCAGTATGCTGATGACACCCAAATCTATTTCTCCAAGTCAATGTCATTGAAAGAGGACATAACCTCCCTAAATGCCTGCTTGGAGGTGGTGATGGGCTGGATGAGGAATAACAAACCAAGACTGAATCCAGATAAGACAGAGTTATTATCTGAATCCAGATAATAACTTCATTGTATGGAGTTGAAATTTGGGAGAGGAGTTTGATCTGACTGTTCTGGATGAGGTCACACTTCCCCAGAAGGAACAGGTACGCAGTCTGGGGGTGTTTCTGGATCCAAACTTCTCCCTGATGTCCCAGATTGAGGCAGTGACCAGAAGTGCCTTCTATCAGCTTCAGCTGATACGCCACCTACGTCCATTTCTTGAGATAAACGACCTCAGAACGGTGGTACATATGCTGGTAACCTCCAGACTGGATTACTGCAATGTTCTCTATGTGGGGCTGCCCTTGTATGTAGACTGGAAACTGCAGTTGGTCCAGAATGCGTCAGCCAGGTTGGTCTCTGGGTAATCTTAGAGAGACCATGTTACTCCCATACTGAAAGAGTTACACTGGCTGCCGATAAGTTTCCGGGCTACGACCCCTGGTTATAACCTATAAAGTCCTAAATGGCTTGGACCCTAGGTATTTAAGAGAACATCTTCTTCATCATGAACTCCACCACACATTGAGATCATCAGGAGCGGTCCATCTGCTGTTGCACTAGCTTATCTGGTGGTTACTCGGGGATGGGCCTTCTCCGCTGCTGCCCCAAAGCTTTAGAACGCGCTCCCGGCTGAAATAAGAACCTCCCCCATCTCTGACAACCTTTAAAAAGTCTCTGCATCTGTTCAACCAGGCTTTGAATTAAATATTGTTTTGATAGTTTTAACATTGTTTTAAAATATTGTTTTAAAATGTTAAGTTGTTGTAATGTTTTAACTTTTTCTGTTATTTATTTTGTTTTAGCTAATGTTTTAAACTTTTCTGTTGTCATCTTTTTTGCTTTGTTGTAAACCGCCCAGATAAGTAACTTTTGGGTGGTATAAAAATATGTTAAATAAATAAATGGAATGAAAATTAAAGATGTTTGGCATATTTTAATGAAATAATGGTCTCAGATAGCATTTTATCTGAGAAAACCAGAAACACACATGAAAGTAAGGTTGTCATTCATTGCTTATGTAGATTAAAAAGACTCACAGGCCAATCTGCTCTCTCAAGAGATAGTTCATTTTGTATTTACTGACTGAGATTTATGTTGTTCCTAGTCTTGATCATGCATCCCAGGTTAAGTGCTATCAGAGGCAGGCATCTAGCAAATTCAGCAGAACGGTACAGAAGTTTCTGATTTAGAATACTAGCTGACATTCTGAGTAGCAGAACTAGAGGCCCACAAATTTAGGATTAGATCACTAGCCAGCCATTATTTCTGCTCACCACCAACTCTTCTCTTCCCTCAAATCATTTCTGGCACACAGGCAGAGGGCTTAGGTGAGAAGTGGGTCTTCTCTCATTTGCTCTGAAATATGAAAAGGGTATGAAACAATGGCTGCCCTCTCCTACTGATCAAGAGACTCCTGCCATTCAAGAAATGATGGTATTAGAAATAAGACCTCTGGGTAGCATATCTGTGTGGTGCTGGATGTGTGGTGCTACTCACCAGAGGGATAGGGACACTAGGCATTGGTGAGCTGGCAAGTGGATTTGGAGATGCCTGAGTGGAACAATGGCAGTGGGGACACACTGGGGCTCCTGCACAATGTGAAAGGCAATCCTGACAGCATTGCAAAATAGGCAGTTGTGCAGTACAACTTCCAGTGGAAACAATGAAAACAGCTCTGAGCAACCACCCAGAAGCTGCTTTAAGTCCTTCTGCAGCTGCCCTGCCCTGCAACACCACCCAGGCTGCCTTTCACATTGTACAGCAGACCTGGCAGGTCCCTAGCACCAATGTTCACTGCATGGAATGCCAGCCACTGTTCTTCCTTTTACAATATTTTATAACAATTTATTTTATTTATATTCCACTCTTCTGCCATAGTGTTCATACAAAAATACAATTAAAAGCAAATCTAACAATTAAAAATTGAAAGAAGACATAGGAAGCTGATAAAAATTCCAGGATAAAACAACTCTGAAAAGACTAAGCAAATATGAATATATTCATCTGGTGCAGAAGACAATAGAAGGATAGCACCAAGTGGTTTTCCTTGAGGAGGAGAGAGCTCCACAGATGGGTTCCCACAACAAAAAAGTCACTTCATCCCTGATAGCAGGACTAGGAACAAGTCCTCCAGTTATGATCTTAAAGGTCCACGCAGATTCACAAGGAAGAAAGTGATCCTCTAAATCAGGGATTCTCAACGTGTGCGTCCCCAGATGTTACTGGACCTCAGCTCCCATAATCCCCAGACCCAGTGGCAGCCGTAATCCCCAGCCTCAGATTACCACCAAGTGTAGCATAACTGGAAAGACAATGGCATCAAATTAACTTCATCGTAAACAGAGTTAAGGGGATCATATTATCAAACTCTGTAATTTAGGTCTATATGCCATTTTTCAAATACCTTGTCAACACTGACAACACTTTAAAATACCACGAAATATCTCTCCCCCAACCCAAGTTAAGTATTTTAATGGTCACAATATTCAGATTACAGTTGGAAGACTACTTTAAAAGTAAAGGCACTGCCATATTTTAAAACCTGCACTCTAATCCTAAACATATTGCATAGATAGAATAAATACAACTGAAATTGGCAGGGTCTTATTTCCACTTCACATGTACTTCGGATTGTAACATAACAAGAATGAAGAAACTTTGTTTTATGCTGCCTCATTTGCAAACTGTATTAAAACGAATCCAGATAATTACATTGTATTGACTCACTGACAGAAAGAAGAGACAAACTCTTGCAAGAGATCCCCTTGACCCGACAGCAAAGCTCTCATAAAATTTACCTTCCATCTTCACGACTAAGGAGACTTCAGTGGGGGGAGAAAGAAATCAAATTACCGCATCTGCATTTGCGATTTTAAGCTCTTTCACTTGGAAGAAATTCCCACTGAGTTCCTTGGAAATTACTTCTAAGTGAACGTGGGATGGCAATCTGGGGTGAAGCAAATGCAGCAGAGAGAGTGAAAAAGAAGGTCCGTAAACTTAGTGTGATATCAGCAAACACTCAGCTGTATGAATACAGGATAAAAGCAATAAACAAAGCATAATCAATCTGGCGCCGCTCAGACTTCATGCCAAGGTGAGGAACGTGTCACTGCTCCACACCCCTCCCCATAACTCACCACCAGCCAGTAGAGGAAGAACCACCGTCGGGTAGCGGAGTAGCAGCAGCCTCCCCGCCGCAGCCAGCCGTTCTCTCTTTCTCAGGCGCGCGCTTTCCGGCCGTCTCTTGGCAACCAGCGAAGCAGCCGTTCACTCCTCCTCGGGGGAAGAGGAATGGATCCGCCCATTTTGCTCCAGGGTCATCTGCGCCTGCGCAATGAGGACGAAGAGCAACGGGACCGAAACGACAATGAGTACAGGTCGGAGACGCCGTTGCCCGTCCTGGCACCTACCGGTTTGAAGCTGGTTTCCCACGCTAATGGAAACTATATACGGTACTGGCCGAAGAGAGGCTTCGGGTACTATGTCATCTTCCAACCTTATCATGGTACAAGAGAGTCATGGCCTATGGCGGCTTTCCACTTTTACTAGAAGTTCTAGCGATGTGTCATGTAATCTTTTCTATCTCTCTGGAGGCCCGAAAGCCTCCAGTTGTAGACATAAGAAACGATAGACTGACCGTGGCAATTTTTGCCTCAGACTTATCTACACATGCGCAGCAAGGCCCAGGAATCTGCTCTCCAAGACTCCCCAACTGCGCATGTACTTTAATTACAGTCACCCCCTCCCTTGGGAGAAGCGCGTGAGTCGTACGTCAAACTTTAGAGCAGAGCTAAAGCTTACATCGATGCTGTCGCGGCTGTTGGTGATGCCCACTGGGAGTCGTAGTTCTGTTCCTGCGGCTGCGCCTCGCTTTGCTCGCTGCTGCTGAAGCGGAGGACTACAATTCCCAGGCAGCAAAATGAGAGGTGGTGAGAGAGGCGGGGAGTTCTTTCCCCACCCCTTTTGCTTACCTTTCGAGCTTGGCTCTTTCTCTCTGCTGCAACTGTGACTGCGGTTAGAGGTGACCTCGAGGAGCAGAAACGGTCTCTTCTTCTAAAATCGCCATGGTTAGTGAAGCCGAGCTCGGAGTGGATTTGTACGATGAGATATGGTGCAGCTTCTTTTTCCGGTGATGGTTTTGGGGGTTGAAAACTCTTCTGCGGTACAGAGGATCTAAGAAGATCCCAGACCAAAAGTTCGGCGCCCGGGGAGGAATGGGGGCGGGAAATATCTGGAAGCCTGTACATTTTTTAAAAAAAAAACCAACAACCGCATTTGCGTTTCTTAAAGCTGGTGGGGAGTTATGAGTTCCTCCTTGTCCTGTCCCCAGAACAGGTTGGAGCTTGGGGGGAAATCGATCGAGCGTGTAAGAAGAAATGGAGACCTGGTTTAATCAGTGCTGTTCCTATAGGTACTTCCTCTCTTCTTTGGGGCGAGGAGCTGTATATGGTTATACAGGGGAGCCTAGGAATCTTATCCATCTGTGTGTGGCTGACAAGGGGACTTAGATGTTCTCTTCATAGCTGTGAATCTCATAGGGGTGAACCATGGTAGCCCGTGCCTGAGAGAGGTGGTTATTCTGCTTTTGTATAGTGCTTCTGAGTATCCAAAGTGCTTTTTATGAATTTACAACTGGAAGGTATCTTTCTCCTCATAGTGTAGCTGACACTGAGAGGAAATAAGACCACCTCGTGAGTTTATGGCAGAGGTGAGATTTAAACCTAGGAACATCCTTTTGTGAGTTAGCCTCTTAGCCACTATGCTGCACCAGTTAGGAGTTCCTGTCACAGAAAATTGCTCCCAGTAAAGATGGGTCTAAATCTTCCTCTGAAGGTGGATCTTTTGTCACTCAAAAGATACTATTGATGCCTATTTTAAAAATTAATTTATATTTGTATACCACCTGATACCTAATAGCGCAGTGGGAAATGACTTGATTAGCAAGCCAGAGGTTGCCAGTTTGAATCCTCACTGGAATGTTTCCCAGACTATGGGAAATGTTTCCCAGACTATGGGAAACACCTATATCGGGCAGCAGTGATACAGGAAGGTGCTGAAAGGCATCATCTCATACTGCACAGGAGATGGCAATGGTAAATCCCTCCTGTATTCTACCAAAGACAACCACAGGACTCGACACTGACTCGACGGCACACTTTACTTACCTTATGGGATGGGTATTAGAGTGAAACAGAGCTTGTTGGCTTTCCCTGTTGCAAATGCCAGAATTCCCCTTTGCTAAATCATGGTTTTGCAGACTTGAACCTTTGAGTGTATGTAGGTGGGGTGGGGGGAAGGCACCACGCATCTCTCTCCTCTCTGCTTATTTAGAGGACAGAATGATCGTCTTAAAATTAGACCAGTGCTTCCTCTTCTGCTCATGTCAGTTGAAGTGGAAAGATAGGAAGCCTGCACAAGAGGTTACTTATGATCATTAATAACTAGATTTGGCACTTGAAGGGACAGCTGCAGAAGGAGATGCCAGACCCTAACAATGACAATACTCCATTTATCCTCTTGCTCTTTTCAAGTGCTGCAGCATATGACCAGTGCTACTGCTAGAGTATCTCATGTGACTTTCAGGTGCTCTTCAAGTGAACTTGTAGTTGATTCTCAGATTCTTGTTAGGACCAAAAGTTAGATTCTTGACACTTTCCAGTGAAAGATTTGGCTATTGCATATTGATCAGGTGTTGACAGTTACAATGGTGTAGAACATTTGCAAATTCCTCTCTGATTAGCAGTATGCAACCATAGAGAAGGAGGCCCACTGAAACATACCTTTGTTTCGTGGCCTGCAGCTGATAGCTCTCTATTAAGTAATGAGTAAGGCTGTTATCTGTCATGACTTGAGTTGGACATTTGGCCTTCTTTCTAAAAGTAGGTGGTGTATAGATTAAAATGTTACAAAAGATTGCATTCTTTATACTACTACCGGGGAATATGCCTTGTGCTCTAACATCATCAAGATTAAATGAAGATTATGGGGAAACAGCTGCTGTGAAACATTGCTGGTTTCACTATTTCTATTTTTATTTATCATATTTATAAACAGCCTGATATGTGCATCTCTACACCATGTACACAATTTAAACACTATAAATATAAAACAGGAAAAATTTTTTTACAAAATAAAAAGTTAAGACAATCTCATGGGATAAAAACAAACAGTTTAAAGTTAATTTCAGTTAAGAGCCTGAGAAAACAGGTGTCTCTTGAGGGTCTTCCTAAAAGCAAACAGAGAAAGAGATGCTATTATTTTGACAGGAAGCATATTCCAAAGCCCCAGGGCAGCCAGAGAGAAGGCCTGCTCCCTAGTCACCACCAAATGAGCCGGTGGCAACCTTAACCAGACCTCTCTAGATGATATGAATAGGCTACAGGTTTCATGACAGAGAAGGCATTCTCTTAACTGTGGACCCAAGCCATTGAGGGCTTAATAAGTATTTATTATATTTATTTATTTAACATATTTGTATACCGCCCAAAACTCACGTCTCTGGGCAGTTTGCAACAAAGCAAACAGACAAACAGAAAAAGTTAAAACATTACAACAATTTAAATTTTAAAACAATATTTTTAAAACAATATTTTAATATTTAATTAAAGCCTGGGTGAATAGATGTGTCTTCAAAGACTTTTTAAAAATTGTCAGAGATGGGGAGGCTCTTATTTCAACATGGAGCATGTTCCAAAGCTTTGGGGCAGCAGCAGAGAAAGCCTGTCCCTGAGTAGCCACCAGATGAACTGGTGGCAACTGCAGATGGACCTCTCCTGATGATCTCAATGGGCAGTGGGGTTCATGATGAAAAAGACATCATGAGTAATAATCAGTACTCTGTATTTTGCTTGGAAACATATCGGCAGCTAGTGCAATTCTTTAAAAATCAGTGTTATATGGTACCTTCAGGTTGTCCCAAAGACCAGTTGGACTGCCGCATTCTGTAGCAATTGTAGATTCTAGACTATGTACAAAGGCAGCCCCATATAAAGTGCATTACAGTAGTCAAGCCTGAAGATTACCAGCATATACACCACTGTTTTAAGGCACCTCCAGAAATGAGCATGGCTGACGAATCAGCCAAAGCTGATAAAAAGTACTCTTGGCCACTGCCTCAACCTGAGAAACCAGAGAGTTTTGTATCCAGGAGCACTTCCAAGCTATGTACCTGAGCTTTCAGGCGGAGCGTAACCCCATCCAGAACAGGCAGACCTAAACCATCTCTTAGGTCTCAGGTAACAAAATTTCAGTTTGTTATCCCTCATCCAGTCCATTACCGCCTCCAGGCAGGCATTTAGGGAAGTTATGCCATTTCCTGATGAAATAGATCCAGGTATCATCAGCATATTGATAACACCCTGCACCAAATCTCCTGATGATATCTCCTAGCAGTTTCATGTTAAAGAGCATTGGAGACAGTATGGAGCCTTGTGGAACACCATACTTTAATTCTTGCTTTGCAGAGCAGCAGTCTCCAAGAAACACCATCTGGAATCTACCAGAGAGGTAGGAATGGACCGCTGTTAAACAGTGCCACCCAATCCCACCTTCCTCAAGTGACCCAAAAGGATACCTTGGTTGATTGTATTGAAAGCCTCTGCAAGATCCAAAAGGATCAGCAGAGTCACACTCCCTATGCCAATACCTAATTGGAGATCATCGATCAGGCCGACCAAGGCAGTCCCACTTGAAAGTTTGAAATGGGTCTAGATAATCTGTATCATGCAAAACTGCCAGGAGCTGAGAGGCTGTCACCCGCTCAGTCATCTTGCCCAACCATCGAAGACTGGAAACTGGTCTGTAATTAGCTGAGGGATCTAATGCAGGTTTCTTCAAATAAGATCTAATAATAGCCTCCTTAAGATAAAGAGGCATCCTGCCCTCCCTCAGAGAAACATTTATAATATTTACCAGACCCTCTCTGCTAATATGATTACCAGATGCAATAAGTCAAGTTGGCAAGTGTCAAGAGAACAGATTGTAGGACGCACAGTCCAAAGCAGTTTGTCCACATCCTCAGGAGTCACAAACAGAAAGTGATCCAATATAATCCTATGAAGAGTTGCTGGACACCTTCACAGTAGACTCTGTAATTGTAGAATCCAGTTCGGCCTGAATACGAGAGATTTTATTCTCAAAAAAGCCATTAAAGATGTCATAGCAGGTGACTGATGGTTCCAAATTGCGGGGAGGGGGCATATACTAGACCCCTGTTGACCCTAGACAACTCTGCTAGATGTAAATTTGTGGAAGCAATGCCGGCAGAAAAGAACTGCTTCTTTGCCACCTGCACTGCCAGAACATAGCTCTTCAAATGTGCTCTGTGTTGTGATCTGTTGGATTCATGTCAGGTCTTCCTCCACTTGTGCTCTAGTCGTCTGCCTTGCAGCTTCAGCTCTCATAGTTCTTCTGAATACCACAGGGCTGATTTTGAAGCAGGTCACTTTGGAGCAATTGTCTACTGCTCTGAGTTCATTCTTCCATGTTTGCACCAGAGCATCAACAGAATCATTAGCAGAGCCAACTCTAAACTCTTTCAAGGCTTCTTGGAATCCTGTTGGATCCATTAACCTTCTCAGGTGGGCCAGCCTAATAGATCCTTCACCCATGCAAAGCTAGGTTGTGGTTGCATGTCCCACCTTAACCAGATGGTGGTCCGTACATGACAATAGGGATATGACAGGAATCCCCACCCATGGAACACCACCCTGATCAGAGCAAAAGACCAAATCAAGCGTGTGACCAGCATTGTGCATCGGTCCAGAGACCAATTAGGATAGGCCCATAGTTGTCATGGTTGCTTTGAACTCCTGAGCCACTCCTGACAAACCAGTCCCAAAATGAACATTGTAGTCCCCCACCACCAACACAACCTGGGCAGCTCTAATACCAACTCCACATCCAGGTCTATCAGCTCAGTTAGGGGCTAAACCAGTTTTCCCTAATGCATACTAGGTTGGCTCCTTCAAGTCAATAATCAAGTCATGGATGACCTCAGACTTATTTTGGACCAACCTGACATTACAGAATAATAAGGTGAGGTTCTGTGGGTTATTGGCACTGCTCTCCAAGGTAAAAAAGAAAAAAAGTGGGGAAAGGTGGTAAGCCTGCTGGAAGGGGAAACAGCAATTGCATTTCTGAATTCTCTTCCCCTGTAATTGCCCTCTGACCTACCAGTGCCATATCTTCATTGTTTTCCCACCACACTGGAACAGCTGCCCCAGAGTCATCCCCCAACTTCCCCATCTCTGGACAACCAAAGACACATATCTGTACCAATTACTAGGCAACAATAATACTGTAGTCAGCAGGCGTCTTCCTTTTAGGAGTCCATCATGCCATTGCTTTTTCTCTCTGGTAGTAAAAGCAGACCAAGATTTCCCTTTGTATTACCGGAATTGCATTGTGAGTTAAAACAAGTGATTTCTTTGTTTCTGATCTTCTCTCTATTGTGCTTTTAGATGTTTCTGGAGTTCATAACATAACCATACAGCACGTTCTCCAAACACAATGCATACCCTTTGTGGCTAGCTGTTTATATCAAAGATTATACTGTCCGAGCACGATCCAGGGAGCTTCTGTAATAATTCAGCTCCTCAAAGATGACTCATAGGAGTCCCAACATTGTCAGAATTTGGAATTAGCTTTATGCGTTTCCAACTAGCTTTATGCTTTTCTCTCCTCTCTGCACCTGACTGTAGACAAAGGATCCTTTTGAGGAGGGGCTGTAGCACAATTGTGGACCACATACTCTGCATGAAGAAGGTCCCAGGTTTAATCCCTGTCCCCTCCAAATGGAGCTGGGAAAGACGTGTCTGAAAGCTCAAGGAGCTGCTGCCACCTGAGCTAGACAGATGATCTCTCTCAGTATGAGGCTGCCTCATATCATTCAGTAAATGTGGGATTGTGAGACTGTCTTCTTTCACTCAGTTTTGTATAGATACGCTTCATGTCCATATGTGGGGTGGGGGGAGAGCGGGGGAGAAACTTTTGCAACTTTGTCTAAAACACAACAGAGAGTGATGATCAGCGTGGTGATCAGGAGGTGGTAATACTTCACTTAGCACCATTTTATTAATTTATCTATTTTATCATATTTTTATACCACCTGATATATACATCTCTAGGCGGTGTACACAATTTAAAACAATATAGAAAATAACAGATTAAAATCCACGGAACATAATAAAAACAGAATAAAACAGTTATTAAAAGAAGTTATTAAAATTACCTGCTATTCCCTGTGTCGTTATCTTTACATTACAGTTTCTGCTGTTGGCACTTTCCCATGAGCATCCACTTCCTTTCCCAATCTCTTTCTTCTAATCCACATCTGATCCGCATAATCCACATTTCTCAGGAGCAGGTGGGGTGGGTGGGGGCAAAGCTTCCAAGATGTTTCAGGATGCTGAAGTCATCCATTCAGTGGCTGACATCCAGACTAAATTCCTCAGTTCTACTACTCAGGACTACTTCAGGCCCTGACAAATTTTATTTGGCTCGAAGAGCTAGACAGTGGTGAAAAATACTGGATTTGGTAATTTAAAAAATCTGTTAATAAAAACTCAGATATAATCATTTTTTCTTACTGTTAAGTAGAACAAAGTGCACCCTTTAGTGAATTCCTCAGGGCTAATTTCCTTTCCCACCCTAAGCAAGCTAATGCATGCTGTTTGACTACAGTCTCTGAAATAATTTCAGAAACTATCAGCCAACCTTTCTCAAGGTATTTTATATCATGAAAGGTGATGTTTGATATAAATCTTCCAGACTCTCTAAGATATGGGGACCTTTTTCCTTCTTGCCTATAACTAGTCCTGAAAAGAACACAGTTTACTTGCTCTTATTTTACACCTTATTTACCAATACTGAACAATAGCAGCAGTTTCAAATACAAAACAGGTAAGAATTTCAAGATTTCCCTTGGCACTGAATTACTGATACACATTGTCAGAATTAAACTTTAAAGTCCCTTGATGGATGACAGTGCTAAACCGCCCTGAGCCTTTCTGGACGGGTGGTATAAGAATTGAATGAATGAATGAATGAATAATAAACCCACTCAGTATTTATATGTACCAGAATGATAGAACTGCAGAATAATGAATCCACATCTGACTTTCCAAAGATCTTCTGGAAATGATAAAGAACAAACAGAAATCTTTCAGGCACCCCCTTTCCCCTCTGGCTTTTGTCTAGCATAGACTTGTTCTGCATGCTCTCCTTGGTGGAGTGTTAGGATGGACAACATCTTTAACTGGCATACCAAATGTTCCTATTTGTTTCAGATTATTTCTCTGTGAATGGAAACTGTGTTGTGAGTCAGTCAGTCCTTTGGAATTTCTGTGATTAGAGGTCACCTCTAATAGTGAGGCCATGAAAGCCTTTTCCAGTGAAGGAAGCTGTTTACAAATTAAAAATGTACAGTCACATTTAGGGGCAATCTCTTAAATTGAGTCCTTTGTAAGCTGAAAGAAGCAGCCAGTAATTGTTTCAAGAAAATGATTTGGAGGAAGCTGTGTGTGTGGCACACTTCTTTGGGTTTTATTTGCTGTTTGTCTGTTTCTTGTGCACAAGGAGACAGTAGAGCTCTCAAGTGCCACAATAAATTGTGACAGGGGATGATGAGAATTGAACTTCAGCAACAGCTGGCGAGCCAAGGTTGCCTACCCCTGCTCTAGTGTGTGATGCATAATGAAATATTGTAGCATCTTGCATAATCTGATAATTTATACACAAAAATGCAGATAACCAGTTTGCTTATTGAAACAATCCAGAAATACCAAGTTGGGGCTTCATCTCTCTAATATTGGAGTTCTGGTTAGAGTTGTCATCTATCCAATCCAATATATATTATTTTTCTGTTTTTAGTGTTCATGCCCTTTCATTTTAGTCTTATATTCTCCTACAGTTTACAGTCTTCTGCCCTTGGGGTTGCACTGTCTCACAAGTGGAGCCTCAAGTACAATGAAATCCTAAACCATTCTTTCGCATATGTGAGATGGCTATTGAATATAAAATTCATCCCAGAAGTACTTGCACACCTGACAAAAGTATTAGAAGCAGTGAAGTAAACATTTGTATTAGCTCAAGCCTAAACAAGGTTCCGAAGTGTTAATCTCTGCTTTTGTTCTGTTCTTGTCCTTCGTATCTCTCCCTAGAGGTCATAGTTTGCACTGAGACGATCAATCTGTGTCTGGGCTATGGCATTTCAGACTGCAGGTGACATGATTGAACGCTTCTCCCCACAAAAATCCCTGCATTGTACATAACTAATGTAAGAAAGAAGGCTAGGCTAGAACCCTGACCTATCCTTTTCCCTGGTGTTATATACACATGTGGTGGTGGTTTTTATAGGAAGAAGCCTTCAGTCATGCGATCTCCTGCCTGCAATCTGATGTGCCACAGCCAAGCACAGGTTGACATCTCAGTGAGAACTAAGCATGTGGTAGAATAGAGATGAGAAAGTGGTTTTGAGGCTTCATTATTCTACTTCTTATCTCTTCTAAAAGAATACATCGTTATTTTTCTCTCACTCCGTCTGTGGAGCCCTTAGGAGATATGGTAGGTGGAAGATGATTTTGTAATCTCTGGTCTCTGCAATGCTAGTTCCAGGGACCAGAGACTACAAACCAATCTTTTTGAGCATGGAAGGGGGGAAGTGGAGATCTCCCACATGTTGCATTCCCTGCTTTCAGATGCAGAAAGTCTAGACTCAGAGGTTCTGCTACTCTTATTTTGTCAAAGGCTGATGAGGGACTGTTTTTGCCAGGAGGTTTTCCACACATGGCTCTATGCCTCGGGGTATCTGAAGAGCAAATCTGCTTCATTCGAGGCATTTTAATTTGAGGAATTAGATGGACCATTCGCAAAGTCTTCAGCACCTCCATCAACACCTTGGAGAAAGCAGAAGCCCTGGAGTTTTTTTCAAAAGCTACTGGAAATAGAGGATCTTTTTTACCCCAGACATAACTTGGGCTAAGCCAGAATTCACAGCCTCCCTTTGGAGAAAAACAAAGCCCTGTCTGTCCTGGTCCCTGATAGCCTGCAGGGAGGTTGGGATAAATCCAGCGAATATGTGGACTGGCACACTCCAATCACAAGTGGATATGGGGGTTGAGGGGAGGAGCCCTGTCTGTAAAACCTCCAGGCACAGGGTGCAAACAGGGCAAGGAAGGAGAGATTCCAGGCTTGTGAATGCCGAGTAGTCTGTTAATGGAACTGCAGTAATTCATCTTCTCCATGGAATCTTTACATGGAGAAGTCTCAGCATTAAAGTGCAAACGTGCCCAAAACCTTCATTTCAAGGTTGCAGCTTTAAATTATATTATACAGTACTGCTTTTCAACAAAAAGGTTACCAAATTAGTTTACATAGCAAGAAATATGAGGAAATGGTTTCCTATCTCAAAAGAACTCACAATCTTAAAGCAAACACACACAAAGGAAACACCAGAAGCAGCCACTAGAAAGACAGGATACTGGGCTGAACTGGGACAGTTGCTCTCCTCTCCTCTCCTGATAAATATATATGAGCCACCATTTTAAAAGGTGCCTCTTTACCCAATTAGTAGAGGTGATTGTAAATTTTAGTATATCAGTATGTAATTGATTCATATCATGAACATGTTTGACAATTTATTAAATATTTATAATGCAGAGGAAAAATACTCATATTTACCCAAATACAAGATGACCCTTTTAAAAATAGAGGTTACATTTAGGTTATACTGATATTTACCCAAAAGGAATAGAATTCTGAATTTAAGAAGAATTTAAGACCTACCCACCCTCCTTCAATTTCTAACATCAAAGAACTTGGGAAAAGACCTAGTCTTAGCTTCAGGTAAATATAGTAGAGTATCAGTCTGCATGGTTATCAGTGGCATGTTTATCTTGGCTTATACAATGCCTAATACTACTTGTACTATATCTACATATGGTTTACTCATATTCCAGCATATGATAAATGTATACAAAATTTCACTGATATTCTTGAGTAACTTTTTCTCCTTCTCATAGTTTAATAATAAGCAAGTGTGCTCATTAATAATATATGCTACATCATTCTCCACCATTCCTCTCCGGCAGAGAGAGAGAGAGAGAGAGAGAGAGAGAGAGAGAGAGAGTGTGTGTGTGTGTGTGTATGTATAAAACCCACTGACTTTAAAGTGTTATATGTCTAAATCAGAATAATGTCTATAATTAATATACTGCTAGCAGTAACAGCACTCTTTCATGGTGCTGGTCTTTAAAGCTCTACGCAACTTGAGGCTGGGGGACCTGTCGGACCGCGTTCACCCATATGACTCTGCCAGGGCCCTCCGCTCATCATCTCAGGCCCTGCTCGTGGCCCTGCCACTAACATAGATCTGGTTGGCAGGTACTAGAGACAAGGCCTTTTCAGTTGTGGCCCCTCAGCTTTGGAACGCCCTCCCTGAAGAGCTTCACCATGGTCCCTCCCTCAGTTTTTTTTAAAACACTCCTTTTTAAGGAGGCTTTTTAATGCTCCTTTTTTTATTATATCTGCTAAGTTCTTTAGCTTTTTATAATTTTCAGATTTTAGCTTTTAAAATAACTTTTAATTTGAACCTAATGAGTGTGGTTTTAAAGGGTCTTTTAATTTGTTTGTTAATTTTATTACTTGTCTCTTGTATCTATTTTATTGTTGTGAGCTACCCTGTGCACTAGTGCACTGCAGGGGTGGGGTATACATATTTAAAATAAATAAATAAACCCTTCTGCTTCCCCGTCCCCCACATTCTATCATAGATGTGATACATAATCTTTTAATCACTTCCCCAACTATAGATTCCTCAGTAGGAATAACTCATATTAGTGGATTTGTACTTTTCCGGTTTAGTTCTGTGTGGTGGCAATCATGAATATTTTACTCAGCTACAGTAATTACATCTTCCATTAGCAAATTGGGGAGAAAGCCTTACGGAATATAGTAACTGCTACTGGCTTCCAAAGTCTACTAACCAGCATTATGTAACTTGCAAAGCCTGCTAAAAGTGTGAGAGAGCGCCTGATTACATAAAAATAGTGGACCAAGAATAATGTAACCGACATGCTTTGATTTTAAAAAAAAAAAAAACATTCATTTTATATTGAGGCCTTTCTAATTCTCTCTTTAGTCTAACTGTATTAGCTTGAGTGAGTTTAATCTCCCTTGCTTTGAAACAGCAGGGTCGATCTGAAGAAGGGTCTGTATCATTTTGCTAGTGATGAAATTATTCAAATGTCCCTTTTTGCCTAACCTTTCTTAAACTAGTACAACCAGCTTTAAGAAGCCAACCCTTAGGTGACCATGTAAAAAGTGATCCAAATTAGATTTGTTAAATATGTACTTAACCACCTTATTTATTATGCTAAATGCCAGTAGAGCATTTATATTTTCACCCACTCACACAAACACTTTTTTTTTTAATGATTCCCGGGCATTGTATCTGTTGTGTTTGAAATTATGTCTATTTCAGCATTTTCTCTATAGTAGAAGGTTACCTATAACCTTTCTTACCTTGTTTTGGTTATATAAGTATAGGGAGAATCAGTGTGATGGAGGGAATAGAGCGTTGGACTAGGACTGCGAAGATCCAAGTTCAAATCCCTGTTCAGCCATGAAGCTCACTGGATGACTCTGGGTCACTTACTTATCTCTCAGTCTAACCTACCTCACAGGGTAGTTGTGAAGATAATCATGTACACCACTCTGGGCTCCTTGGAGGAAGGGTGGAGTATAAATGAAAAAAATAAAATAAATGTGGCATTATGCAAAATGTTAAGTGATAGCATGGACCTTGTCTTTCAGTTTTGCAGCTAATTGACCTGTTTCCAAAATATTGTAGTTCCCAAGAAGTTTCTTCAAAGTAAGTTGTGTTTAGGCAGATATAGAATATTGTTCTCCAGAAGATCCCTGTATTCTAAGTGAGCATGCACAGCTTTTAAAATTGTAGATCGAATGGGAAAGTTAAAACAACAAGTCTTGGCTAATCTAGAACTAATTTTTCTGGCAGTCTGGCTAACTCCCTACTGGAAGTCAGCAGAATGTGTCCTGTTGACCACAGTAGGAGCTGGATCTTAGTAATGGCCTTCCTGCCAAGTAGACTCGCTAATCATTATAAATGTTCGTCCTGTGGGAACCGCACTGTAAATGCTCAATAGTTCTTTAACAAGAGGAAATGTGTTACTTGGTGCTACTTACTGAAGTCTGCAAATATTCTTTATCTTGCAGTCTGAACCCATCAGAGTCCTAGTGACTGGAGCTGCAGGACAAATTGCATACTCTCTGCTCTACAGCATTGCGAAGGGTGATGTCTTTGGCAAAGATCAGGTAATGAATAAAATACATTATAGCATACTTATAAGCCGTAGCAAGGAGCTTAAAGGTCAGCTCTTCCATTGTTATCAGTCCTTCAAAGCAAGGATTGACTGAGCCCTACTTGGTTTGCTTAGATTTCTGAGAACTTATTTGTAGGGGGTGAGGGTGAATTTGCATTTTGAAGAAATGAGACTTTCATTACTCCTGTAGTGTGCTTCATATATGCTGCTATCATAAGGTAGAATCTGACAGATTACAGATTAGTCTTGTACATATTTGTACTTCATGAATGTGATGCATAATGTTCTGACTACCGGGTAAAAAGGAATATAATTATCTGATTTTGCCAAATATTTGTTCAACTAAGTAATTTACACTGTTTGTCGTCTTGCAGACCCTCATCCTTGTATTGTTGGATATCACTCCCATGATGACTGTGTTGGATGGTGTACTTATGGAATTGCAAGACTGTGCTCTTCCACTGTTAAGAGGTAACACAAACAAACACAACACAAAAGCTAATGTGATCTGAGAAGTGTTCTGCAAAAGTTCAGGTTTGAGGTATATAGGCCACAGCACATGTTGCCAGTTTTGCAGCAATGTTCAGTGCTGTGGACATACAGTATATGCTGGGACAAATGCTGAGAATCATGCTGCCATTCAGTAAACTGCAGATATGTCAGTTTAAGCAACTAAGTGTCAGATTTAAAAGCCCAAACATTAAGATAAAATGTAGGAGTTTAGTTGACAGTAGAGGATGAAAACACAAAAAGCACGGCTGCATTGGGTGAGTGGGAGAAGAGGAGACAGTGTACAGGAGGGCCTTGATATACATGGATTCATTATCCAAAAATTCACGTATATGCAGTCAGGTAAAAGACACCCAATCTCAGCATACGAGACAAAAAGGGGGCTGGGGGACATGTTGATCTTATGTATCTACATGTCAGAGGTGGCTGGAAATGACTGCGAAAGTCATTTCCAGACATTTTGTGTTTTGGAGCCTCAATAGCTCAGGGTTTTTTGAAAAGAAGAAAAGGCGAATTTCAGCTGATTTGAGGGCATTCCAGGGCACAGCGCAATTCAGGGGGAGTCGCAAAGCATGGTAGGGAACTTTCCCTCCACATATCCCCCCTTCCACATTTAGCTGATTTTCGATAATGTTCAGTGATTTTCCTGACAACCTAATCCCCGTGATTCCATAGCCCCCAATGACTGAATGTTTGCGGTTTCCATATCCCTGGTTGCAGCCAGCAATGGAACTCCTGTGAATATTGAGGTCCTCCTGTAGATCAAAATAAAGCTTAGATAAGATCAGGTAACAGGAGCGAACTTGCTTCACTACAGTTTGTTAATTAATATCTCTCCTTTCCCTAAGTACAGCAATCTCTCTAGGGAGCAGGACATTGACATTTGAATAGAAACAATATCATTCTAAGTGTTAAGTCCATGCTTTTTATTTGTATGGGGATGTTGGTAACAGCTACGATAGAATATCATTGGTTCTGAAGCCATTTGTTCCTTTGTATGTTGCCATACATTCAACTTCAAATACCTTTGTTTGGTCTCTTGCTCTTCATCTCTGCTTAGAGGTCATTGCAACTGACAAAGAAGAAGTTGCATTTAAAAACCTTGATGTAGCCGTTCTGGTTGGCTCCATGCCAAGGAAAGAGGGCATGGAACGGAAAGATCTCCTCAAGGCCAATGTGAAGATTTTTAAGTCTCAAGGTGCAGCGTTGGACAAGTATGCAAAGAAATCTGTTAAGGTGAATACAGCTGGTATAGTGTAGTGGTAATGAGCTGTGATGTAGGAGATTGCTACAAGAGGCTCACTCTGTGGCCTTGGCTGCTCTCACACTCCTGCAATGCAGAAATAATAATAATCCCCTGTTGCAATAACTGTGATAATGCATGCAACATGCTTTGGAACATTGAAAATGCTACCCAAATGCAAAGCAGTAGTAATTACTACTGAAACAAAGCTGACATTTCTTTAAATTCCTTTCAAATTCTGCAACTTGAGTCTCCTCTTTTCTTTTTTCTTTTCTTTTAAAAGACATTTTAAATAAAATACATATTTCTTCTGTACAGTATTAGATACTGGTTTTATTAAAAATGTATAGAATTGCAAACTTGCTTAGGAAAAGTTTTTTTCAGTTCAAGCTGAAGATGCATGATACCGTATTTTATGGACTATAAGACTCACTTTTTTCCTCAAAAAATATCCGCCAAAATTCAGGTGCGTCTTATATGTTTTAACAGTTTAATATGTTAAAACTCTGAAAAACTGGATTAAAATTAAGGTGCGTCTTATAGTCTGTAGCGTCTTATAGTCCGTAAAATACGGTATGCCATAGTTTTTGAAATGCAACTTCAAATTCTGTAAGGATTTGGTCTTTCAAAGCCTTTTCTCAGAAAAAGAGGGTGAAGTTGAACAAGAACAATTCACTTCTATGCTTAAAACACTAGAGGTGCTTCTAATGTGTTTTAATTGCTGGGAGTGAGAATTAAAGACATATTTTATTGGATCTGTTGAAATAATAGATAATGAAAAAGGAAATATTAAAGAAGACCTTTCCTTCTAACAGTCACTGGTAGCTGATTAAATTGTAAGTTCACACTTACTTCAGCATTTTAAAAAGGTAGAGTTACTCCATTTTCAGGAATTTGCCTTTTTTAAATTTAAATTTGCATACTATTAAAGAAAGTTAAGTTGATTACAGTATGGTTATTGAATGACTGAACAGGCTACCTTCCTCTCCGCACACCCCAGGTTATTGTGGTCGGTAATCCAGCAAATACCAACTGCCTGACTGCTTCAAAGTCTGCTCCATCCATACCAAAAGAGAATTTCAGTTGTCTAACTCGACTGGACCACAACAGAGCTAAATCCCAGGTACAAATCCTCTTTTCGGTTCCAGAGATGCACTGTATGTTCTTTAATGTACACTGTTTTGTAGAAATAAGTTTATTCTATTTAAAAAGGAATCTTAATACTTGAAATTAATAAAATGATGTTGGAACTTTCCTTCTCCCCTCGATCAAACCAGATTGCTCTGAAAGTTGGTGTGACTGCTAACGATGTAAAGAATTGTATCATCTGGGGGAATCACTCCTCTACTCAATATCCAGATGTTAACCATGCCAAGGTGAAAGTGCAAGGAAAAGAAGTTGGAGTTTATGAAGCTGTGAAAAATGATAACTGGCTGAAGGGTGACTTCATTTCAGTAAGTTATGGGTTCCCCCCCTTGTTTTTGTAGACATATTGCAGCTACATAAGAGGAGTAGTGAATGTTACAGAGCAAGAGGGCTTAATGCTGCCCTGCTATGAAGAATAGCATACATGTGATGTATCACTACATCCTGGATGTACTGCATGTGTCTTAAGTGAAGGACTCTCGATAAAGAGGCAGAAAATCCACTTGTATTCCAGAAAAATAATGTGTGTGCTTCTTGAACTTCTCTACTAAAATGCTTGTAAGTGAAATATTCATATCTGAGCTTCACCAGTAGAAGCAAATTTATATTCCAGTCCATGGGTGGGTGTGTGGGTGGGTGGGTGGGTGTGTGTGTGTGTGTGTGTGTGTGTGTGTGTGTGTGTGTGAGAGAAAGATCTGTAGCTGGGAACGGTGATGGGGCCTCAGTCCCTCAGAATAACACTGCAAGTTCTTCAGTTACCATTCTGGCTGCCTCCTGCCAATACTGCTATATTCTAGAAAAAAATTGGATAGCAGATCTCTTATCACTGTACTGCAAACTCTTCCACGTTCTTGAGATAAATTGTCTTGTGACATTTGGGAAGCTGAGTTGCCAGGGATCAGCCAGTGAAAGGCACCTCTAGTTTTCTATCTGTGTGTTCTGGCATTATGACTTCCACTTGCTCTCATTCTGGGTAACCTTGGAAAGGAATCTAGTGCTATGCAGTGGTATAGGCTTAAAATAGAAATGGAGACCAAGGGGCAGTATTTATGTTGCAAAGCAGAAGCTCCAATAGCTTCTGCTTCTTCTTGCCTTCTCTCTTTTCTTTTATAATATGTAATGTAGGGTTTCTTTAATCTACAAATTTCATTATGGATGAGATCAATATGTTCTCTAGTTTCCCCCCCATCTGTGTGCAGAATGAGTTTTTATTCTGGGCAGCAGTATCAAGGCAGTGTGTGTGCATGTGCATTCAGAGTGGGGCTTTCGGCTTGAGTGGGATCTAAAACTGACTGAGCGGACTTCAAAACACATGTGAGTGTGCGCACACATGCATGCCTTAGAGGGAACACTGGATAAGATCAGTGAATCCCACTTTGAACATAGCAATAAATGCTGGCAAAGGAGGAGCTCACTTTTTTGTGCCTTTCCCCCTGCATCTTTGGAATATCTAAACTAAGATGCTTTCTCTGCAACTGAACAATATTGTACCCTAGTCCGTACTTAATGTCTGACTGTATTCAACCCAAGTTCAGTTTTGCTCTCCTTTAAAATACTCCAGTTTAAGGAATATTGATATTGTTGCTATGGGTGATTTCACATGTAATGCAACAAGTATGCATGACAGTTCATGCCAGTTCCGACCAGGTGTGCACTCGTGCCATTGTTTTTGTGACTCTGAAGATACCTAATGTCAGTTCAGTTTATTACGATCTTTGATCAAATACAGATCCAATAAATCTACCCTGAGGGTAGATATCAGTATAAACACATACATGCATATACATATAAAAAATCAGTTACATAGAAGATTGAGATAAAAATATATAGGATAAAACAAAAATTTTTAAAAAGGGACGATTAAAACTGACAGCTTCTTACACACCGTGAGTGAATTTTGATCACAGCTGTACAGAGTTTGGCTACTGAATGCAGGACATAAGTATGTTTATCAGAAAGAAATAAGTTTATATAAAATTCATTCAAATTGTCAGGGTCTCTAAGCATGAGAGGAGCAATATATTTGGAATGCAGCTCACGGTAGAAAGAACAGTACAGAAGCACATGGCCAACCATCTCAATATTCCCACATCCACAAGGGCACAGTCTTCCACAAGGGCACAGCAATCTACCTCAGCCCATCTGAAACTATCATTTGGTGTTGGCTTGATGCAGTCAGGATGAGGCAGGTAACTGACATTCTCCACCCAACATTGGTGGCTTCAGACATCACAAAAATGGAGGTGGTATGAGGAGCACATGCCCAGTGGGAACCAGCAGCTTTCCTGTACTTACACACATATTACGTGTGTCACTGCCCGTTAACTAAACAGGGGAGGGAAGGAAGGAGGACAGTGATGCAGAAATGAGAGCAGAAGCTCAACCAAGTGTACAGAAGACCTTCCCCCCCCGCCTCAATTGAGCACTACACATCAGAACCACTCTATGTTCCTCCTTCAGTTCCTAATGCAGTTGCTGACACAAAACAAGTTCAATCAAACTTACCTTCTGTGTTTCTTTGAGGCTTCCTCTTGCTGTTTTTTTTCCATATCTAGGCAATATAAGTCCTGGCTGACATTGAAACTAACTTTCTGCAGGTGCACCAAGTTTTTCTGCTTCATTTATTTATTTATGACATTGTCTCATGGCGGTTTACAAATTAACATTAAAACCAAACATTACAAGAGTTAAAAACAACCAATTAAACAGGAGTAACAGCAGCCATAAAAACCAACTTAGAGCTGATCGAAGGCTTGATGGAATAAATGCGTCTTGAGTGCTCTTTTAAAACCTGCTAGATTCATGAGGGTGAAGAGATTTTTGTCAAAAGAAAATACCCTTCCCTTTGCAGTTGCCTGTGCTTTACAAAACCATCTTCCTGAGGGGTCTTCCAACTCTCAAGGACATTGTTTCAGGAGGTATAAGCTTATGTAATCGAAAAAGCTGATGGGTCTGCAGAATGTCAGACAATTTCCTTTAAAAATAATTATATACAGCAGTAGGTACAAATGGCAAATAATGCAATAGCTTCCATCTCCCAATACCACAGACTGTTCAGCAGCGGGGTGCAGCTGTTATCAAGGCCAGGAAGCTATCGAGTGCGATGTCAGCAGCCAAAGCTATCTGTGACCATGTGAGGGACCTCTGGTTCGGCACTCCAGAGGTATGTGTTGCCATGTCCCATGACAAAGTTGACCTTCATATGTGTATTCAAAGTTTAGCATACACTTAGTATATATTGGGCATGCAAGTGATCATCAACAGTCCTGTGCACATCTTCATGGGGACTTGTGAGTAGAGTGGGATATAAATATGATAACCTGAACAAAGATTAAAAGGAGGGGAAAGTAAATACCTGGTCTTCTAGAATGCAATGAAATGTAGTAAGGTACAGAACCTTCTTTCTGAAATTTGGTTTTGCACAAGATAGTACAACACGAACAACTGAACTGGAGATGGGTGGAAACACACAATACACTAATTAATTGTGTTTTGCTTTTGAAGGGTGAATTTGTTTCTATGGGTGTCATTTCTGATGGAAACTCATATGGTGTCCCAGAGGATCTTATTTATTCATTTCCTGTTGTAATAAAGGTATGTAAGAAATGCATGTGACTTCTGAAACATTCTTATTAAATAAGAATGCTATGTAAAGTTGACATCAGTGAATATGAATATTGCTGTCATGGTTTGCTAGGAAATGTCTAGTGTCTTCCAAGCTGGGAGAGGATTTATAGTTTCAGAATTTTACAGCAAAATGTCAGTGCCTGTATATGAGCAGGCTACTGTGGACAAGATGATTGTAAAGCACTCTGTACATCAGTGATTACTCAGAAATAATAAAAGCAGTTTAATTAGTATCTCTAAAACAAAAGTTTGGATTTCCTTTTGGTAATTTTATTGTAACCTGCTTTGAGACCTTTGGGTATAGGGCGGGCAAGAAATGTAAATAAATATATATAAAGTGCATAGTTGGGATGTGTACTCATAAGATGTATAGTATACTACAACTTTATTGGTTTTATTACTGTTTAACACTTACAATGTCTCCCAGAGAAGTCTGGGAATTCAAGTTTGAAGAGACTGAAGAATTCTCTTTTTAGAGATCCCTAGAAATGTGCTCTCTCACTTCCAAAATAAAATATCCAAAAGTCCTGGGAAGAGAGAATATTGATATGCCTTGTACTGCAACTTTATTTTGAATAAGGATGAGGAAACAGGATAAAAAAATTATTTATAAATTTAGGATAAGGAAACCAGCTACGGCTATCAAAACCCTGAGGGTCAGCAATGTGTTTCCATTCCAACACAGCACTTAATAGCATGTGAACAGTGCTTTGAACTATTAGACCTCTTCTGCAGCAGTGAGAGTGCAGGAGGACTGTGGGAGTTTTACGAGGGCTCTCAGTGCATCCTCACAGAGTCTCTTAACACACATCCTTCATTAGTCAGGACGTCAGCCAATATGCAAATGTGGATTGCAAACACATTGCACAGTTAATGTTTGTATGCTTTCAAGGTTTTGGTCTTACCAATGTATTTCCTCTCCGCAGAATAAAACATGGAAGTTTGTTGAAGGCCTTCCTATTAATGACTTCTCCCGTGAAAAGATGGATTTGACAGCTAAGGAATTAAGCGAAGAAAAGGAGATGGC
Source organism: Hemicordylus capensis (assembly GCF_027244095.1). NCBI lineage: Eukaryota > Metazoa > Chordata > Lepidosauria > Squamata > Cordylidae > Hemicordylus > Hemicordylus capensis. Next base: position 251,453,887 of record NC_069657.1, read on the forward strand.
TGTGGAGTTTCTCTCCAGTGCATGACTACATGCTCCTCAGAATGGGGGAGACTGCTTAAACACAGAAGAGTCTAAAAGCCGTCTCTAAATCCAACATAAAATATGACTGCTCTGTCAGCCAGTTGTTGTTCTTGTGGCAGTCCTTTCAATACTTGCTTTGTTGGTACATCTGTGCCTGTTGCTGAGAGCTCTTAGTAATGAGATGATTGCATAACCAGTTCCAAAAGTAGTTTGCAGACTTGACCAAACCTCCTTGATTTGTTACTGTTTGCTTCTTGTAATTGCATAGCACACATGACATCTTTGCCTTAGTGATAGAATGGTTAGCAGCTTTTCAGCTTCAGTTTACACCAAAACCTACTGCACAATTTTGACTATGATGAATGTACTGTGTACTGATCATCACTGACTCTTTAAAGCATTCATTATAAACTACTATTAAATGTTGTTGACGAAGCACTCCTATCTTTTTTTTCCCTGTGCTGTTCTGTTAACTTGCTTTCGTTTAAATATATAAAACCAATCTTTACCAGAACATTGTTTTGTGAAATGCTAAAATAAAGTAAATGCTGGACACACAGTGGTTTGAAAGTAGTAGTCTTGCAGGGAAAACAAAAGGCCTAAAAAAGCAGATTAAATATTTGCCCAAATGTAATGGTGACACTAAAAAAAAACAAACCCAAATAGTCTAAGTAGATGTTAATTTTTGACAAGATGTCCTGGAACAGATGCATTCTGGGTAGTCAACAGGTTAGATGGGCAGCTAGCCGCCTTTGACTTCATAATGGGAAGAGACTGCTATAATCTGGCAGAGAATGGAAAAGTAGGGTAAAGTGTATTTTTGGAAAGGCAAAGTTCTAGGACCCATTAATAGGGCCCCAACAGCAAAACCCAAGCAACTCTTAGCATTGGAGCAGGGAAAATCTAGCCCAATAACTTCTCTGGGGCAATAATTTTTCTCTCTCATGAAGTTAATGGCTACCTGTCAGGCCTTCCTGCTGGCATCTGGCCACATAGTCTGTTTGGACAGCAGGCAGAACGCCAGTTGGGTTGGGCCTGGTGTTGCAGGCCTGTAGTGACCACCCTGCCCTGATGGGCCGGGCCAGGAGGATGGCGAGCAAGGGGTCTGTAGCTGGGTGGGGCTGGCCCAGCCCATTGGCTTTCTGGCTGTGCTGGGCCGAATAGAGCCCCGTCTGGAAGGGGAGGAGCCAGCAGCTAAGGAGGTAGCAGCCGCAGGGGGAGGAACCCCAGAGCTACTGAGGCAGCAGGCAATTGGAGAGATGCAGTGAGGGTGGGCCAGCAATTGGCACAGTGGGAAATGACTTGACTGGCAAGCCAGAGGTTGCCGGTTTGAATCCCCACTGGTATGTTTCCCAGACTATGGGAAGAACCTATACCGGGCAGCAGCAAAATAGGAAGATGCTGAAAGGAGTCATATCCTACTGCACGAGAGATGGCAATGGTAAACCCCTCCTGTATTCTACCAAAGACAACCACAGGGCTCTGTGATCACCAGGAGTCAACACTGACTTGACAGCACTCTCCATTTACCTGGGAGAGTGTCCCTCCTGCACAAGGATATTTAGAGGAGCCCACAAGCGGTGGTGAGGAAGGTGAATGGAGATAGATAGCAGTGTGGCCTGTGTCTCCCAGTGAGGAGCCAGGCATTTTCTCTCCCTGGTTAGTGGAGGAGAAACAGGGACCTTAACCCCCTCCCCATCCTTCTGAGGTGCAGCAGGACTCTCAGGCCCATCTTGGAAGTCAGGAGAAGCTCCGGTTATCACACTGCCATTCATTTGAATGAGAAAATGTCTGTTCTCTGGGGCACCTTGTGACAGTGATACTTGCCTTAGCCTTAATGGTTCCCAAGAGCTGTAGTTTGCTTTTAGGGCAGAACTTACATTGCTTGTCATTGAATAAATACCCATCATAGATATTTATCAACACAATATATCACATTCCAACATAATCTATTTTAGAATGCTGGAGCCCTTAAGAGAACTGAAGTCTTAAATTCTGGGGGGATGGATTGCTTCTGTCCAAAAACTGTTAGAGGTAGAGTCTGTTAATGTTATTTGGTTGCAGCCATTTTGAATAGAAAATTTCCCTCAACTGTATGGGAGGGTTCCCCCAGCTTGATTTATTCTCCACCCTTCTAAGTCTTCAAAACATCAGTCAGTCATTCCCATAAAGTAGTATCTGAATCCTTTTACTTCACCTCTAAGTTTTAGAACCGTGTGAATTCTCTGTTGAACCTGCAGATGGAGCTAGAAGAGAGAAAACTGGGTGAAGGCAGTATGGAAAGCTGTGGGAATTGAAAAAGATCAGTTAGTCTTAACGTTTGAAGGACAAAATACTGTTCATGTCCCTCTAGCGTTTTTCCACATATCAGGTGGAACATCTGATATGTTCCACACATCATCTGGATTGGAATCAGAAATCAGAATGCTGAAAATTCTTCGCTGTATCCGTGGTTTCCAAACTTTCTACCTTCATAAGACACTTTCCACATTGATTGCTGAAGAACCCCTTAAGGATCTCTTTTCTGTGGCATATCCTAGGACACATATTTGATTTACACAGGGCACTGACCAGGCTTGCCACCTTGCTTTCGTGTGAATGTAGAGAGTAAGCTAGAATACACCTAGCATTTCCCAATAGCCACATATTAAAAGGAAAGATTCAATTTTTTTTTTCTGAAAAGCTTGTTTGCCAACACTAATCTTACTGAGGAATCTCAGAATTATTTGAAAACTACTGTTCTACAAGATGAAATAACCTCATTGAGAAAGATGTCGCTGTATGTTATTGGACATGACCAGTACATTAATTGATCCACACTGCAACAGCCAAAAAAGACACATTAAAATATTGAGCTAAAAATATAAAAAATCTGATTAAAAAAAATTTAAATTAAAACACTTGCATAAAAACAGTACAACATACAAGAAGCAACAGTTGAGACAATCATATAAAAGCCTGGATAAAAAGCCATGATTTGACATGCTTTCTAAAAACTGTGATGGAGACTGAGGAGCGGATACCCACCAGGAGAGCATTCCAGAGTCTGGGGGCAGCAACAGAGAAGGCCCTGTCCCGAGTGCACGACAACCTAGCCTCCCTCATTGTCGGCTCCCGGAGCAGAGCCCCCTCAGATGACCTTGTCAAGTGGGCAGCAACCCTTGGGAGCAGGCGGTCCCTCAGGTATCCCAGGCCCAAACCATTAAGGGCTTTAAAGGTCAAAACCAGCACCTTGAATTGGACCCAGAAATGAACTGGCAGCCAGTGCAACTCTCAGAATGGGTGTGATGTGCTCCCACTGGGCAGCTCCAGATAAAACCCTAGCTGCTGTGTTTTGCACTAGCTGCAGTTTCCAGATATTCTTCAAGGGCAGCCCCACGTATGTTGATCCTCACAACAACCCTGTGAGGTAGGTTGAGCTGAGAAAGCAGTGGCTGGCCCAGTCACCCAGTGAGTTTCATGGCTGAAGAGGGATTTGAACGTGGGTCTTCCCAGTCCTTGTCCAATACTCTAACCACTACATCATGCTGGCTGACATTCACTAAGTAACCTTAGGCGAGCTGGCAAGCTATTGGTCTAATCTAATAAGGCTGTTCTTATGAAATAAAATAACCACCAAAAATGATTATTTTAGAGCTGTATTCAGTCATCCTATTGTATGTGCATACATATGTACACATGTTTTTGTGTGAATGACTGTATATGTGTCCATTTTAAAAGTGAACCTGGGTACAAACGAGGATACAGATGTGAATTTTACTGAAGTTTGCATTGAACATAATGTGTTAATAACTATGTGTGTACAAATTTACACATGTGTACACTGTACACAGATCGTGTGTGTGTGTTGCACATAACATGTGAACAGGCCTAAGCTCCTTGAAGAAAGGGTCAGATTTTTTAAAAAATGATAGTTTTGTCTGTGCTAGTTTTCTACTTTTGTTATATGCCATTCTATTGCATATATGGATGTGGAAGAATGAACTAGAATTGTTTCATTTAGCTAGTTACACACATCAGGAGAAATTTTGCACACAATTTTCACAGATTACAAGTGAACAGATTGCATTATGAAGGAGGAACCTAGAACTCTACAGTGGAAAGCAATTAGCTTTTTACAGAGAGGCTTTAGCAGGCCTATAGATGCTGCTCTGAATTTCTGGTTTTATGCAAAGTGAGCTCTAAAAATATCTAGGGAGTCATATGCTTCATTGCTTAAATGGGCTGAGTTTGTGATGATGTAAGAACAGGCTTAGCCAAACTCAGGAGCAAAACAGACTGGCTCCTTGAAACAGGCTGCCTTTGCATGATACAATTCCAGATGACCCACTGCTCATCAAAAACCCTGAGTTTAGTATCCTACATCTTCAATACTGCAGATCTTGAATCCTGGTCCATGTGACAAGGGGCAAGCACTTTGAACAGGTGACCTTCAAAGCCCGTGTTCTAAACTTTTTATTTGACCCCTCCTGCCTTAGAAATCCACTTTTTTCTGGGGGCCTCCAGCCACATACAATCGGTTCCACAGGTATGTTGACATCCTCATTCATAGTGCACAACCTTCTGTTGTGTGTGAGGGCAATAGATTTTCTACCTGAGTCAGTGAATCTTTCCAAAGCACAGAGAGGAGGTGGTAGCATGCCATGCCTCAGCTGCTCAGGAGTAGCATGGAAGGGTATGCAAAATCCCCTCTCCATCTGCCATTATGGTGGCAGTGGTGGCGGCACTGCTAAATGTTAGTTGGGGTGGGACAAGAAGGCTCCCACATTTCTTTAAGATCCTCCATGAAGCTTTGTGCCTCCCTCAGGGAGCCCTCCTCAGTCTGAGAACCTCGGTCTTTCTGAGCACTTTGTTCCTTGCTCTTGGACTATCAGCCTCAGCAGCTCCATTCCATCAGGTAGGCCTCCCTATTCCATTGGTGACACCAGAAAAAAAATTGAGGGTGCACAGAAGGGACAAAGTGCATTTATGGGTGGGCAAGCTGTCTCCCACATATTAGATTTATAAAACAGAAATGGGGGGGCAGGTGGAGGGGCAAACTACTTGTCTGAGGGGGCACTTACTCCCTGTTTGGATTCTGCATGTGGGTGTTGTCTTCTGCGAACAAGCATATTTTACACCATGCATGACATTGTTGCATGAGAAAAGTCAAACTAATCCAAAGATTTCTTCCACCTGCATAAGGGATTGCATAGACTCTTGTGGAACAATGAATATCACTTTATTTATTTATTACCTTTTTAATACTGCCCCAACCAAGAGCTCTGGTTGCACAACAAATTGCACAACAAATAAAAAACAAAAACGAACACCATTTAAAACAAACTGCTTAAAACAATATAAAAATAGATTTAAAACAGTTCAAATCCATTTAAAACCAATTGAAAATACTTTAAAACAAATTAAAATCCTTGGAAGACCAGGCCAAACAGGTAAATCTTTAGGGCTCTCTTGAAGGCTAACAACGAGCCCAGATGACAGATATCTGCCGGGAGTACATTCCACAGGCCCAGAGCAGCTAACGAGGAGGCCCAGTTCCAAGTTGCCACCAGACTGGTAACTGTGGTAACTGGAGACAGACTTCTCCGGATGACCTCAACATGCAATGTGGATCATACAGAAGAAAGTGCTCTCTGAGGTAACTTATAAATCTCTCTGGTGGTCTAGCACTGTGTGAACACTTGCGCCTGCTCTTGTGCAAGTGGGACAGCACCAAACAGCTGTTTTCTTTCTGCTCATTGTTCTTCGATTCAACACAGTATCTCTTCCCTTTTCTAGACTGATCCCTATTCCTGGTGTATTTTCACATTGTTCTTCATGCTCATACTGCCTAAGCTTTTTTCCACAGCAAGTCTCAAAAAGTATTAGCTGTATCACAAAGACCAAATGCTTCCGAAGGCCATTACATTAATCTATGCCATAATACTTTGAAGAAGTTAGTCTCTCTGACTACAGTCCATGGTTCTGGAATGTTGCCATGGACCAGCTCTGGTTTCCTTTAGCTTTCCTGTCTTAATATATTGCCTTGTACATCCTACCATCTTGTGCCCTTCAGCTTCCTGTGCTATCTTGCTGTTACTTCCTGACCTGCTTGTGGCACCTGTGTATACTGGATGTAGGGATCTGCCACAGCTTTGTCAGGAAATACAACATTAAAAATATATTAATATATCACGAGGCTTGCTTACTTACCAATAGCCTTGGTTCACCAAGCTGAATCTCTGTGAACACATTAAATAATCCATATACATATACAAGAAGGTAGTCCCATGCCAATCATATCACATTCAGAAAATGTCAACGAATGCTTGATTCTTTATGAAAATGCCAATGAATGCTTGATTCTACATGACTCTGCCACATTAAGATATTACAATAGCTTTACAAAAAAAACAAAAACACCCCTACTCAGAAGTCTACTGTTTTCACAGCAAAACTCTTGAAAATTTCTTTGGGAATGAAAACATTTGACATTTAACTTTAACTCAAATAGGTCTCTTCATACTTCCCTTCTGCTTGACACAGCTGTGTCCAATGAAACAGAAAATAATAAATTCAGTCCAGTTTGTTTCTGTTACTAATTTTAAAATATTATGCATTAGATAAGTATTGGAATTTAGGCATCCAATTGCTGTGAATTCATGCTGCCAAGTCAAACTTGACCTGAAATATAGTATTTCTGAAAAGTTTTCATCTGCAAAAATGTATGCATTACTTCTATTCCAATAAATTAAATTATTCCTTTCCAGTATTTGGCATATTTGTCAAATTATTTTGTCAAATAATTACCCAAAGCATCTATGTTTCATAGCAAGCCAAAATAATCATCCTTTTGTAGATTTTTATGTCACAATTCTCATTTTCAAACTGCTAAATATCTTTAGTCGTTCAGAAATGTAAAATTCATTGGCCAAATACTGGAGAGGAATAATTTACTTTATTGGAAGAAAAGTAATGCATTCAGTGGCTGATGTCCTAACTAAATTTACTCAAGGAAGTCCCATTGAAATTAAAAAGACAAGTTAGGAATGCCTAACTCATGCGTCTAATTTCAGTGGGACTTTCTTTAGCCCCTGAGGGAGATAGTTCACCCCTCACTTTTGCCCTTCTGCCTTCCCAACTCACTGGCATGCTGCTGGCTCCTTATCAGAGAATTCATCTGGGCCTCAGCCTGACTGAAAGTGCACCAGTGAAGAATAGATCACTGAGCATCAGCTAGCTAGTCAAAAGCAGAGGAGAAAGGACACTTCTCCCCCATCCCCTTTCCCTCCCAAATCTGAGAGAGAGCCGAAAAGGAGCTTACAGACCCTTTTTGAATCCTGCCCTCCATAGAACAGGGTAAAACTATAATACTACTCATTGTAGTAGAAACACACCCTAACCACCACACCCCTTCATCTGAAGTCAGATGCAGGAGTGTATTGTTACCTGGGAGACCCCAGTTACCACAATCCAGACAGACAAGGATGATTGAAGGAAGCAATAGTCACCATTTATTGAACCAAAATCAGCGCTGGTGGCTCTTTCCTGTGCCTCGCGGCCTACCAGGAAAAACGCGCCAAATACCCCGTGCCTTGGGGTTTTATACCTTGGCATTGTTACACAGCTGGGCGTCCCCCATTCAGCCCAAGGGACCAATTAATTCATTACATTTACACATGTGTTTGTCTTGAGGCTGGACTTTGCCCTAAGTTTCGGTTCTTCAGCAGACAGATAAGCAAATTAAATGAAGACACATCCACATTCCAAGAAACAGAACAGTTACAGTTTGGAATAAGCCTATCATTCGACGCCTATGCTAATGAAGTTTGCAACACCCTTACCCTCTTCCCCCACCCTGTCTGTCCTTGGCAGATAAGAGACTCCACAGTTTCAGCAGTAGAGAACAATAAGGAATTTTCCATCTCACATCTCCCCCCTCAAGAGCCCATTTCAGGGCTCTTCTTTTACAGGCAGACTGGAGTACATTGCCATTATGTGTGGGGCAGCTTCTTTCCTGACTATAGCAGAGACAGCAGATTCTATTATTCTAGTTAAACAAGGGATCACACAGGGTAACATAAGCAAGATAATAACAATGACAATGAAGACAATAAACAATGATTTCAACCAGGCAAGGTCGGGTAGCCAACTTGTGAGCCACTGCCACATCCCCCATCCGGAGGCGGGCTGACCGATGCTATGAAAGACTTTGATGGACTCTTTCAACTTTGCCACCTCTTGATCAATTTTGCCTTGGTTGTTTACATAGTAACAGCATTTTCCCCCAATTAAGGCACAAGCACCCCCCTGCTGAGCAGCAAGGATATCAAGCGCCTTTCTGTTTTGTACTACCACCTTTGATAGGGAATCAACCTCCTGTTGCACTTCCATTAACATTTTCAGTGTGTTATTAAAGGACTTTTCCATTTCCTTTGAGATGTTTTTAACTGCTTGTTCTAGTTCAATTACACCAAGACCTGGTAGTATGGCTCGCCAGGCCTGATGAAACCCAGTGTTTCGAACCACAAGGGGGTTTTCCGCGCCACGTCTTGCGCGGTACAGGAAACTGCCCATATTTAAAACCTCAGAGGCATTTAGGCTTTTGCGAAGCTCTACCTTGGGTGCTAGGTAGGCAGGGGCACATCTACCATTCCAGCCTTGTGGTAGTGCTTTGTACGCATTTCTCCCACAGAGCCAGTACATTCCAGGCTCTCGCAAGGACAGGGTCAGAACGTCCCCTGTCTCCCACTCTCCTGGCCCCACCTTCCGTTCCCCTATATTCAGGGCTGTGGCACACTCCCCGTCTAGGCTGAAAGGTCCGGATTTGCTGGACCGGCCCCCAAATCAGGAGAGAGTCACGTTAGGGTCTTTGTGGTGCGCACATGTTATACTTAACCAGATGTGCCAGAAAGGGGATTCCCACGTGTTAAGTTTACTGTCACACGTGTCATGCTTAGTCTGTGTTTTGTTGACTAGAATGCCCAACCGATCATGTACATACAGAGTGTGATTCCATAAAAATTTCGACTCCTCCCGCCAAGGGCCATTAGTAAAATTGAACAGAGTGACGGAGGTGAGTGTCATCTCCCCCCCATACAATCCAAAATACCTTCCCACAGCGGGATCATTCCCATCACATTCCTTCTGGTCAGGTCCATGATCATCTAGCAGCGGTGTGAACTCACCAAGAGATTTATCAAATGACCAGGTGTGAGCGCAATGGGCATGAGGAATTGCTCCCAGACTGGGTCCTGTACTGCCAACATTCTGAATACAGATGGGATGTTGTCCCAGCAAGGATTCCACTTCATATTCGGGCACCCCTTTTGAATACCAATTGCATTTCCATTCCCTCACATAGCGGTAGGGCTGACGGTTCCCCCCTCTTGGGTCCGGGCGCCATGCCAAATCAGTGGTGCTAATCCATGGCGAACACCAAGTGACCCTGGGTTTTTGCACCCACCAAGCGAGGGATACCGGGCCCGCCACCAGAGCAACCTTTTCCTCAGAGTGTATATCTCCATGGGTGCAAACCCAGCAGTCTTTAAGAGACGTAGCTCCGATCACAGTCTGGAGCCCCGGGACCTTCGGGTGGGAAACTTGGATGAGGTGCCCGTTCCCATTACCCACAGAGTTAACAATGCCCGGACATGTCCAGATAGAAAAAGGCTCCCCCCTCTCGCCTCCCCCTCCGGTGGTCCGTACGTAGAGTGGCCGCTTCCAGTATTGGGCACACAGTAGGGACGTCCAAAAGTTGTACCCTGGACCCGTGCGAAGATGTGCACCCGTTCCCGGTAGGGTGTAGCAGGGGGTAGACTCAGGGTAGACGGCGGATCTTCAGCTTCGTCTCTCCGGTCCTCTGTGCAACCCACGAAATGGGCGCCTCCGCCCGCTTAACCCTGGTGTGATGGACCCACGCCTTAATTCCTGCACATTTTAAAGCAGTAGGAGTGATTAGCAGAATTTGATACGGGCCTCCCCATCTGGGCTTCAGCGGTTCCACATTCCACTTCTTAACCCACACCCAGTCCCCCACCTCGTATGAATGCACAGGGTCGATTATTGGAATGGGAATTGTCTCTTGTAGGGAGCTGCGTACATCATGTAAAACCTTAGCCCACTGAGCTGTAGAGGGCGGGCGATCTCCGTCTGGGGCGCGGAGAATGGGTGATGCCCTGCCGTACATGGCTTTGAATGGAGTAAGTTTTTCCTCGCCTCTTGGGGTGTTCCTAATTTTAAACAGCACATAAGGCAAAAGAGCCACCCAGTTCATTTGCGTTAATTCTATCAGCTTGGCTAACTGATCTTTGATAGTTCACCCCTCACTTTTGCCCTCCTGCCTTCCCAACTCACTGGCATGCTGCTGGCTCCTTATCAGAGAATTCATCTGGGCCTCAGCCTGACTGAAAGTGCACCAGTGAAGAATAGATCACTGAGCATCAGCTAGCTAGTCAAAAGCAGAGGAGAAAGGACACTTCTCCCCCATCCCCTTTCCCTCCCAAATCTGAGAGCGAGCCGAAAAGGAGCTTACAGACCCTTTTTGAATCCTGCCCTCCATAGAACAGGGTAAAACTATAATACTACTCATTGTAGTAGAAACACACCCTAACCACCACACCCCTTCATCTGAAGTCAGATGCAGGAGTGTATGGCCCAATGCAAAAATGGGGCCCTTCAGCTCTGTTCAGAAGGTACTGCAGCCAGTGCTGAGTAGTACCTAGCCTGGCTGGGAATGCCTCTCTGTGACATATACATGCTCCCTGCATCTGATGTTGATGTAGGAGGTGTGGCCAGATGCAGAAACGTGGCTGTTCATGAGGCTTCAGCCAGTGCTGGGTTCCCAGCCTGGCTGTGAGCAGCACCTCTCTCCGCCTTGCAAAACAGAGAGAGGCACTCCCAGAGAGACTGAAAACCCAGTGCTGGTTGAAACACCTCGCAAATGGGGATCTGTCCTTGGTGCGGGCTGACACTCCAAGGCGAAGGGCTGGTTTACCCACTGATCCCAACAGGTAGACCAGCTCTCCCCTGGAAAAAAGCACCATTTTGAGGCCCAATTTCCCAGCAAAATGGGCCTCAAAATGGCACACCAATCACCCAAATCAATTTGGGTGACTTGAGGCTGATTCGTCAAGGCAGCCAGCCAAGCCGGCTGCTTTCAATGAATCAGTTTGAGGGGTCTACTATTTTATTCAACCTGGAATTGAATTGCAGATTTTGATTTGTGCACAACCCAAATTGTTTGCAAAGGAATGAGAGAAAGGGCATGCAAATGATGTCCTTACAGTTCTGCAGCAAAGACACAGGGGGAAAGAGAAGCTGTGGGGAAGGCAGGCAGGATCTTATCTTCACTTTTTGTGCCAGAGCCCACACCAACCTTGTGATGCCCCTTTCATCCATATAGCCCTGTATTGTCTACACCAGGCCTGCGCAACCGGGGCATCTGGGCCCAGATCTGGCCCGCAGAGACTTTTTTGCTGACCCCCAGGTAGGTATATCCTGCAGCAACAGCAGAAGCCATGAAGAGCCCTTAGCCAATTCCACTGACAAGCAGCAGCATCTCAATGTGATTGGCCCCTTAAGGCCAGATGAGATGCATGTGGACCAATGAGTGAGTGAGCCAGTTGCTGCTGCTGGGGAAGCATCAGCAGCAGTGATGGATGGAGTGGGTTGGAAAAGCAGCAGCATCACGCAGTCACAGACAGAGCACACCCCAGAAGGGCAGAAGGGCACTCCTTCATTCAGTTTCCTCTTCTTTGAGGAGGGCCATCCTCCATCCTCTCTGGAAACTGCCTTAAAATGCCATCCAATGCATGTTTACTTGGAAATGCATTCCATGATGTACTCAGCAAAGCTTTCTGCCAAATAGGCCTGCCTAGGATTGCCCAAGATTGCAGCCTGGAAACAGCAGCAGTTTAGGGAGAGGAGAAGGCTTGGCGTTTGTTTACGGCTGGCATGCACTCCAGGTGCCCCACTAACTAAGCAGGGAAAGGGCCTATTTTCTAGCCACTCCTCATGGTCAAAATTGTGGGTCCCTCGATAGTGGGGGCAATATCCACAAGTGGCTAATAATTGCTTTGATTAATATTATTTTAACGTAATAATTAATGTGTGGGAAACTGACTTTGGCCCCCACACGCCAAGTCATAGTTGGTTCAGGCCCGCAGGGACACTTGAGTTGTTCCCCCCTGCTCTACACTGATCAGCAGCAACCAGGGTTTCAGACAGGGCCGGGGGCTTTCCCTGTCCTACCTGGAGATGCTAGGCATGTAACTTGGGATCTTTGGCATGCAGCATATGTGTTCTGTCACTGAGCTACAGATAACAGTTTATCTTAAATTACATCACCAATTAAAAGCTCAGAATCTCGCTCCATACTGAACTACACCATCACTTCAAAAACACATTTTCAAAATACAGTAAAAATCTTGCATCCTTTATTTCCCAGTTCCATAAAATCAGATCTTAAAAACATATGGCATGCAAAGTATACTGGGAATGTATTGGGACAAAAGTATTAAAAAAGGCCAGGAGGTGGATCCACTGAGCAACACCAAGATCATTTTGTGGAGTAGTCTGTGAAAGATACAAACAGAACCTTTCACAGTGGAAAAGATCCCTCCCCCTGCCCTGGGTTTCCTGGGTCTTGCTTTCTGTGCCATAAACTTTGCAATTATGCTGCCTGTAGTTCCAAACAGTAACCCCTTTTATCCTTCAGCACATGGCATACAAATGGTCTCCTTTCATTCTTATACAAGGCCCTAAAACAAATATTTGATTAAAGGATGAGCTAGACGTCGCTCCTCTCTCAGAACTTTCCATTACTGTGTAACCAGGGTAAGGGACCCTGCCTGGACACCGCTAGATTTAAACATCTCCCAGACAAAAGCTGTAAAATGAAGTATTCATGCCCACTCCTCCTATTTTGGTAGATGTAGCTGTGATACAAACTGTAATACCTGTGACCTGAGCTGTGTAGCAAATTCTATGATGATGCCAGATGCTTTACAAACGGGGTATAGTCAGAACAACCCAGAATGATATTATAGCCCTTAGCAATAGCAATAGCACTTACATTTATATATGCTCTATAGCTGGAAGCTCTTTAAGCGGTTTACAATGATTTTAGCATATTACCATCTCAAGTAATAGACCTTGGGTCAATTCACATGGCTCCAAAGTGGGTTTGTCCTCCGTCCATTGCAGATTATGCATACGGTTAATTATTTCCTAAGAATTCCATACTGTCAGTGAGCTCACATTGAGCTCAGTGCAAAAAGGAACCAAACCCATTAGAAGCTTGCCAGCACTCTGGGCTCATGGGGAATTGGTGTGTCTTAGAAGAATCAGATTAATTTCTCCTGCTGCAAAAATGACTGCCAAGTAAATGATAGTTAAGCACTTGTTTGCATTGGAACAAAATCTTGTTGGAAATCACCCTAACAACGCCACTAAATAGAAAGTAATGTGAAACTGACTGGGAACTGGCATATGCTTAAACTGTAATTTTCAATGTCATTAATTTGGCCCCAAACAGGGAGTGGATGGTGAATGAGTCCAGTTTGTCAAGGCAGCCATTGATTGATGGGCAAATTATTATTATTTTATTTATCACCCACCCTCCAAGAAGCTCAAGGCACCATACACAGGTAACTTATGAGATAGATCGGTGGAGAGAACGTAGCTGTCCCACGTCACCCTGTGAGCTCTGTGACTCAGCAGGGATTTGACACCCCCCCTCCCACCCCCAGTTCAAGTGCACAATTCTATCCATTACAGTACACAGGACTTCATCAATAAGAGTACAGTTTAGCAACATATACGCAATTTAAACCCACAGCCTTCATTAAAATCATGAGTAATTTCCTCCCATTGAAATCAGAGGGACTGTATGCTTAACTGTGACATGATCAGGCCCTAATTTATTACTTTTGCTCCCAAGGAGAATTCAGCAGTTCACCCACTCAAATTTCCTCTCCCATACTCGAGGATATTGAAGGATGCATGAGGCCTTGTGCCTAACAAAATGACATACCTGCTACTAATGTGAAAGCAGGATCAGGCTAGTTCTGCACTTTGTTCACTCGACCAACCCATGGTGTTTCTCAAGGACATTAAAAGTATATCTTATGATTGGGACAGTTTTGGTAGCAATCTATAGTTCATTGGCTAGGACCCAGTTGGCATCGGCTTGGTCAAACAGGCTGTAAATATTGAGATATTTATATATTTGCAATCAATCTACAAAATGAAGAACTAGCTATGCTGGTGGAACAGATGTACTGACCACAAATTGAGAAAGTTACCAAATACTTTTGGTAAAGTTGTTTGTCAGGAGAGGAGAAAAAGGGGAACAAAGCATGGGTATCTGCAGACATGTTTATGGGGGTGGGCCCAAGTATCCTCTCTAATAAAAGGCTTGGTGTCCGTCCGTGGACGGACACCAAGTGTGTGTCCGTGCCTCCCTGGCCTCTTCTGGGCATGCGCGAAGCGCATGGCCAGAAGGAGCCAGGGAGGCAGGACCGCCAGCACCCGGCGGCCATCTTGGGCGGCCAGAAGCGGCCGCCCCGAAGAAGCCGGGTAAGCGGCGGCGGGGGACACTGGCCGAGGAGGCGGCAAAGCCGCCGCCTCGGCCAGAGGAGGCGGCGCAGCCGAGGAGGCGGCAGAGCCATGGCCGAGGCCTGGCCGTGCCGCTGCTTACCCGGCTTCTTCGGGGCGGCCGCTTCTGGCCGCCCAGGATGGCCGCCGGACGAGGCGGCAGACAAAACAATGCGGCGGTGGGCCCGGGCAGCGGTGGGCCAGGCCGGAGCCGCGGTGGGTGGCGGGCCCAGCCGGAGCCGCGGGCGGCGGTGAGTGGCGGGCCCGGCCGGAGCCCCGGGCGCCGGGGGGTGGCGGGAGAGGGAATGGCGGCGAACGTCTGGAGCGCAGAGCTCCACTAGTGCCCGTTAACCAACGGGCTACAAAACCACTAGTATACATATAAATATATAAATAAAAGCATCTGCTGCTCCACATGAATCTGGCCATGAATCTGTAGGGGGAGATCAACTACTCCCTTTGCCCCCTTTGCCCCCCACCTGGAGATGGCCGTGGAACAGAGGATTTCTGAAGGGCTGGTTTTGAAAGTCGGGTCCATTCGCACATAACAGGAAACTAGAGTTAGAGGGGCCTGAGGCTGAATTTGTTGTACGTCTGAATGTGTGCAGCTGTGGTTTGGACACCAAAGTGACCAGAGGTTTCCCTCCCCAAATTCCAATTTGAACCTTAGGTTTGTATGAGTTTTGTCACTTGTACCTGAGTTTCCTTTGCTGGCCTGTTACGTTCGAATGCTGGTGCTGCATTAACTGAAGTTGAGGGAGGAAGCTCCTCGCTCTGGCTGTGATTGGCTACTGGGGCTGTCTTTCATTCCAGAAGGAAGTCCACGCAGCCTGTTCCCCTTCCTCTCTGCAGTCTCCCTGGCTGCAGAGAGGGTTGTGCCGGTTACATCCGAATGCAGACAAGTAACCGCACTACGTGCAAATGAGGCCTCCATGTACTTTCCTAAAAGTAGCTAAGGAAGGTTTCTCTTAGCAACCCTTCTGGTTTATTAAAGAGTAAGGACCTAGTGGAAATATACTGTGGCTAAAATATAATTCTGTGCTTATTTGATTTTGTGCCATTCAGGTTTAAAATAAAACCTTGTAAACTCATTTGGCTGCTTGAGCAGTCACTTGTATCTTGAACCCATTAAGAAGAAAGTGTGAGTTGGGACTTCTGAAAATAAATTAAAGGATATTTGTCTCCTACCTTTCTTTTCATATGAATTTTCTGAAGGTCAGTTGTGCTTATTGCATCTCACAGATAATTTCCATACAAAGGTCATCATAACAAAATATTTAATTTGTTGTTACAATAAAATAAATAACAAAATTTAAAATTCTATTTCACTTTATGCAATTTAATTCATCATTCAAGATGCTACTTGTTCTTCTGTGACATGAATGCTGTTGCAGTTTTTAATGGGAGAATCTCAATTTTAGTCTTGGAATTAGAACATAAGATAAGAACAGCCCTGCTGGATCAAGCCCAAGGCCTATCTAGTCCAGCATCCTGTTTCACACAGTGGCCCGCCAGATGCCTCTGGGAAGTTCACTGGAAAGAGCTCAGGGCATGCCCTCTATCCTACCATTGTTCCCCTGCAACTGGTATTCAGAGGCATCGTGGAGCCACCAGTATTGATTAATAGAGTTTAATATGAAGCCCCATTTTGTCCCCTACCCCATCATACAACACATAATTATTTCATGAGAATACCCAATGCAAAGACATATTTTAAAAATTAGGCTCTATCCTTTTGTGTTTTACGTTCTTTTGTGAGAGTCTATGTTTCAGCAAAGATGAGCTGTGAATTTCCAATAAGAAATCTGACAGGACAGGAATGGCCACAAATTAAAGGGGAGAATGTGAGTCTTAAAATATGAGTCTTAATGATGAAGCCATTCACCAGACTTTCACCTTTTTGCTTTCCTTTTGTTTTTTGACACTGCCAGGATCCTTTGATTAATTAATTGATTAACTGAAAGATTTAAATGCCGCCATTCTTCATAAATGAATTCATTATGGCTTACAACAAAGTTCATTAAATTCAGCACGGTAAACACAAATCTAAAATCTCTAAAATCATAGAAATGCAGAATAAGGCAATCTTCAAACAGAGCAGTCACAGAGAAATGTATAAAGTATGGGAAGGCCTGCTGGAATAAAAAAAAAAAGTCTTCCACTTTGGTTTAAAATCAAACAGGTAGGGAGAAAGACTAAGATCAAGGGGCGTAGGGAGTTCCAGAGAGCTGGGGCCACCACTGAGAAGCCTTGCCCACGTTTGCAATGCTGCATGCACTCCTAAAAGAACAGTTCACTCAGGCATACTGCCTTTCCATAGCACTTCATTACATGTTGGCTGACATCCTAACTAATGCAGTATGGATACTCCAGGAATATGCACCCATGCTACAGAAAGCTTTCCAAGCTGCAGCACATCAGGTGTGCAAGGAGGGGAAAGCAAATTTTGACCATCTACTCTGCCTCCAGCAATGACCTCAGCAGCATCATGAAAAAATATGTCCCTCAAGGTCAAGCAGTCCCCAGGGACATATTTTCCGGTGACACAAGGCACAGCAATAGTGGGGAAGCTCTCTGCACTGCAGATATGCTGAATGCATCAGGATGTCAGCCCTTGTATTTCTTAACCATATACATTTAGTAACAATTCATTATTTAACATTTGCATGTTAAGAATGCAAATAGGGAAACAATGTGGCAAGCGCCCTATTCTCTTTAGTCCACAAAAGCTTATGCCACAATATCTCTGTCAGAATTTAAGGTGCTGCACAACTCGTTTTTCTGCAGCCGATAGCACTATTCTGGAATTCTTCTCCAATGAAGCTCCACTGTAACCAGCCACCTTTGTTTCTCATTACTGTCACTATGTTATTCCATGCAAATAAAGACAGAGGGTTCCAGCGTGGCTTTCAAATGGCTGAGTCAATAGTAACTTGGAGGGATCAACGCAATATAATCATATCTGCAACTACGGACATGTGTAGGATTTTGGCAATTGTGGGATGGGGATCCTTAACCTCAGTGCATAAGGTCTAATGAAAATTGTCTTTGATGCTCACCTCTCCCTGGGACAGCCTGGGATTTGTGGACAATCCTTTACTTTAAGGCTTAAGGGGTACCCTTCATCACAGAATGCCAAGACTCCCAATATGATTGCTTGTGTCTTTTGAAATCTAGAAATGGCTTCACTGTATTCGAGATCATATGGGAGATTGTCATGAGGAAGACCTATGGTGACTTATAAAAAGAAGGCAAGCTCCAGGTGGAAGAACAGAATTCCCAAGAATACAAAGTGAAACAAACTACAATGTCCATTGTGGATTCCAAGGTAACAGGATGAATAGCAAATACAAGCCACAGATGGCAAACAGAAAGATGCACAAAAGAGCAAAAGTCACTCACAATCTGAAAATAAGCAGGCATAATTCAAACATAAACAATAAGCCAATATCTTAATTTGGTTTCATTAACATTAAATGGGTGAAGTTCAAAATCAAGCTTGAGGAAGAAACAAAGACAGTTTACAAGAGGGCAGGAAGAGGATGGGGCAAAGAGTTCACTGCCTGATTCAGCAGATTGTTCTATCTGCTGAACAGGCAGGGGTGGTGGTGAGAGAACATTTACCAATGGGCCATTTGTATGTCTTCTCAGAAGCACATGGCACTGAGTTGAATGGTACTTGCTCCCAAGCAAGTGTGCACAGGTTTGCAGCCTGGGTTATGTTCCTTTATTTCTATTTAATATGAAATAAATTTTAATATAACTATGGGGATAAAACATAAATGTTCTAACCACATTGAAACTGTTGAATCTCCTTTTTAGGTTTCCAAGAACAGATTTGATAGGTAGTTTTTGGAGATGCTTGAAATAAGAGATGCTTGAGGTAAGGCCTCTTGATTTAGAGCAACAGTGGACTATAAGCTATTCAATTCCTTTGAACTCTATAACCTGGTACATGCCTGCAAATACATAATGACAATGTCTGTACTGTACACTTAAAAAGATTAAGCTTTAAAAAAAAATACAACTAATATAGTACCTCTCCAAATTACCATATGGGAATTCCACTAAAATAAAACACATACATAGCAAAAACAAAATTCAGGAGCCATCATAAAACAATTATGACAAGGTTTTAAAGACCACTTTTAATGTGTAAGTAAGTAAAAACAAATAAAACCAAGATCTTACACTTGAGCAAATGTGTTTCAATGCTAAAACATCATTGTCAATGTTCTGTCTCAAACAGCTGGAAATTCTTTAAATACAGCAACTGAAACTAAATAAGCTATCCAAGAACAGTGGAGAGGAAGGGGGAGAAGACTCTACAGAACAAAATTTAACCCTTTTTAATTAGATCAATAAACAATTGTGGTTACATTAGACAGATGTTTAAACTAATATCCCATATTTTATTATACCACAATCTAATAGAAGGTGGATTTTATTCGTTCCATTTCCAAACTATTTGGGGGTTTGCTGCTATCAGGACTGTGAGCAGTGCTGTCAGACTGCTGGAATAGTTTCCTTGTCATACCACTCCAAGATAAATATCTCAGGATGTAAATGTAACCTATAGCCTGTGAATTTCTTAATATGCACCACTATCTTAGACCACTGGTATATTTTAGTACAGTTCCACCAGCAATGTATATATGTTCCCAGCTCCGCACTTGCCTTCTAATGCTGCATACTTCTAACACTGCAAATATGCATACCAGGCGCGGCTCGTGAACTCTCCTCCTGGGGGTGGTGGGCGGCTTTTTTAAGGTAAATGGAGCCGGTGCTCCATGCCGCCCAGCAGGCCCCGTGGCGGGGAATCACTTCCACCACTCACCTGGCCGCTGGCGGGGGCTTGGCTCCGCGGGAGACAGGTGAGTGGTGGAGGCAATTCCCCGCTGCTGGGGCTGCCGGGTGGCATGGAGCACCGGCTCCATTTACCTTAAAGAAGCTGCCCGCAGCCCCCCTGGAGGCGCGTTCATGAGCCGTGCCTGATGCATACTATATTGCTTATGCATAACAGAATTTGTTAGATGATAAATAGCAATGTGAATTAATTTTTAAAAATTTAATCCATTATGTTAAACAAGATTGAATTAATTCTACAGTACACATGATACTGGCAGATGAATGTGTAAATTGACTCCAGTGGAAAACATTTTGCTGAGATGATATCAGGTGATGTAAAATTCTTTCTCTATAAACTAGCATTTATACATGCTTGTAAGCAGGTATGCCATTAGGCCCAGACCTTGGGGGCCAAGTGTCCACTCTGCTAGAGGACCCCATGATTTCCCACAAGCCAAATCATTTTATTATTCTGGAATGGCTTGACCGGAGAGGAGAGCTGGTCTTGTGGTAGCAAGCATGACTTGTCCCCATAGCTAAGCAGGGTCTGCCCTGGTTGCATCTGAATGGGAGACTTGATGTGTGAGCACTGCAAGATATTCCCCTCAGGGGATGAAGCTGCTCTGGGAAGAGCAGAAGGTTTCAAATTCCCTCCCTGGCTTCTCCAAGATAGGGCTGAGATAGATTCCTGCCTGCAACCTTGGAGAAGCCGCTGCCAGTCTGTGAAGACAATACTGAGCTAGATAGACCAATGGTCTGACTCAGTATATGGCAGTTTCCTATGTTCCTATGACCTAGAGTTCTGAAATTTGGCACAGATGTAGGACAGGTCAGCAGGACTCTGTATATTGATTTTGAAGCAGATCAGTAAATTTGTTGATTTTTAATGGGTTTTTAAAAAAGTGTTTTTAAAGTGGCTTATAAGTGGCTTATTTCATGGCCGAAAATTACAAAAACCTATCAAACTGAAGCCCCCATGCCCCAACAATCATTCAAACCCCATGTGTAGGAATATGACCATTGCCTTCATTAAAAGGGGGTAATCAACACCCCCTTTTAACCCCTTTGATATTTCCAGAATGGCTTGGGCTAGTTTTCTGAAAATGGGCACAGATGTAGGACAGGTTAACAGGACTATGGGTATTGATTTTTGAAGCAGATCAGCCAATCAATTGTTTTTTAATTATTTTTTAATTAAAAAAACTTTTTAAAAAGTCCTATAAATGGCTTGTTTCATGGCAGAAAATTAGAAAAATGTCTGGAAGTGAAGCCCCCCCAACCATCATTCCACCCCCCATGTGAAGGATTTGCCATTTGCCTTCATTTTAAAAAAGTGCAACTTGCCCCCCGCTTCTGCCTAACACTTTACATTTCCAGAATGGCTGGGCTTAGAGTTCTGAAATTGGGCACATATGTAGTCCAAGATGGCAGGACCCTGTGTATTTTTATTTCAAGAAAAATGGTCAATTCTGTGATTTTTAAAGAATTTTCCTTATAGCAGTAAAGCTTCTAGAAAACATCTCTATCCATAGAGTATCTCACACCATGTGAAAGTGGAACTGCTACATCTGAATAAACTATCAATCTATTTGTTGTTGTTGTTGTTGTTGTTGTTATTTTACAAATGCACTATGCTCAAGTTGATTTGTGATTCAAAAAGTCCACATGAGAATTGTGAAGCAAGGGACATGAATAGTGGTTTTAATATTTTTCCTTTATGAATGCACTATATGTCCAAGTTCATTTTGTGTTTGAACTATGGAGCAAGGTTCACATGTTGTGTGTCAGTTAGTTTGTGAATCCACTAGGGCTTGCATAAAGTTTGTTTGTTCTGGAGTTTATTTGTTTGGTTTGGGGGCGGGGGGAGGGAGGTTGGTAAATGCACTCTGGCCCAAATATGTGGATTTGTGGTGAATGATGAAGAAGCTGTATGAATCCTTCATAGTGTTGTGTAGTCTCTCCCCCGCCCTTCCACCGCCAAACCAATGCACTCTGGCCCAAACCTGTGGATTTGCAGTTAAATAAGAGGATGCTTATTTTTCAGGGGGTGGGCGGCCCCTGTAAGCTCATTAGGTCCAGGGTCCAAAATTATCTAGCTGCACCCCTGCTAGTAATCTCTGTTGTAGTAATCAAATAACAAGCAAAATCTAAAACACTATGTAGGTAATTTTTTCTTCTCTACTTCAGTGCATATTTATGGAAGTACTTTCATAAAGTTCTTCCATGCTATTTCTTCTGTATTATTCAAACTGAAGAATTGTCACAATTCTTACCACAGAATACAATACTATTTCCTTAGAGGTCTTTCGATTAAAGCATTAGCATGAGAATGAATCTGGAATAAATGCCAGCACTAATTCTGTAATCACAGTCTCCATCCTAAAAAATTTTGAATAGCTGTTCTGCACTTCATTCAGGATCCCAAATGAGTAACCTCCTGGCATGCTTCAGCTAGCTTTTTCTTTGTGTGTTTACTGGAGTGCTTTCATGGGCTGGCATCTTGACTCAGCATGTGGCCATGTGCTGGGAAGAAGCATCTGCAGTTATGAAAACTTCCTTAGAATCTATCATGCAAGGGGAGGGTGATTCTTGCCAAGCTCTCCTGCCCCCAGAAGTACCATGCACCACTCAAAACTATACCCTTGTGGCCTACACAGCTCTTCCTGATGAGCAGCCACATATTTTGTCAGAAGATTGGCCACAATCTTCTGTTAATCTGTATCTTTTATTCATGAAATTATTTTATTATACTTTTTTATTATTAATTGAAAGTGTTGCCAGCAGTGTTCCCTCTAAGGCGTGTGCACATGCACATGCTCACAAGTTTATTGATGTCTGCTCAGTTAATTTCAGAACCTGCTCAGGTTGAATCAGGAAGGCCCCACTCTGAATGCAGGTGTGCACACACTGCCTTGATACTGCCTCCCAGAACAAAACTCATTCTGCACACAGATGGAAAAAAATTAGAGAGAACACTGGTTGCTAGTCAATAATAATAATAATAATAATAATAATAATAATAATAATAATAATAATTCAATTTCTATACCGCCCTTCCAAAAATGGCTCAGGGCGGTTTACAAAGAGAAATAACAAGCAATACTGAATAACAAGCAATACTAATACTGAAGCTATTCCTACAATCAACAAAAATTGGGCTAGGGGAGGCTAGCCCGATTCCTCCCGATCGTGGGAAGCAACAGGAGCTGTGCGGCTCCCAGTGGCGGCTCAGCAGCTTATGGAACCCGCCGCTTAACCTGGGTTTCAGGTGCAAGAGTGCCTGAAAACTGGGTCAAAAGACCGTGTGTCGCTGCAGCGACTTACGAGTAGATCCCCAACAGGGATGTTACAACAAGCCTCCTGGCACCGGGAGGCTCCCCAGAATGCCCTGCACACTTGTGCGGGTCATTCGGGGACTTCTTGGTTCTGTGATGGAGCTGGTGATCAACTGGGCAGCCGATCCGGCCACCCAGGGAGGGTGGCCTGCTCATCTGCGGAGAGGCTGGGTCAAGCCCACTCTCCCCACAAACCCCCTTTAGGTTCTCCACACTGCTCATGTGGAGAGCCTGACTGAATCTCTATTGTGCTTTTTAACTGCTCTTTGTAACATGGAAAAAACCTTCCCTTTTTACAACTTCAATTGTGTATGTTAAGTAGATAGTACTTCCTCACTAAAGAAATGTCTGCCGTTCCGTTTTCCACAGTTCAGCATCAACATCTTATTTTTCATACTGTGGCAGTGATCCCCTCTCCACTATCCATACTACAGTGTGCTGCACCTGTGGTAGGAAACCTCTTTTGAGGTGCAATCCTGAGGGCCAAGTGCAGAAGGAACTAGAAGCCTGTTCACCAAACTGTCTTTGGACAATCTGTTTCATTTTAACTTTGGTGCATACAGTATGTGGAATACCATCCAAGGCCATTTTGTGAACATGAAATATTAATTAAGAATCAGTATTGAAGCGGTCATGGCTTTATTCCCAAGTACTCCAGCATTTTTGTTTCAACATTCGTCTAATCAGAGGGCAATAAAGAGCTTTCCTAGTGAAGGAAATACAATAAACTTTCTGTGTTTGCTGGTGAAGCCCTATTGCATTTTGGAGTGAGTGTTGCAACTAAGGGCCAAGCTAGATGAAATGCAAAAAGCCGATGCACAGACTCCTGGCTTTTAAAAAAATCCTGAAATCCATGGAAGATTGCAAATTGATCAGAGCCGCGTCAAAGAAAGGTATTCTTAAGCTTTTCCTGTAGGTCATTGTTCTATTCAAAATCTCCCCAGCTGATTTTCCAGCTTTGGAGGAAAAGATCCAGGGTTCCTGTATCTTTTCCCTTGCAAGGAGAAAGACAATAATATTTTTGATCAAAATAATTGCCTGCAGGAAAAGGGTTAAGCATTTCCTTCCTCCAAAACTCTATCTATCCAGTTTTCAGCTTCTCACAGCTACATTTCCTTTGGTGGGGGGAAACTAAAAACAGTTGGGAGCCACTCCCTCATTTCATCTAGTTTGGCCCATAACACCAACTACCTTTTAATGAATCTTTGTGTTGTCACTGGCAGAAATGGCATGGAGTTTATCTTGGCACTGAATAACTTCTTGCAATAAAAGTTATTAGTTTCTCATCTTTGGATGGTTCAGAACTTCTTGCGTAAGAGAACCCTGGCACTTTGAATAGTTTAAGCAAATTATTCAGTGCACTACACTAGCTCATGCTGTCCTGCTGATTTGAGGGTTTAGGAGGCCAGCAACCTATGAAATAGATCAAAGTTCTTTTGCACAAGGGAAAGATACACCATCCAAACAGCTGTAACAAAAACAAATATTAACATTCATCGCAATACATTTGCTTGCTTTTGAGTGATTGCCTCCAACTAATAACATTTTCCCATTCCTCTGGCTGTAGAGAAATTTTGATACTAAATTGGAAGAAAATTCTAGCTCTCACACTGGTTTAAGTAGCTGATTGTTCCTCAGTGCAAGTTATCCCAGCTAACTTGGCAAAGAGGTACCTTTTAATGTGCGGATTCTCTCTATTGAGCAGTGGGAGAGTAACTGGCCCTATCCATCCCCAGCACAGTACTGCAGTGACTGTTGCTGGTGTCTATCTTATGTTTCTTTTTAGATCGTGAGCCCTTTGGGGACAGGGAGCCATCTTATTTATTTGTTATTTCTCTGTGTAAACTGCCCTGAGCCATTTTTGTAGGGGTGGTATAGAAATTGAATGAATGAATGAATGAATGAATGAATGAATGAATGATGGCTGGCTTGGTGAGAAAACACGGTCACAAACAGCAGGAAATCAGAATTTGTTGGGGGATTAAATCACACATAGGCTCCAACTACCCCTTTTTACCCAGGATCTATGCCTGGTAGATCATTGTTTCTATTTTTGTCTGTTGGAGACGCCTTCTTCAATTTTTTTAATTTGAGTTGTCATTCTTCAGGATTCAGCTTCCTTCCAAAATCTTCAGAAATTAAATTTCCAAGTGGGTTGAGGCATGCATTGTGTTTCTAGTGCACCTGCTTGTAAATAGGGGCACAGCACTAAGGCACTATGCAGGGGGCACAGCATCTAGCGCAATGATCCAGCATCTAGCACTATTTTTCAAGTGGGGGCCACTTTGGCAAAAACTCTTCAGTGTGAGAATCATTTCCTGACCTCTGCACATACAGCGCTTTTCTCAGTGCTGGGAGGGCCCTTTAAGAGAGACAGAGCCTCTTTTAAGAGATCTGTGGGGAAAGTGCTGGGAAGAGCTATACTTCCCAACACTTCATGCCTGCCTTCCAAGATGGTGCAAGGGCTCTGTTCTCTTGGTCCTGGCCTGGGCAAAGCACAGTACTGCACGGTATGAATGGTCTTCTCTGCATGGGGACTGTGTAGAATATTCAGCTTTGGCCAATGCTTCACACAGGCCCAATAAACAATTCGTCAGGAGTGCACACCATGCTTACAGTGAAGAACATGGATCGAGCAAGTGGAATCCAGTCTTCAGCAGTGTAACAATAGGTGTGAGGTGGGGCTTGGGCAGTAATTCTTGGTATGAGAAATGGTTGTTATACAAGTATTGCTGATCTTTGATCGTTGATAGTAATAAACGAAACTGTTATACAAATATATCCTTATTTTCATCCCTGAAATAACTGGAGAGTGTGAACTTGGCTAATCTGTTTTAGTCTTCTGGAATAATATGCTTTGCATGCCATACACTTTCTTACCATCTTTCCATTTGTGGCATACTTGCAGTCAGAAGTGTACAGCACACTTCAGGTTGTTGGGCCACATACATTCACATGCAGCAGGTCCCTAGTTTTCATCTATGAAATGTTTGAGGTATGATTCACAAGGCCCAGTGCAAGGGAATGGGGAGAGGCAGCAGAACAGCTTGGCTGCCTGAGGGCTTCTTCCCATTCACAAACCAGCTGGGAGACTGGAAAGTTGGGCTGTGTAGTTCCCTCCAATGACCCGTTTGGAGCAGGGTGAGAGACCTAGATTGTGAAAACAGAGGCTGTAGGATCAGTTGGTAGTCCGCCATGGTGCATGTGAGCAGAGGTGCTCTTACCGCTGGACTTCAGGGCCAAAGTCCAGGGCCTCCACACCCCCTGGGCCCTCGCAAAGTAGCCTGGGTGGTGTGGTTTGTGCCCTCAAGAACTTGCAGTGGGGGGGGGGCCTCCAAAGGCCTTTAGGTTCAGGCTCCAAAATCACCTAGGTGCACCTCTGTATGTGAGTATCAGCTGCTGCCCAGTAGGTTGTTACAAGGAACAAGAATGACAAAGAACCATGTGCAACTACAACTATCAGTGGGTTCAGATAGAGTGGAGTGAAGTGAAGAGTCACGCCCAGGAGGGGTGGCCAGCATCCAGAAGGGCCCCACACGGCCCTCTGGAACTTATTTCTCAGCCAGCAACAAAGCACCAGCTGTGTGTTTTCTTCATTCTTTCTCTTGCTCTTTGTGAGGGAGAGAATGAAGAAAATATGCAGTCAACCATGAAGCCAGCTGGGAATGAGGCCACCCAAAGCTCACTCAAGGAGAGGGGAGAAGGGGAGAACCAGGCAGCTCCTTGGAGTTGGGCAGCTCATGTTCTTTGAACACATCCACCAAATTATAGCTCCATCCCTATACTATAAGCATGAGGGGGGATGTTCCTGGGCTACCAGGGTGCCCCCTTGCCCCTTGAACCCAGCCAGCGGGTGCACTGGGACCCTTGTCCCCTCCTAGCTGTCTTGTGCTTTTTTTGCCAGTTGTTTTCTCACTCTGGTCCTGAGTGTGCGAGGATGGAAAGAAACACCCAGCCAGCAAACAAAGCACATGACAGCTGAGAGAGGATGAGGGGCCTTGTATGTGTCTCTCCCAGCTGGCCACTGCTTTGTTCACCAGCTGAGTACTTATTTCCATCCTCTTGTTCACTGGAGCCAGAGCGAGCAAACAGCCAACACAGTGCCGGCCAGGGCCTCCACATCTGTATCCCAGTGTTGGCCATGCTCCGTACACCAGCATGCTTCTGATACAAGGTTAACACAAGGGGCTTAGCAGGCTCGTGGCAGGGGCCGCTGCAAAGGCAGGCTGCTGTTATCTTCCCTATTCCGCTGACTATAAGCTATGAGTCCTTGAATTACCTCACAGATTGATTGTGAGAACAAAAGGTGGGCTAGAGACAATACATGCTAGCCTAAGCTCCTTGTTCTTTGGAAGAAAGGTGGGATAAAAGTGTAAATAAAATAAAATTTAAAAATGTTAATCTAACCTATCCTGAAATCCCAGTGTGAATTCTTTCCCTCACTGAAATTCACAACCACCTTGTGAGATAGGCTGCTAGTATTCCCAATTTACAAATTGGGATGGTTTGGATTTATAAATTGGGATAATGTGCCCAATTTTAGTTTAAGAGACAAATGACTTGTTCAAGGCAAGTGTGCTCATGGCTGAGATGTGAGATGGTGATGATGATAACTTGATTGGTTGCCCCATAACAATTGTTCTCCAGGCAGCTGACAAAGTGTAGGAATAAAACAGTGCAGTAGAATAAAGCATACAATTAAAAACACATTAAAGCAAAAACAAAAATCTACAATAAATACAAACAACATATATTTTTTAAAGATTTATAGAGCTGTTTACAATAGCAGCAGACGATTCTGCCCCTGCCCCCAATAGCTGGAAAGATTTAATACACATGTGCTGTCTGTCTTAAAGGTCTAGCCACGAAGGTAAAGACCACACTTAAAGCTAGAAAAGCATTCCATCAAGAGTTGTGTTTTTTCCTTTTCCTTTTTTGCATTTCATTCACATGCTTCTCTTTCCAC
The DNA here is from genome assembly GCF_027244095.1 of Hemicordylus capensis. Lineage (NCBI taxonomy): Eukaryota > Metazoa > Chordata > Lepidosauria > Squamata > Cordylidae > Hemicordylus > Hemicordylus capensis. The sequence continues at coordinate 251,481,634 of NC_069657.1, forward strand.
TCCTAATCAGTCCTTGTAGGTTCATGTTTTTCACTCTGTGTAGAATCAGCTGCTGAAGACATTCAGAAGCCAATCTTGTGGGAAGCACACATAAATCCAACTATCAGGTTAACTAAAGAATGAATGTTAACTCTTTAGCTGCCAGGATCCATATCATATGGTATTCACATATTATGCTTACATGCCTTGAAAATATACCATCTCTTACTTTTCATATATGAGCACTAGGAATCATCACACTAAATGAAAACATGCCAGTTCCTGCTATTTATCTTGGTTCTCTCCACACACCCCAGGAAAGGCTTTTAAGGACTATATTTATTGGTTTACTGGCTCCTTAAATCCTAAATGACCGACAGACAAGGTTTTCCAAGGCCATCTGGGGGAATAAAGATCATCTGAGATCACATGATGAAGTCAGAGTTTTAAGATTCCAGTGTTAAGCTCCAGGAGCTTGACTCATATTTTGAGCTGGAGCTAACCCAGGCCTCATCAGCTTTCACCTTTGAAGAGAAACACAGACCAGGCGTCTTGGTGAATAAAGTGCCAAGCAAAATGCTCTGCCAGCAGTTTTGAGAGTTATTGAAAGAGATGTGCAAAACTCCATTGTTAGAAAGGAAACTGAAACAATAGAGGCAAATGGTCAAAACAAGACCAGGTCATATTTAACAGAAAATGGTCAGATCAATTACAAAAGGTAAAATAGAAAGTGAGGAAAAACACACACAACCACTTTTGCTTATAATAAAAATTTGATTTACAAATCAGGAAATATAACCAATCTTGGTGTCCAAACCAAAGGGAAACCATGTGAGATAACATCCTGTCAGGAATTCGTATGTATCATGTTTTTAAGATAAGGGACAGAGTTCCAGAGGATGTGCCATTAGTACATTTAGATTACAAGTTTACAAATATCAATGTTTTTACAATTAAATTTATCATGTTATAGGCATTACACTGTAATTGTTTGACATTAGTTGAATTAGTTGTAAAAAAAAATGTATTGATACAAAACTGGTCCTAAGCTACTGAACCAGTTACCAAACTATTTTAAATTAGGGTCTTAACCAGAATCAAACCACAAAGTTTAAAAATATGAATGAAACTGAACAAGAACTGAACCCAATTTTTAAAAATGTGTCAGCTCTTTGGTATGTAGTTTTAGTTTAAAATATGCAGTGAGCACATTTGGCCAACACTGGACTTAAAAAACAAACAAACAAGAAACCTCAGCTTCATGGCTAATCCAAAATGCCCTCTCATTTTCTCAGCTTCATTCTCAGGCAGTAAAGATGGGCATTTGTGGTGGTGGTGGTGGTGGTGGTGGTGGTGGTGGTGGTGGACATCTGAGGAACATCTTAGTCCAGTGAAAGCCACATCAGAATGATAAAATGTCACTTCGTGGCATCATTCAAGGGGAATTCTGGAGGATAAATTCATGGCAGCCAGTAGGAGCTGGCCACTGAGAAGAGCTTTGCATTGCCACTGCTGCCACAGCCAGAGAGGCACGGGGGTGGGGGATTCAAGGGGGGAAAGACAGTTGTCTGCCACCAATCAGTGGTAAATTGCCCTAATAACATTTCCAGAATTTATGTGGGCTCCCCATAAAAATTGCTTCGAGTTATGTCCTTGCCAAATTTTAGCCACCCCCACCCCCCACCCACCGTAATTAAGGCTACACATTCTTCAATGAGAATTTTGATTCAGCAGTACTTTTAATAATCTATTCCTCCTCCTTCAAAAACAAACAAACAAATAATAACCAAGAGATAGTTGTCCTAACCTAAGCCTTGCAGTTATTAACATTGTTACCACAGAAAAATCAGGACTTGCATGTGTGGTGAATCAATCACTTGGCTAATATTACCCCAGCCTACTTTTCAACGCAGTTTTAAAATCAGAGTGTTGTATTGAATAGGGACATGCCCGGAACTGGTTTGGAGGCCCTGCCTCCAAACGACCGCCAGTTTGAAGGTGGGGGGCATACCTTTAAGGGTGTGGGAGGATGCCCTTCCCCTTCCCACTGTGTTGCCCCTGCCGGCGCTCCATTTAAAAAGTCTCCATCAGGGTGGCAGCGTACCTCCCTGCCACCCCGGTGTCCTACTTGGCTAGAAGTAAAAGGAAGTACCTGGTGCGTATGCGCACAATGGGCATGTGCGCATGCACGTCAAGTGCCCGCCTGACATGTGTGTGAACAAGTGCAACGTGCATGTGCTCATGCGCTGGGTACTTCCTTTTACTTTCAGCTGAGGATGACACCGGGGTGGTAGGGAGGTACGCTGCTGCCCCGACGGATACTTTTAAAATGGACCACTGGCAGGGGAAATGCGGCAGGAGGGGTAAGGGCACCCTCCCACACCCTTAAAGTATGTCCCCCCGCCTTCAACCACCCCCTGCCCTATTGTATTGGGTAGCAGAAGAACCGACAATGTTCACACAGCCTTTCAAACATAGCAGTGTTTGCTAAATCCTGTGTCTGGAATAACTCTTCCTGTAAATCATGGCTACGAGAACTATTACAGGAGTCCAAGAGCTCTAAAAAGCACAGACTTTGAACCCCAGCACCCTTTGGCTGTGGTTCAAATACCCTCAGAGAGGAGTAGAACTGAGGAATGAACAGGAGTACAGACTTCTTTTTAAAAAGGGATGCATGTATACTCCTGCTCCAGAATTGCTTGTTCAAGTGATTTGAACATTACTGTAGTATGGACTGCCATCCAAACACTATAACAATGAGGCTTGCAGTTCCTTTCTATCTGCTTCTTTACACATGTTTCCAGGCAACAGTAACATCATTATTGTTTCTGAAGAATACAGACATTTCAGACTGCCAGGCCTTCATCATTGCCTAGACACAATTACAAACAGACATGAAATCATGAGTCCTCCCTTCACTCAATTTATCCACATACTTCACTTATCCATTTATCCAATAGACTTCAGCCAAGTCTATTGACTTATTCCACCAGGCTATGAAATGTTTCTATTTATTTTTACACTTCTATCCTGCTCTTCCGCCAAGGAGCTCAGACAGTCATTCTGAAGGTTTGGGGCACCTATAGATCTTTCTTCACTGATCTTTTCAAAGTAACAAAATAGCAACAAACAAAATTTCCCCTGGTATTTTCTTAAGAGCTGTACACAACAACAACAACAACAACAACAACAACAACAATAACTAGCTGGGCCAGGTGCAGAGCATTTGTGCCTCAGGCCATCACTGTAGCTGCCTCCCCCCCCGCCCCACTTCTCCCCCCCCGCCTGCTTCTCTTCTCCACACACACACCCCCGCTTTCTGGCTGGCAGGCCGGCCAGAAAGCTGGCCCGCCTCCTCCTCCGGTGGCTGGGCTGGCCCCCGCTGCCTCCTGCTCCCAGAGGACGCTGGCCAGCACCCCTATTTTCTCCTCCATCCCTGTCGCTAGTCCAGGAGCTGCTCGCAAACTCTCGCAAGAGCTGCCACACATGGGATTAGCAGCGGGTACGTTTAAGAAAATTAAATATACAAAAGATGATGATAATGATAATAATAAATAATACTTAATAATAATTAATAATAATAAATGATTGCACTTTTGCATGTTGTGCAAATTGTGGTGAGCAAACCTGAAGTTCAAAGAATAGAAGGAAAAATTGTCCATGGCCCATGAACAAGTAATATAAGATAAGGAAGGAAATCAGTCAGTGCAGCATTTCTCAAAATGGAACAAAGAGTACCATTAGAAATATAAATATATGCAGCTGAACTCTTAATGCTAATTAAATATTTATGTTTAATACACTATGGGCACAATCTAGCCAAAGCTGTGGACTTAAACTCTTCCATTAAAATCAACAGGCAATGCACAAGGTTGTTAATCATGACTAAGCTTTCATGACACTGAAATAAATGGTAGAAGTGAGTCATGACTAATTTAAGTTCCATTAATTTCCTTGGGACTTAGTCATGACTTAATCTGAATATTGCCTGTTGAGATTTCAAAGTGCTTATGTTTGGCTGAGCATGCCCAGTGAGGTAAACATATTCTCTAAATTATATTTCCTAATTCTCTCTATATTTGACTAGATCCTTATTCAGGAATGATGGGTCTAGTAGCTGCCAGTCTTTTCTGATCCACATAAAAGCCATGACAGCAAAAGGCAGCTGTTTTAAAATACCCCTGTGACATCTCTTTACTGAAGCCTCTGATGGAAACAGCTTTTTCCCTCCTCTAAGTGGCTATACTAAATGTCAGTTTAAGACAGGAATCTTGGTACATGCTGTACAGTTGAAGGATGCAACACTGATCTCCGGAACCTGGTAGTCTTGTGAACAGCATGAGGTGCCCTTACAAAATATTTCAGAAGTCACACAGGAGCGGGAATATTATTTTTAGCTTATTCTCAAATGGTATAAATACTGTTTTTCTGTATGCATTTGATGTCATTGCTGTTAACTTTGGTCTCTGATGTTCTCCAGAGAGAGAAGCTGAGGCTGGATTTGGGTACATGGAACACACAATTTATTTGCATGTTTGTGCATAATCATGAATACTGCTATTCACCTCGGGCTGCCTGCAACTCATAGGCATAACCTTAGCAGATGAAGCTCTTCCTGGTATGGAGATGAAATGATGGGAGAATACCATCCATTACTTCTCTGTATGTCAGCTCTTTAAAGCCATGGGAGCCTTAAAGGGAAAAGGTTGCCAATTGTATGTATAATGTGCATAAGGTTTTCGTTTATTAACTCACTGCCCACTTTCATATATAAAGTTCCTTGTTTGCCTTTTGTGGTGGCATATTGGTTACCTTCAGCTGCTGATTACACCTGTGCAAGCTAGTTATGTGCAGACAGATACTCATGTTAAGGTCATTGCTAGATTCAGGCCTTGTCTTTACACCGGGAACCCGAGTTCAAATCCCCATTCAGCCATGAGACTTGCTGGGTGACTCTGGGCCAGTCACTTCTCTCTCAGCCTAACCTACTTCACAGGGTTGTAGTGAAGAGAAACTTAAGTATGTAGTACACCGCTCTGGGCTCCTTGGAGGAAGAGTGGGATATAAATGTAGTAATAATAATAATTTATTATTATTATTATTATTATTAATTCCATATCTGGGGGGCTACAACCGAAAAGGCCCTGTCTCTAGTCCCTGCCAACCAGATCTCTGTTAGTGGCGGGGCCATGAGCAGGGCCTGAGATGATGAACGGAGGACCCTGGCAGATTCATATGGGCAAATGCAGTCCAACAGGTATGCAGCCCCAAGCCGTGCAGAGCTTTAAAGGTCAAGACCAGCATCCTGAATCTAGTCTGGAAGCGCCCGGACCAGTAACCAATGGAGCTGCTGCAGGATGAGTGTGATACTCATGAAAGGACTTGCACACACGAGCATTCTTGCAGCAGCATTCTGGATCAGCTGAAGCTTCCAAACAGTCTTCAAGGGCGGCCCCACATAGAGTGCATTGCAGTAGTCCAATCTGGATGTTACCAATGCACGAGTAACTGAGGTCAGTTCCGACTCCTCCAAGTAGGGTCACAGCTGGCATACCAGCCGTAGTTGCTAAAAGGTGCTCCTGTACACTGTCACCACCTGGACTTAAAACTCTGATTTTTGTTTTTCCCCAGCCAGACTTCTAGTTCACAATGGCCTCAACATGGCAATGCAAGAGGATGAAAAAACAGGCAGAAATTCAGCAGAGTTGAGGAAATGTTTTCTATCACTATGCTGGCCAAAAGCTATCCTTGTTGAATTATTTGTTGCTGGTCATATAGTGGTAAGAAATGGATGCATTTAGGAAAATATGTTCCTTAATTAAAACTGTTTACAGCTTTATCTATGTAAATTTTTATTTGTTATAAAGTATTAGAATACTCTTATTAAAAATAGTTTGCAGTTTTAACTATGTGTACTTTTATTGAATTTTTAAAAAACATTGATTTAGAGAATTGAATTGAATTGGATTTAGAGAATTGACTTTTGCACTACTTCAGGATAAGTAGTGCAAATTGTTTTTAAAAAGCCATATAAGCTGGCTTGGCCCACTGAAGACGGATCTGGCCCACTCCCCTTTTTGTTGGGGCCTGCCATAAGCTTTCAGGCTGGCTATGGGCCTGCTTCTGATGCTAAAAAACATGTGGATCCTTAGCCATTTTCTACGTACTACCTGACATGCAAATATGTGTGTATATATATGTAACACAAGTATGGACATATAATACTAGAATGGCCCTTGCATACTACATGGATGAAGATTCATATATATATATTTCATACTCACAAGATGCACACACAAAATTAAAATATGTTGTGCCTTAGACACTTTTATCTTGCAACAAATAGATTCATTCCATATATGTAAATACAAGTTAAGGCAGAAAATGATCAAGTCAGTCCGATTTCTCCTCAGTTTCTGCAGTTGTGGCTGATGAAAAGTGTACTTTGTTCATGAGTTTTATCAATGCACGTATTGTACCACACTCCTCTCATTTCCTGAAAAGTCTCTCAGTCTTCCTGTGCATGCTTGACTTTTCAACAGTATCCACTATACTGGTGCCTTAAACTTGGCCTCAGAAATAAATGACATGCTTCTCTGTGCTGTACAAGGAACACAGAGTTTTTAAAGTGACAAACGAGAGAGAGAGAGAGAGAATATCAATGAATGTACTTGTATTTATGTATGTCATTGAATGTGCTTCAAGTATTATGGCCTATCACTGAAAACAGGATCCTTGAAATACAATCACTGACAAGAATGGCAATACTTTCAGGAAACCAGACCTGAAAGCACTGCAATAGTTTTCATAAAAGCTAATGATGTGAAATGAGACACATGCAGCAGTGGGCTACTGTTGACTAACCCTACTGTCATCTAATCTAACTTGCCCCCTGTCTTCCTGAAGATGTGGTTGGTGCTGTCACCCACCAACACAGAGCCCCAGATACTGGGTGGTGCTTCCCTGGGAAACTCAGCACTACTTTGCACAAACGCTTCTTCATCCTGCAAGGGATATGTGAGTGGAAGTCTGTTTTTGTATACCCAGCGCCATTGCTGGATCAGAGTACATGAATTTATAGTCTCAGAAGTCAGTAGCAAGAGTACCGTTGACTACAATAATAAAAGAACTTCTCTGAATGTTTAGAATTCCTTCTCCACTACTTCATATCCCTATTGTTGCTGTTATGCAGAGGCAAAGGCAAATATTCAATAGGTCAAGGAAACAGTTATAGTGTAGTCTAATCCTAAGCATGTCAACTGAAAAGAAAGGCCCACTTCGTTCAGTGGGATTTATTCTGCATAGTTGCCAGAACCTAAGGGGTATACTCATGGGTCAAATGGGCCATAAGCCAGAATTTGGCTTTTTTAAAGCCAAATCTGGCCACCTAGGTGCATAGTACTGCAGTCTTCAGCACACTACTAGTCACAACATGTTTTGAACACAGAGCTGTTTATCAGAGAAAGATCTAAAGCTCAGATCTAAACCAGGTTATTGGGGAATTTATCAGAAAATTGGTCAAGATCATGAAAATTTTCCTACACTGGACATGACAGTAAGCAAGTGCCTTCTTTCCATCTTCAGATCTCTTAGATAACATCATAGAATTGTTTTTATATTGTTTTAAGCAGTGTGTTTTTAAAATGGTGTTTGTTTTTATGTTTTTAAAACTTGTTGTGCACCACCCAGAGCTAGGGATGTGCACGGAACTGGTTCGGAGGCCCTTTATAGTGCTGGTGCGTCGGCGACTTCCAGTCATATCCGGAAGATGACGGCAATGGGGCAGCAGGGAGGTATGCTGCCGCCCCAATTGGCTTTGCAAAATACAGACACCAGCGGGGGAAAGCGGCGGGAGTTCACCCTCCCCCGCTCTTAAAGAGAGACCCCCACCACCTTTGAAACTCCCCGCTGCGGTTCCGTGCACATTCCTACCCAGAGCCTTTGAATGGGGCGGTCTAGAAATGTGATAAATATATAATAAAATAAATGTCATGACAGACTAATAGTGGCCTTTAGATGAACCATAAATATTATTGACTGGCCAGTTAAGTAATACCCAATAATACAAGATAACACATATAAGGTGGAGTATAATATGAAAACTATAATGCCAATAAGTAAATCAATTGTAAATGATAATTGTGAATATTTGCAGTATATAGAGAGGACTAAAAATACATATCTCATTCTATACTGGTCATATAGTATAGTATAAAGCATGAAGTACAGTAAATGATACCTAGCATAACAACATTCATAACATGCTACATAATACAACCCATGATACATATACAACTAATGAAGCATATACTAATCAAGACATAACACTTGATTCTTTATCAAGTGTCCAATTATTTCAAATATTAATCAAATGTTAGGTCTTATGGAGAAGAATATTATCTTCAAATCATGTAGTAAGATATCATCATGGAAAATTTCATGGAGAACTTTTAAACATTTTCTCTCTCTTCTACAGCAATTTATCCTATAAGACATACACATTAACAACAATGTTCAGTCATACAGTAGGTACTACTACGGTTCCTTCATACTCACTCATTATATAGATCCAAGTAAACACTCAAATATTACTGGATGTGAGCAGACAGCTTCTAATGCAGAATCATATGAGCAACATGTTACCTAGGAAATATATAATGAATACATACTCTAAAACATTGTTGAAATATTTAAAACTGTTTTGTCATGTTCATTCAAAAAAACTCAAACCTTAATCCAGGATTGGAACTTCTAACTTCCGGCTGTTAGGTTCTTTTGCTTCCACCCGACTTTGGGCTCCTAGGGGGAGTTTTCTGTTTATGTGCCTTGTATTCATTCATTCATATATTCTGTTTGTAGATGTTTACCTGACTGAGTTTATATAGTATATTTCAGTCATATGTTTTCTGTACATATACTGGTTTTTAGTATATCTTATATTACGTTTAGTATGTTATTTGATTAAATCCCATTCTTATTTAATTGTTTATTAGATTAATTGTCCACGGTCTGTTTTTTGTTTTTCTCCTTGGGATATCATTGATTCCTCCGTTCCCCCCCCCCCCTATAAATTTCTCACCAGCCACTTTGTAAAGACCAGTACTGATGTCTAAAAAATTCCCAAGAAATTGACTGTCTCACAGGACACAAGTCCCATTCATGTCAGTACTGTTCCGTACTTGACAGCTGTGCGGGCTCTACCATCAGCATTTACAGTATCTGTCTTAGTGGAATGGCAATTTGTGTGGACAGCTAAATCTTACACAGAAGGGGAAAATGTTTGGAAGATCTCCATGATGATATCTTAGTGAATGTACAGTACTTGAAGTTTTCCATGATGATGTCTTACTACATGCTTTGAAGATAATAAGAACAACCATTTGATCAATATTTTGAATAATCAGGCACTTGATAAAGACTCTGAAACAGGTATACCAACCAGGTTTCCATTGTGTGTTATATGTAGTTTAGTATATGCACCAGGAGTTGTATTTTGTAGCATGTTATGAATGTATGCTGGGTGTCATTTATTGTATTTAATGTTTTATATTGTCACTCTGACCAGTATAGAATGAGGTGCGTATTTTTAGTCCCACCCGCTTCTCTCTCTCTGATACACGTTGTTTACATACAATAACACGTGTAATGACTGTATGTACTGCCAGATTTGTAACTAACAGTTCACTGAAATTTGGAGAGTCAGCCCACCATGACCCCTGCTAACTGGGCAAAGAGGCACCTTTTACCGTAGTGATTCTCTTTATTTAGCAGGGGGAGAGTAACTGGCCCTATCCACCCCCAGCACAGTACTTCCAGTGACTGTTGCTGGTGTGTGTCTTATGTTTCTTTTTAGAATGTGAGCCCTTTGGGGACAGGGAGCCATCTTATTTGTTTTATTTCTCTTTGTAAACCGCCCTGAGGCATTTTTGGAAGGGTGGTATAGAAATTGAATTATTATTATTATTATTATTATTATTATTATTATTATTATTGATGATGATCTCTCAGCACTGATGCCTGAGTAACATTGTTAGAGCACCTGCTTTGCATGAAGAAGATCCCAGATTCAATCTCTGCCAACTCAAGGTAGGGCTAGGAAAGAATCCTGCCTGAAACCCTGGAGAGCTTCTTATTGATTTATTGATTTATTGTTAAATGTATATACCACCTTTCATTAAGACAATCCCTAGGCGGTTCACAGAAAAATTAAAAAGACTATAAAAATACAGTTGCTGTGCCACCCATTGTGATAAGTTTGCATGTCACTTTGCAGATAAAGTCGCTCACATCATGCTGATTTGGCAGCACGAGTTGCTGCCAGGCAGTGTAGTGGACAATACTGAGCTGGATGGACCAATGGTCTGACTTGGAGTAAAGCAGCTTCTGGTGATCCTATGCACTGCCAGCAGCAAAGTAAACAGCAAAATTGTACTTCAAAATGAAAGCAGGGTTCCTGGATGTATGTGTGGAGTCTCTTCAGGCAGTATAATGAACACATATATTAGAGAGCAGTAAAAGTATCAGAAAAGGGCTAAGCTAACAACACCGATTGAACCCACAGCTTCCAAGGCAACTCTGGAACCACCTACAAATCAAAGCATACTTACTGACTGTTGGAAGTGCAGGACTTGGCGCTGTCTCTTGTCTCAAAGACAGTGAAGGACAGACTAGTGAGTCAGAGGGCTAGAAGGTCAAGACATTGGTCATCCCTTCTCTACTGCTCTGACACTATCCCTTTGGAATGTAGATTACTACTCTTAGGGACTAACTTCCTTCCTTCCTGCTTTGCACTTCCTCTCTCCCTTCGCTTCCTGTTCCTTCTACCTTACAACATGCAAGCTCCTCTCCCTGCACCATGTGTGCAGAGATGCAGAATCCATCCGCATCCAGCTAGCTAGCTAGATTAGTGATCCTAACTCCTCACTTTCCTATCTAGAATGGAGTTCTCTAATAAATACCACTTATATTGATTTGAAACTATGAACTGGCTCCAAGTTACTTTACTCTCAGCATACACGCATACCTAACTAAATTCCGCTGTGTTGTGCCTCTGTGCACTCTGCTATAATGAAAAAGGGTTTCTCCTACCAGAGAGAATTCCCAACACTGATAACATCTCTACATGAACCATGCACAGAAGGACCAAACAATGGCAATGATAACGAGCGACAATGGCATTAGCAGAATGATCCCATAACATATACAACCAGGCACCATCAAAATATCACAGTGTCTTCTTTAGTGAACACTGGCATGGGGCAATGATGAGCAACTGACATATTTCAGAGATTCCTGAAGACAGGGTTGCGACAAACACAGGCAGCCTGCACACCCTTGTGGCTTCCCAAAGAGAGTGGAGGAGGCAGGACTAGGACCCATACTTCCTACTCCACAGAGTAACTCTCATCATACAACCACAGGGAAAATAGACAAAAGAAACCTAATAAGGCTTTTGAAACCTCCCCCAGGGCCCGAGCCCACAGACTCAGCCATATGGACGGACAGTCCAGGACTAGGACTGAGGGGGTGGGGGGTGGGTGGCTGAAGGTGGAGCCATAGGCCTCTGGAACAGCATAGCTCTAGCACACAAGGCCTCAGGTCTCCCACCTGGAGGCAGGCTGGGAGAAGCCAGTCCTCACCTCAGAACACCTAAAACTGTGTAGTGCCATAGCCAATCAGGACCAATAATGCCAGTTAGGCAATTGCTGTGCTCTTATATGCTCTTACCATGGGTGCAACCTAGCCAGTGCAAAGGTCAAAAATTGGCTGAGATGAGGCATGCTGTGTGGGCAGGACCAGGAAGAGCAAACTTATGCCTTCAATAACAGTTAATGTTACACTGACTTCAGAAGACATGCAAGTAAATAAACATCAACTGGAACAAACTGAAAGCAAAAATCCTCTGTCTCCCTGACCTGTGGCTTCATCCATCCCATCCACTCTATCACACCAGAGTACAGGATTCAGAATAATTTTGCATCCAGGCACTGCATACATATCATAGTATACAAACCCCTGTCAGGGGATTTGTATACTCATAACTCAGAAGACAGGGCACATGGCATTAAGCTATATTATTGTGGACTCGTGTTGTGCATACTTGCAGCATGCAAGGGGGGATGTGGTGATGGGAACTGTGGTGTGGAGAAAAGTCACTTTGCACAATGTTCTGCTGCCCTCAGAACATATATGGGAAGAGCATTTTGCTAACACTTGTCTTAGTACAGATACAGGTATAGACAATGACATGTCCCCTCCCCAGCCCAGCCCATAGACAAAAGATTGAAGCTCAGTGTACAGATTTAGTACACAAGTGCAGGTTTCATTCTGGCTACACCTTCCCAGGAATAAGGGGAAATTTGTGCAGCTGTGAATTCACATTATCTGAGGAAACGTTTGCCACATCTTGGATACCACCACTTTTGGCCACAGACAGGCTCATGTTGCTAAGATAACAAAGGGAAGGGGTAGCCAGCAGACAAGGCTGGCAAGCTAAGCTCCCTCAGTCTTATGACAACTTGGAACTCTCTCTCCTTTGTACCTCAGGAGCAGGGGCATAACTATAATAGGGCAAGGGGAGACAGTTGTCTGGGGGCCCACTGCCTTGGGGGGGGCCCCCAGAGGCAAGTCATATGACTGACTCCCCCAGCCGTGCACCCGCCCGGGCTTCCTTCAGTTGTATTCATCCTCTGAAACAGGAAGGATGAAATGACCTATCTGTTGTCCTCACAGTCATAACCACAACCAGATAAAAGGGGAGATAGAGATGATAAGGGGTGGATGGAGGGGAATGAGTGAGTGAGTTGGGTAGTTGATAGGCAGGTAGGTGTTCTTGTCTGGTTCTAATTATCATCCTGAAGCAATTATTATCCTGACTGGGCATTCAGTGGCCCACCAGCCTTTGGTGGGCTAATGTGTGAAACAGGATGCTGAACTAGATAGGCCTTGGGCCTGATCCAGCAGAGCTGTTCTTATATTCTTATGTTATTCTAATTATGTTATTCTAGCCAGAGGAGAGCTATCTATCTATCTATCTATCTATCTATCTATCTATCTATCTATCTATCAAATTTGTATACTGCCCCAAACTTTTGTCTCTGGGCGAAAGTTCTGGGCGAATTCTATGGAATCTGGGCAAAAGTTGTGGGTGAATTCTATAGAATTCTATCTATTTATAGAATTTATATACCACCTTATATAAAATATCTCTAGATGGTTTATACAAACCATTACAATAAACAGTTAAAAGCAATTAAAACAATATGAAAATTATTTAACTAAAAGCCTGAAGAAACAGATGTGTCTTAAGAGCTTTATTGAAGGTAGCCAGAGTTGGGGAAGCTCTTAACAGGGAACACACTCTCAAATCCTGGGGCAGCTATGGAAAAGAACCCAGTTCCAAGTTACCAAACAGGCCAGTGGTAGCCGCAACTGGACCTCACCAGATGATCTTCCCCTCAGACTGGTGGCAAGCATTATACCACACTGGTTAATATTCTGAGCCAGGAAAGCACTAACATTGGCAACTTCATGAACAATAGCAACTCTTCTCCAAATTATTTTACATCTATAACTCTGTATAAATAAATGTGCATTGCTTAGAGCAGACCTTACATAAAGTTACCATATGGTCTGTGAAACAGGAGTAATAAATATATTCCTGTCTTGTATGCTGGAGATATAGAAATGCCCCTAGGTTTTCATTAACTATATAATATTGTATTTGTCTCAATAGGAAAATTATTCCTGTTTGCACATAAATATCCACATGTTGACTTTTCCCAGAAAACTGTAACTCAGTAAACATGTGCACACAAATACAAATTAAATCAGTATGTGAAAGCTTAACTTCAAATTTGCAGAATAACACAAGACTATTCATGAAATGTTTGCTAAGCCTAGCATAAGCAAGCAGAAGATGCTTGCTCAATCTTCCTGTGTCTCAAAGGCACAGAGAATATTTGTGGGCCTTGCTAAAGCCTAAACACAAGTGTCTGCAGATTCTGAATATGCTTTTCTGGGCAGTGATAATTATTTTTGATAAAAGAATAATAAGGCAGGACCTTTTAGACAAACTATTTTAATGCATGAGCTTTCGTGACTTAGAGAGTCAGTTACAGCAGGTAGTGACAAATATTCCATACTAGCTAGGCTGGGCGTAGAGCATTCGCGCCTCCGGCTGGCCCACCCACCACCGCTCTCCCCCCCCCCACTGGCCCACCTGGTTTTCTGGCCGGCCGGCCCATTTCTCCCCCACCGCCCGCTTCTCGCATCCCACCCTGCACTTTATGGCTGGCAGATGCTGGCCCGCTTCTTCTCCCCCCCCCCCGCCTGGCTGGGCTTTCCAGCCGGCCTGCTTCTTCTCCCCCCTTCCCGCCCACCTGCCAACTCCCGGCAGTGGCCGCCTCCTCCCTGTGACCAGGCCGGCCAGACACTGCCTCCTCCTCCCTGTGGCCGGCCCAGCCCACTGCCACCTTCTGCTTCCGCGGCTTCTTTCAGCCAGCATCGCCATTTTCTCCCTGTCTCTATCCTATCTGGCTGCTGCTCGCAAACTTTCGCGAGAGCTTCCACACATGGGATTAGCAACTGGTATGCCTAGGAGAATTAAAAATATTGATACATTTAAAGAGAAATCTACAGTATGTCAGTGGGTTTACACATACCAGGTAGCAAAGGAGAGAAATTTCCAAGTATGTGTCTCTGTATTGTGCATAAAACCCATAATATCTATTCAAAGAGAAATTGGCACAATCAAATTTCACTATAGGCTCTTCTGCTATTTCATGTTGCAAATATCTCCCTGAATTTATCTTCTTAAGTACAGCCAACCCGAGTTCTGTGACTTTATGTCCAGGGAGGTTAAAATGCTCACCAACCGCCCCTTACCGCCCACTCTGGTGCCACTTGGAACACTTGAAACGTGCCGACTGTAAGGACACCGGAAGGGCAATTTCTATGTCCAGGCTGACCAGTCTGCTTTGCAAGAGTTTTAGTCAAAATGAGGCTTTTGGGCCTGTGATGGCAAAAATATACCTTCGATACTGTCTCTAATATGATCTGTTTTTCAAGCAGTTTCCGAATATCAAAGGGTGCTTTGACCAGCCTTCAGAACATCTCAAGCTCTCTGATTTTGAGTGGTAGCTCTGCCCCTGCCAGCCTCGCCTTGTTCCCCCTTCACTCAGTTCTCTTTCATCCCTTCTAGCCCGAAGGGATAGCATTTTTTCTTGGGTGCTCTCTTGCTCTCTGTGATCAAAAGGTTGAATAATTCCTCTTTATCCTTGTTATTGTCTCCTTTGAGTTGTTTTAGCATTTTATTCCTGCTTTTCCTATCCAGTTGTGCTCCTTCTCTTTGCCGTTGGCCTCTTGTTTTCTCAGTCGGCTCCTCCACCCCCCACCCACCACTTCCAACCCTTCCCACCCTTTTGGGGTTGAAGTAAAGTTTTTCACCACCAATTTTTATCCGTGGGCCAGGCCACCTCCCGACCCTCATTTTTCCCCTTACTGATTTTTTGTAGAGGGCTTCATCTCCAATGTTGCCCTCCCTTTTATTCTGTTTTTTAAAAACAAAAATCCAGGTGCCCATTGTGGTTAAATTTTTTTCTGGGGGGAAAGTGCTGAGGGGTCTCAATCCCATCTGTTGCTCCCCACCCCGACCTTCTCTGTATGGCCAGCAAGGTGATTTTTAAGCATTGTACACTTTGTAGGGCTAAGATATCTTTTTCTGATGGCCACTCCCACTGACCAGTCTGTTTGGGGGAATCCCACGAGGTTGAAGGTTGTGCACATTGCCTCAAATTTACTAAACAAGACCATAAGAACCAGGCAAGCCGTCTACGCTCTCTCCTGTGGGAGAGAGCCCTTGTTCCTGACAAGTCTGCTGTGCCCTCAGTACCCACAGCGCTGCCCTTGCCTCAGGAGGCAGTACCTCCTGTACCAGTGTTTCTCAACCACTGGTCTGCAGACCGGTGCTGGTCCGCGAGGCATTGGATACTGGTCCAAGAGGCATCACTAATAAAAACCACCCCCAAAAAACAATTTCGGGCTGTCAGGGGCCGCCGCCAGAAGCTCTCCAAAGTTCATTTCCAGGCAGCCCTCGCTGCTGTGAAATGAACATTATCCAGCAGCAAGGGCTGCCTGCCTAGAAATGAGCTTTGGAGAGCTCGCCTGGGCTCTGTGGACTCTGGGCCCCGCCCCCTTTGCGCATGACATCACTGGGGGGAGGGGTGGTAGTGAGGGCCCTGACCCCTTTACTAACTGCTGGTCCAGGAAACTACGCATGAAGAGTGTACCAGTCCATGACTCCAAAATCATTGCGAAACACTGCCCTGGCCTTATGGGCTGGCCTTACGAGTGCCAGTCACAGTATTCCAAGGCTCTTGTGCAAGGAGAGATGGAACTAAAGAGACAGTAGAATTTTAATTAGTGCCAAAGATGATAGCCATTGCATGGTTGATTCTGTGGACTTGACGTATCCATACTTTATTGTTCTTGACCCTTTTTTTTCTTTAGGTTGCAGCTGGTTTATCTCCAGTTAAAGGCACCAGGTAAACCTGTTGAACATGTCACCTGACTCAATGCAGGTTGTGAAAACTTATCAATCCCAAGATCTCATTTTAAGCAGGGGGGTGTAATGATGGTAGGGCTTCAGAGGAGGACACAAGGCCGCACTCAGAGCAACTGCTAGCAGGCTAGTCCTTTCCTAATAAGGGGGAAAGCCTGGGAAATTCAAAAATGGACCAATCCCAAGGACTGGGCGGGAACTACCTACACAGTTACCTATTGAAGATGAGAAAGCTTTGTTCTCTAAGTTATATCCCAGGAGGGCCCCGAGGAAGCAGAAGGCTGAGTACTGCTGTGGAAGTGGGAAGGCCACAGCGAGTGAGTAACAAGTTAGGACCAGTTCAGTTAGACACATGAGGGAACTTATATGTTTCTTTTCTGTATTGCTTGGAATCTGAGTTGCCAGGTTTGATAAAAACTCTTTCTTTTTTACAATCTGCTTTATGAAGAGACAATTGATCTTATTGCCTAATTTTGTTTTTCTTGTAATGTAATAATAAACCCTTGTTGGTGAAGTATGCTACTCTTCATTTTGAAGAGTAGTCATAAGCTTTTGAAAGCCTTGGATTGCTCAGCCCTTTTTGGAAGGGTTTTGCCACTTTACTCCCTCCCCCCCAGGATCCTGGTTGCTGGGATAGATGACATCAGGGCCAGACCACAAACCAAACCCTGTAATTGGCTACAGTCTCCCACATGGGAACCAATTAAATTAAGAGTTGACTTTTCCCTCTCTTTTTGGGAGGAGGGGTTTCTTGTCTTTTGTGAGTTTCTTTGGAGGTTTTGGAGTGAAGAAGATGGCCTTTCTGTCTCTCTCCCTCAGGCCTTACTCAGCTTGAGGTGAGAAGGTGTCTTGGAGGCTTGTGGAGTATAACAGCCCCAAGGACCAGGATAAAAGGTGTAGTGGGTAGAGGCGTATCTAGGATAGGGCAGGCAAGGCATGTGCCCTGGGTGACACTTGAAGGGGGGTGCCATTTTTTAAAATTAATTTTTTTAAATGACTGCCGAAAACAAAATGGCCACCACGCATGCTCAAATGGCCTCTGGGAGGCCCTAGGCCATGCCAGGCCTTGCAGAGGCCATATGAGCATGCACGGTGGCCATTTTGTTCTCAGTGGCCATTTTTTTTAAAAAAATATTTTTTTAAATGGCCACAGCACATGCTCAAATGGTTCCTGCAAGGCCCTAGAGGCCATCAGGGGGATGGGGAACCTTTGCAGACACCCCGCCACACACACACACACACACACACACACACACACAGCCTTTAGGAAGCCCCCCAAAGGGGCTACAGGTAAAAAAATTAAAATTTAATATAATATAAGTTACTGTACACATATTCAGATTGGCACTATGTACAGAGAATCAGGGCTTGTGAATACTGAGCTGAAGCTTATGAGCTAGTATTGTATTCATTTGCTCTTACTTTGCTTCTTGTGATAAGTGAGTTAAATGTGATGTCTTAATAATATGGCTATTAATGCTGAGTTTGTCTTTGAATCAATGTGAAATCCTTAGTATTGAGGCCCACTGGGAGTTTCTTGCTCTCTTTCTCTCATTTTAACTGTCTTTCTGAAATACTAGAATATATTTCAAGCAGTGACACAGTTTACTCTGCATATCCTTTAATTATTTCCAGAGTATCTGGAAAAAGTCAAATTCTCCATTTATTTTTAAAACTTATGTAATAGTGATGCTACAATGCATAGTAGAAAATTAGACAGGCACTTCTGTTTAGTTTTCCAAGTACACTTCTGCATAGTATTTGGGTATTTCATGAGCCCCAGCATACTGAAATGTGTCATTTTCCAGCATTTTTTGGTCTGGCTACATCCACTGCTAAATAGTTTTTGAAATATTAAAAGATTAATGAGCTTGACTTGTATTTTTCAGCTGATATTATGGTAAAGTTATCTGAAAGATGGGTGTCAGATGTTTGGACAGGGGGCACAATTTCAGTGCTTGCCCTAGGCGCTATTTTCCCTAGATACACCTCTGATAGGGATAGTAATTGTAGTCAGTTTGTGCTAGCTTATTCTCCCCACCCTGGGTTGTGTAGCAAGGGTGTCTTACTATTAATAAGGTTGGGGCCTGTTTTTTTTATTTCCCCCGATTTGCTCCAATTCATGTCCCACTGTAATAATAAAGCTTGTTGAGTTGTTAATACTGTTCCCTGAGTGCTTGGTGGAGAAAGGAGGGCCCCAAGTCTCATGCCTCCCAAGCCCTAGACTGAAGGAGCCACAATTTTCTAATATTTCCCCCCAAGTGATCACTTTGCAGTTTCAGGTCCTTGGTGAAACTGTGATGAAGACTGGGTATCCTGTTTGATCCAGTCTGGTATACCTGCCAGGGGTAGGGGAGGGGGGCAGGCATGTCTGGAAAAACATTCCCAGGTTGTGAACAGGTGGTAGCAGCAGTATACCAGCCATGGCCTGCCCAAAAGGTTTGGGGCGGGGTCTGATCACCCCAGCACCCACTACACTTTTTATGGGTCATGTAGGCAGCACCAATGAAGAAATTATTTGCCATGTCAATATCACCCAACTCAAGGGATGGTAATACTGGTGTGGGAAATGACTGAGCATGTAGCTACCTCCACCCAGATGATCTTATTTCAGAACTTATAGCTACGATATACAAAAGGAGCCACACTAGTGATTCCCATGTTGCTCTTGGAAATGTATTGATTTATACCAGTTGCAGGGGAGTTACCAGTTGCAGGGGAGTAATGGCAGGAGAGAGGGCAGGCCCTCAACTTCTGCCTGTGGCTTCCAGCGGCATCTGGTGGGCCACTGTGCGAATCAGGATGCTGGACTAGATGGGCCTTGGGCCTGATCCAGCAGGGCTGTTCTTATGTTCTTATACTCTCCACTTACCCAAGAAGAACAAGTTTTAGAGCAGCCTTTTGCAGAACCAATTTCCTTATGTGGAGATGTATGATGGTATTGAACTATTTGTTTACTAACCTAGAAGTGGAGAGCAGACCAACACTCTGATAGACACTGCTCAGGCTCGGACTGGCCCACAGAGCAACAGGGCATATTCCCGGGGCGCCCCACCCACGGGGCACCCCTGCACCCTGACTCCCACCCTTAATTATCCATTCTGCTCAAAACCTGGCGCCCTCCCCACACACGTTCCACTGCCCTCTCAGTGCCCCCAGTCTGGCCCTGACACTTCTCGTAGTAAAAGGAGCACCATTTCCTTAAAAGCTACAGTATACCACTCTCCCCAAGACTGTTTCTTGCCAGCAAACAGACAAAGCTCAAATTCTCTCCCCTGCCCCCACCTTTTCTATCTACACTGAAACTGCCAACTTATTTTCAGTCCCACTTAAGTAGAGGAGGCATATCACAAACGGCAACATAGCCACCCAGTGTCATTAAAGACCCAACTTTTTAGCCTGGCTTTTGATGATATCTGGTACTTAATTTAAAACTGGTTTAAACATTTTCTGGTTTTAAACTGTTTTATTATTATGTGTTTTTATTTTAAAAAATAAAAATAACTTTAGGAAGGGCGGTATATAAATTGAATAAATAAGTAAATAAATCAAGCAAGCAGGTGCACAGTTTCCATTAGCAAAGTGCACGAAAGGCTTAGGAAAAGATCACTCTGTATATCTGAAGAGCATACTTGTAGCATTGTTCCTTCTCAAGAACTGACCGGGCACTTCCTTGTTCTTTTCCTTCCAGTTATGACCTTGTACCAGCAAAGTTAAAACAATCTACATTATAACTGTGCAGGATAAATTCATGTTCGGTTGCAATGCAGTTTCTGGTTTCAGTGCAACCACACTTGGTTGCAATCTTATCCCACACAGCTGGTGCAGTGGAGCATATGATTTTTCCTTTTGAGTGCAAAATACTTTACAAGCTTTATTGTGCTTATCTGAATAACAACCCAGCCATTAGTATTCCTATTTTTACAGTAGGAGCGGATGGCTGTGTAAGAAATTGAGCCTAGTTTCCCAGATTCAAAGCTAACATACTGAGCCTAACTTGATCCCCTGTGTAGGTTTTTAAAGCCATGGATGCTGTGTACCTTTTCTGCAGCAAATGACACCAGTGTATACCGTGGAAAGACTGCCATAAATGCTGAGAGTCATTGTATAATTCTGATTCGACACACTTTTACAAGCAAAATCCTTTCAGGACTGATAAACAGAGAAATCTCTGAGCAGGTGCAGATAAATCAATTAATAAATAAGCTCGACACTAGGGAAAGTAAGCAACATAAATAACATGGCATAAGTTTGCCTTGGCAAGAGTGGGCCAGGTGAGGAGGATCCATGTCTCAGAGTTAAGTTTATTTGAAATTAATCTCATCTATGGACTAAAGAAGTTCATAAAGACAGCATTACCAGAATAAAATAATGTTTCTACCTTTGGGGAGTGAAACCGGTGTATAACATATTTTATAACTGGGTTAGATCACAAAGTGATCATTGTCTTCTTTTTATGTCTCTGTTGGCCTCCAGGCTTTTCGTTATGACGACTAGTTCAAAACTAAAGTGGGCCAAAAGCTTATTTGAAAAAGGAGTTGTGAGCATTTAACTGTTACTGGCAGAGAATATTGTGTTTATGGTATGTTTATGTTTTAATGTGTTTATGGTATGAGCCAGCGTAGTGTAGTGATTAGAGTGCTGGACCAGGACCGGGGAGACCCGAGTTCAAATCCCCATTCAGCCATGAGACTAGCTGGGTGACTCTGGGCCAGTCACTTCTCTCTCAGCCTAGCCTACTTCACAGGGTTGTTGTGAGGAGAAACTTAAGTATGTAGTACACCACTCTGGGCTCCTTGGAGGAAGAGCGGGATATAAATGTTAAAAAAAAAGTTTAAGTAACTGAAAACCAAAATTACCACTTTCCACCAACATTCAGATTGTTAACCCTGGGGGTGGGGGGAAGAAACCAAAACCTGGACTAAAGCTTTGAAGGTACTCTATTGTAGACTGCAGGTTTATGGAAACAAACAAAAAGATAAAATAGATTTAAATAAAAACATAGCATGTCACATGATGATCAGCATCACAGGACTAATTTTGTCCATATACCTATAAAATTGATCTTCTCAGTTAAATGGATCTGTATATTGCTTTATGACTTGTCAAAGCAATGCTTACATTGCTCTTCCTCCCATTCTAGAATACAAGGAAACAGTGTTGGCATGAAACCACTGGGAGAGATCATCTAGAGATTTAGTTTGTGGTGTTATCAGTATGCTGATGTCACCCAGCTCAACCTCTCATTTCCAGCAATGAATCCCAAGAATACCTACTGAAACAACTAGTCCCAAGAATATCTACTGAAACTTCAAACCTGTGTTTGGAGGCAGTTCTGGGATGAATGAAGGGGGGAAAGCTGAAATGAAATCCAGGTAAGATAGAGGTGCAATTGGTGGGAGATTCTGCCTTGCTAGATGGGAGCATTAGACTTGTCTGAGGTGGGTTTGCACACTCCTTGAATGAGCCAGTATGCAATTTGGAGGTTCTCCTTGACCCAGCCTTCTTCGCAGATATCTAGGGCTACAGCCAGAAGTGTCCTTTACTAGCTTTGAGTGCTGTGCTATCTGTGACCCTTTCTTGAGGCTCCTCAGGGATCTATGCATTGGTTACATCTAGGCTGTAATGCACTCTCTTTAGGTCTGCCCTTGAAGTCAGTTTGGAAGCTTCAGTTGGTATAAAAAGCTGTGACAGGGGCAGGCTAGCTGGAACATATGATGCCCCTCTTAGCCCAGATACAGTGGCTACCAATATGCCCCCAAGCTCAACTGAGCATGCTGGTTTTAATCTTTAAAGCCCTGAATGATCTGAGATGAGGTTACCTAAAAGACCATCTCCTCCCATATTAACTTAGCCAAGGTATTGGCCTTGGCGGTTCTATTAATGTCCGCCTAAGAGGTCTTGTTCTCTGGTCCCCATTGACTGAAATTTGATTGGTGGGTACTACATACAGGACTTTCTTGTAGCTTTGCCATACTTCGGGAATTCCCTCCCAAGGGATATTTGGCTGGCTTTCTCTTTATCAAGTTTAAGGAAACAGGTTAAGACCTTGGCTCCTAATAAAGCTTTTGACTCTGTAGGGAGAGCTTTGTTTTTACTTCATTTTAATTGCTGCTACAGTCATCCCTTGCCAACTGCGAGGGATCTGTTCCTGGAAAACCTAGTAGCTGGCTAATTCGCATTAGACAAGCAACAGGAAAGCATTGGAAATGGGGTTAGGGGAACTGTGGTGATGGAAGGGCCAAAAAGCAAAAACAGAAAGGATTGTTTTTAATGAAAGGTGGTATAAAAATTTAACAATAAATGGAAAATAAATATATAAAAGAATATTCCTCTGAAGCTCTGGAAATGACCCACCCAGAAATTGCCCCTTGACTCCTGAAATAACCCCCAAACACCCGATTTTTTTTTAAATTGCCAAACCGCAGATATTCAGCTTGCAGTTGGCAAGTCTGGTGACACTTTCCTAGTCGCGGATACTCAAATCTGCGATTGGGAAACCTGCGGTTGGAGAGGGACAACTGTATTTTATTTATCTGTTTCAGTGTATTTCTATGATATGTTTGTTGTATTTTTGTACTTTGTTGTGAGCTGCTTTGTTGCCTGATGGCTAAAAGTGAGGTATAAATAATTAAAACAAAGACTGAGTGTTCCAATGCAACTCTCTACAATGGAAGATTGCAACTGCTCTTAATGAGTCTGTTATTTCCCCCAACAGGTGACTGTCTAAATGCAGACATTAGTGGGATGAGCGGGAGAAGGTGGCTGGGCCGTGTGGAATGAAAAAGCCTCTAAGTGGAGGTACCCTCTTTCAGTCACACCCCAACAACCCTTAATGATCACTTAGACACAGAAATCTTGCAGCTTGTATGTATCATTATCCCGTCTTTCCATAGCAACTAGGCAACCATCCAAAACGTCCAGAGACAAAACTGTTCCCCAGCCTCAGTGCCATACAGACCACAAGTGAGGCCTACAACAGCAGCAATGGCAAGTGGGAAGTCTGCTGTTCTACTCTTCATCCTTGTGTGGCTCCTGTGCAGTTTCAAGCATGTTACAGAGGGAAATATAAAATGGGCACAGCCATACCCAGCATGAAGATGCAGTGACAGACAAGGCTAGTGAACTCCTCTGCCTGTCATGCAGATTGCAAAGGCAAAGGAGCTGTGTGGCAAGAAAGAAGTTAGCAACCTCATTCTTTGATGCTGTCAAATCAAATAAGCAAATTAAAAAAAAAACTCTCTCCACAAGCCATGCTGTTCCATAGATGCCATGACTGTTTAACTTTTTTTAAAAAAATTATGATTATTAACTAATAAGACTCCCCCAGCTTGTAACTCAGCACTACTGACTTCATGTTGGGGAACACAATAAGAAGGTGAGGGGGTCAGAGGGTTCACTGCCACAACATCCCATCAGAGTTACTGTCTTGCCCCTGGAACCAACAGCTCCTTGTCTTCTTAAACTGGCTCCTAAGTGTAGCTGTTGTGATATGTATTCATACTCTGTGAAATTGAGGGGGCAGGCAGTGGATGACATCGACTAAGAAAATAATGAGCAGGTCCTACCAAACAACAAAATGCATATGGGGTGTGAAAGCTGGGTGTGATGGAGGGGGCAGAGAGGTTGCCTGGGTGAGGCCACTGGTTCTTACATCGCTCATTCTTGTGATCATGCTGCATTGTCTTAGTGTTTGTTTTCCCCAGCCCTTTCTTCAGTCCCTAGAAGACTGTTGCTAGGGATTAAACTTGGTCCCACTTTTGTAAGAAACCTGTGCTATCCTGCCGAGTCTATAGCTTGGGAAGGGATGTGTCAGAGGCTAGATCACTGAAAGAAAAGGCCCCATCATTTGTCCCTTTGCTCTCTGCTGATATCTGGCTTATATTCCTGCGTCCTCTCTCTTTTGTCCACATACTGTTAGGCATGGACCTGGGGGCCCAGGTCTGTGTGCCCATTCTCCTAGAGTGCCCCATGATGTTTCTCAAGGGAAAGGGACCCATTTTATATTTCCAGAATGGCTTGGCCTAGAGTTCTGAAATTTGGCACAGATGTAGGATAGGTTATCAGGATACTGTGTATTGATTTAGAAGAGGATTTGGCAATCCGTTGATTTTTTTAAAAAAACTTCACATAAGTCCTATAAGTGACTTGTTTCATGGTAGAAAATTACAAAAACTTCTGGAACTACTTGTCAATCACCACACACCCTTGTTGCCCAACCCTTTACATTTCAGAATGTTTGGGCTTGGAGTTCTGAAATTGGGCACACATGTAGCCCGAGATGGCAGCACTCTGCATTTTTATTTCAAGGAAATCAGTCAATCCTGTGATTTTTAATGAATTTCTCCCTACTGCTGTAAAGATACCAGAAAGTTATTTCTGTCCATAGAGTACTTCACACCTAGTGAAAGTGGGATTAACTGTCACATCTGGATCTATCTATCTACAAATGCACTATGCTCAAGTTGGTCTGTGATCCAGAAGGTCTGCATGAGAACTGTAAAACAAGGGACATGTAGTGTGGCTTTAATATTTTTCCCTTCTGAATGAACTATATGTCCAAGTTGACTTTGTGTATGAACTGGGGAACAAGGGATACGTGTTGTGTCACAGTAAATTTGTGAATGGTCAAGAGGCAGTAAGAATCCATTGGAGCTTATAGTCTCCCCGCACCCAGCAAATGCACTCTGGCCCAGATCTGTGGGTTTATGGTGAATGATCAAGAAGACATATGAATCCTTTGGGGGTTGTGTAGTCTTTTTTTCCTTTCCAAATGCACCCTGGCCCGGACCTGTGAGAAATGGATATATACGGTGAAGATGCTTATTTTGCAGATATATACGTGAAATTGATATATACGGAGAAGATGCTTATTTTGCCGAGGGGTCCCCGTAAGTTCATTAGGTCCAGAGTCCAAAATTACCTAGTTGCACCTCTATATATTATTGTCTCCAGGACACCATTAAAGTAAGGTTTGCCCTGTAGAGGCTGGATTTCCATCCCCAAGGGAAGGGACTTGAATCTACTGTATATCTGCTGTTTCTCATTACTGATGGGTAGAGTGGTGCTGTCTTTCTATGTATATAGATTGTATGTGAGGGTTTATGTACTGGTGAGGTGAGGATGACTGAGAATCAAGTCTTCTTCATTGCACTAGAGTATGATAATGGAGCAGAGGTTTCCAACCTTAGGTTTCCAGCTTTTGTAGAACTACAACTCCCATCATCTGCCTTTAGCCATTGTGGCTAAGTATGATGGGAGTTGGTGTCTGACAACACCTGAAAATCACAAGTTGGCAACCCCTGTGCTGAGTGACAGAAACAGGAACTAGGGCTTTTTCCTGGCCTCTCATAATCTCAAAAGTATGTACATGCATGTGAGAGGGAAGGAATAATATTCTGAAATAAATGCAAAACTCAACATTTCCAAACTTTGTTTACACACACACACACACACACACCCCACACACACACACCGGTTTTCTCCTGGATTTTTTTTTTTTTAGAAAGAAAACAGGTTCCTCCTTGATTGTAATATTTCTCAACATTGCTGAGCTCATATTGCTCTGTAGTCAGGTGGTGAACTTAATTCTCCTAATTTCTTTGGTTTAAAATGTACAAAGCATTTGGTTTCATCCACATAACTGGCTTATGAAGCTGCAATCAAAGGTCACTGCAATAGTATCCTCACACCAACTGACGAGAGGATTATGAGACTTATGACTATTGTAATATTTTTGGAACTGTACATAGCTCACTGACTTAAACACAAAACAAACCTCTTTTAAAACATCTTCATTTATGCCAATTTTAACCCTCATCTGGATTTTGGGATAGATGTCCAGCCCCCAGCTGCATAAAGTTGCTTAAAGACTTCCAGCTATGGTCTTGTTGCCAAACTCTTACTTGCACTCTGGTACCCTATAGATCCTCAAGCATGGCCTCTCACCAGTTGTTATATTTATGTTAATAAAAATATGACACAGGGTAGGAAACTACTCCAAAATGAATGGAATCCCTGTGGTGGGGTGGCTTCAATACCATTTCCTCTATAAGTCAATTGGCAGAAAAACCACCCCAGAAATGAATGGGCTTTCTATGGTGGGATAGTTTTTCTATCCCATGCCCATGCTAAGTCATTTGGGATGAGGGAGAACACCCTGTTTCTCTTCAGAAACTTCAGTTTTGTTTCCTCTGATGATACTGTCTCAAAATCAGTCTGAGATACTGCATAGTTCTTTGCTCCTGAATTAGGCCAGATGAAACCAGCCTCTTCCACAATATCAGACCTAGTAAAGTAAAGCCTTCAGAAGCATCTGACCTTGCAGAAGCAGTAATTTTCCAGCAGAACAAAGCCAAAAGGATCATAACAGCAGCAACCACAACATGTTAACCTCAATAAGCCTAGCACCAGTGGATCAACTCTGTGCAGTACATCTGGGGTCTTCTCCTGTTTCTCCTACTGGGAAACACCCGAGAAGGAGGTGGTGATTGGAGCTTGGTTCCAAGTGGAGAAAGCAAGAAGATGTAGAGGGGAGATGTGTAGCATTGAATAGTCTGCTGTTGACCTCACTCACCTGCCAGTGAAGGTACCAAGATAATGGGTGTATGACAAACAGAAATGGCAAAAGGTGGTCTACTAGCAGTCTATCATTCACCCACTGCACAGTGCTGAGGTGGGGCCTGGGTCCTCTGATGAGAGGCCACACCAAGAGAAGCTTAGTCCAGCAGGAGGAGACAGTGAGTGACCAACTCCCTCCCCTGAAATTTAAGACCAAGAAAGGATCATCATGAACCCTGAGGGAGGAATCCAAATACTGCCTGAAGTTCTGAAGAGCCACTGCCAGTCAGAGTACACAATGCTGCTCTAGACAGACCAACAATCTGACTCAGTAGGTAGCAACTTCCTGTGTTCCAATGGAAGTTTCTTGACCTAACAGAACTGAAAGTGTATGTTGGCCTGCTAGTCCTGGCTGGTGAGTTTCATGGCAATAATGAAGCATTGCAAGGTCTCTGGCCAGTACATTTGGGGTGGTCCTTTTTCTGTGCCATGATGCAGCTGAGACAATTTGAGGGCATCACAAGCAATTTAAGATTATATGACAAAGCCATATGACAGGAAAGAAGAATGATTGCCAAGGTGGCAACCATTAGCCTTGGTGGACCTTGTTTGTGCAGGAGCTACAGCACAGCTACATTTCTGAGTCTGAGCATCTGTTAGGTTTCCAAGGTACTGTCCCTTCTGGAAACGTGCTAAGCAAGCCAGAAAAGTACGGCTTGAAAATGTGATGGTGCTGTGCTGAAAAACATCCTACCCACTGACAGGTAATGTCTTATCTTGGGAAGCAAGCTGGAGGACTGCAACAAAGACAAGTAGGCCTGCAGGTTGTGCAGCAGTGCGTACAGCCATATAACAACACTTGGGACTGCTTCAGGTGAATCATCCCTCTCCATGCACTCCAAAACTTTGTTGAAGCATGTGTAGGGTGATTCAAATGAGCATCCCTCTCACACAATTAAAGGATGTGCCTGGAGTGCATCAGCATATCCACCAGTGATATCAAGGCAGGTGTGTTCTTGCCACAGACTTGATGTTCTCCCATGTGCAGCGTCTGGACCTGCCTTCTGTGAATTGTGAGGAGGGGTAACTCCCCCCGCCCAGTGTGTAGCTGGCAGAGGCTGACCTGACCAAGGGACTATGAGACACAACAATCCAGACATACCCCCAGAGATGCAACCACAAAAGGGAAGCACTGTCATCTGTGTTTAGCTTGGATGGGCAGAAGACATTGGTATTGTTTGTGCCCAGGACAGCTGACAAGAAACCAAGCAAAAGATATCACAGTTATGGGTGACTGGCCTGTAGAATGGACTTGACCAGCTCCCAGATTGCCTTGGTCACAGTGTGTCCTTTCAGCTGAGAACTGAGATGTTGACATATGGATCCTCATTAATGTGGGATTTGAAATGTTCATTTCTCAGTGACTTGTGCTGTCACACAGGGCACCATGCTTGGGATGTGGGGGTTACCGCTACACTCCCCTGGAGTGAAATTTTAAATTATTGTGGGTACTGTAGCTTGAAAACATTGGTGGGCATCCAAAGTAACCAATGGGACTACTCAGGAAGTCCTACTTGTGTGTAAAAAAAAATCATGACTCCAGATGAGGGCTAATGCACAGCAGCACTTCAAAGATTTAACATCTGTTTTATCTTCTGAATGCTGATGTTATCTCAACTCATTATCTGGGATGGGTTCAGAGACTAACCTTTAAAGCACAGTGCATAGAAAGTTATGGATACAAACCAGTGCATACAAAAGACATCTGATCCTGGGTGCAAGGGAATCTACACTAAGATGAGCTCTGTCAGCCTTAGAACTTTAGGAAGGGGGTAGCATAAATTTCCAAATGGAGAAGGGTCAGAATTTAGTCCTCCTTGACAGTTACACATTCTGTACTGGAAGCCTTTACTACAAGTGTCAGGAGTCAGCTGTGCTTGCTAGAAGTGAGGGTAAGGCATATATTCAGCTGTTCCAGCACCAAGCCCTGGCAATAAAAAATTCATTTCTTCCATGAGAAACACTCTGTTCTCAAAACCCAAACACCATTTAATCAGAATTAAGTCCGTATGGTGTTTATGTCCTGATACGTTTCTGGTTGTATGAAACAAGAAACTGTTTAGCTGTTAGTGGTCCAGTGTTACTTACCTTTTTAACTGAATCCATTTTACCTGCCTGCCTTTATAAGAACAAAGGTTTATTATTATTGGGCAATTCAACTCAGAGTGTGCAGTGGTTGATGTCAGTAATAGCAGGATGTAGCTTAAACAAAATTGTTCTTAGGCAAACACTTTCCCCTTGAAACTATGTCTTTTGATCATGGATTATCATTTTTATATTTGTTTTGTAAATACATTTTTTTCATAGATAAATCCCACCTTTCAACACTCCTTTGAACACTCAAGGGTTAAAAAATAAATTCAAAAGAAAAAGTAACAAAAAAATTGCAAAACGATGAGAGTAGGGTTGCCATCTTGGGACTTTAGGACATGCAATTATTTTGGGGACCAAATCACTACTTGGGGGTGGGGGCAGTAGGAGGAAAAGAGACTATTTTCGAGACCAAACCACTTTTTTGCATGTGTTGTGGTGTACAAAGTTCTGGGGAGCAGCTGGGACATTTTGTTGGCCCAGAACATTCTGCTTTTATGGGCAGCTTCTCTTCCTTTGTCGTCTCCTCCTTCCTACTGACTATCCATTGAGTGGGGAACCCAGAGTGGAGTTCCTGCTTCAGTGGTAGGTTGCAGGGCCATGTGAGGCAGAGGCCCCTTCCTTCATGTGGTGGTGGTAGTGAGAAAACAGCTATGCCTGCTGAGTAAAAAGGCACCTTTTAAAGTGGTGAATCTCTTCTATTAATCATGGGGAGAGCTACTGGCCCTATCCAACCCCAGCACAGCATCCCTTCAGTGGCTGATGCTATGAAGGTAATGGGTATTGCCTTACATTTCTTTTTAGAGTGGGAGCTCTTTGGGGACAGGGGAAATTATTATTATTATTATTATTATTATTATTGAAAACCACTGTGAATCCTTCTGTTAAAAAGCTGTATATAAATGCCGTAGGGTGGTGAGTGGGAGGCCATGCATGCACCACTGCACGAGCATGCAAAGAGGCTGGCTCGGTCGCTAGCTGGCTGCCCTGCCTCCAGCCAAGAGGTGAAGCTGCTGGCCTGGCTGGGGAGAGCAGGCTGGGTGACCCACTGGGGAATCAGGACAGAGGACTGTGTGTGGGTGGTAAACCTAACCAGGAGATGAACTGACAGGGGTTAAGCAGCAGGGGCCTGGAGAACTCTGCACCTAGACAGCAGACCAAGCAGACATACCCCTCACCTGGTCATCAGCTTCACAGGGGTGAGCTGCATTTATTCTCAAATTATCTAATTTCTATCAAACTAGGCATATATAATACTAATAAACATATGCAAATGTTATGCAAAGTGGAGACTTTTGGGAGGCTCTTAGTGAAAGGAGCCCTCTATTTCCCCCTTTTTTGGTGATAGATATCAACTTTTTTCACCATTTGGTGAAAAACCCTATAAGAGATCAAAGCAGTAATTGTAAAATCAAACAATGAGATATAACTAAACATGGAACTACAGTCACATATTGAAACTCAGAAAAAACTGCTCTGGCTGGCTGCTAAAGCCAGGAACACGACTGAAACATTTTCTCAGTGTGAACAAAGTTGTCTGTTGAATAAGTATGGGGATAAGCCAGCCTAACTAAACTTGGCAGAAGGCTGAAGTCCCTTCCAGGTCCATGCTGCTGCTGGACATTTGAGGTTTGTTAACATACAGAACACATGTTCATCTGTACTCAGATATTCTGCAAGTCACACTGCTTATTTTGATCGCTTTAATCGGATTGCAGGCTCTAATTAACCAAGCTAATGACTCCCTTAGGAAGGCAAAACCTTGAGGAAAGCAGAGACAACACTTTTAACTTGCCCTCTCTTGTCATTTAAGAACTATGTATTAGACGTTTTTGAAAAAATAAAAAGAGAGCATTGTTAAACAGGAACTGATGTGTAGTTTTCTAACTCGAGACTGTTCACTGTTTGTAAAGAACACCATTCAGGGCCTTAGAGAGGAGGATCCCAATCTATCTGATCAGATTCCCTAAAGTAGTTTGAAGGACAGAACTGCATGATGTGTGTATGTGTACACACAGACTGCTCTTTGTATTTCTTGAGAGCATAAACAGAAATGATAAATTTGCTCCCCCTCCCCCTTCAACAATTATGCCTAGTTTGAAAGAGGGAAAGGGGAATACAAATAACATCTAAAGTCTTGTACTTTCAGTTTGTCAACAGAGTTTTGTCTCAATGGAGAAAATACTCTAGTTCTATGCAATATTTTTAAAAGCTAGAATGAAAGCCTTGAAAAGAAAGGGATTTCAAAATAGCAGAGGGATCTTTTTGTATCCATTCAGAATAGAGGAAAAAATGATTACATTTTCCCAGTTCCTTTCAACATCCTGTTTTTTCCACTATGTTCACTAATTATTCTACCTGTAGACTTCAGTGAAAAGCCTGCATCTGTTGACAACTGCAATAGATTTCATATCTGTAATTTTTAAAAAAAACAGTAAGAAATTTTTATTTTACTGGTTTATATTTTCTTAAAAGCAAATAGCATATGATATATACATGAACACAAAATACTAATGAAGAAAGAAAGCTGTCTAATAACACTAGATATGTTAATTAAAACTTGCCTGGGTTTAATAAAATTCAGTAACCAAAAAACCTTTGGTTTAAGATTGGAGTTAAGATCCTTTACATTTTCACTTGTACTCTAAAAAGAATAGAAATTGCAAGTTAAGGTGCCCATCTTAACTTCCGCACCATATAAGCTGTAAAGATGTTATACAATCTGGTATATTATGATGGCTTTGGAAATGAGGCTCTGTGTACCCACACTTTGCCTTGATCAGAGATGCACCAGGCAGAAATTCATCAAAGGCATCTCTAGGAAGTGATAAGGGAAGCTGCACCTGTTAAATGCATCCCTCTGCAGCCCAATGTCCAACTGAAAGACCAAGGCAAAGTGTGGGTCCATGGAGCCTCATTTCTAAAGTCATCATCATATATCAGACTGTACAAAGTCTTTACAGCTTATATGGCGCAGAAGTTAAGAAGGGATGCTACAGATCTGATGGGATTGCAGAGTCCAATGGACAGCCCTAGTAGCCAACACTTGTTTTCTAGAGTGTGAGGGTCAGTTTTTTTTACTGTTGCCTCTTAGCCGCTTTCTGCACCAGATCTGAATGGGTGGTGTGCCCTAGATGATGCCTGCAAACTTTGAGGCAGATAGGGCAGATAATTTAGATTTATTCACCAAGAGAGTATTAATGGTTTCTAGTGTTAGAATGCTGAAACCACTGCTGCATCTTAATTATATTAACAGAACTGTGACATAAGGAAGGATGGAGGATAAATCTTCCTTTCTGTTGGAAAAATGTGGATTTTGATCAGTATTCTTTGGAGGATACTGTAGTATCTTCAGCCTTGTTTGACAGAAGTTACTACCAAGTACCCATGCCTCTCCAGACTAATAGAATTACAGGCCTCAATAAATGGGCTGGGCATATAAATGATCTTCAAATTCACAGAATACCATTCTCACTTTAGTAGCACAGATCTCTCTCTCTCTCTCTCTCTCTCTCACTCTCTCTCTCTCTCTCTCTCTCTCTCTCACACACACACACACACACACACACTTTTTGACAACACATAGTTATTAAGGGATATTTTAGGTCCGCACACTTTGCAACACTCCACTCAGCCTGATCAGGATCTAAACTGTAAAGCAGTCGAAGTTCTGTTTTGACTGAAATTCTATGAATTACCTACCAAATAATACTGTGCTGGTCGGTGACTGTAATAAAGGAATTGATTGATTGATACCAAATAATATAGTCATTTGACCTCAAACTACAAAGTAGAACTTCCTGATGCTGACCACCAAAAACTTTGTAACACCTTCAACTAAGATAAAGTCACACTCTGCATACATCCCCCACCCCCGGAAAAACAACAACATTAAATGAAAATAGTGG
The DNA here is from genome assembly GCF_027244095.1 of Hemicordylus capensis. Classification (NCBI taxonomy): domain Eukaryota; kingdom Metazoa; phylum Chordata; class Lepidosauria; order Squamata; family Cordylidae; genus Hemicordylus; species Hemicordylus capensis. The sequence goes on from NC_069657.1 coordinate 251,514,793, forward strand.
ATTTAGCAATAGTGGGATCTGACAGTGAATGAGGAAACAACAAGAAACAGATAATTTGTGTTCACTTTAGATCTGTACGTCATTATTTTCTTTTCCTTAAACACACACACACAAACACACCAATGATCATTAAAAACAACCGCTTTAGACTACAGATTTTCTTCCCAGAAATTTCCCACCTCACAGTACCCTCCAAATTAACCTCAAAATACCAAGAATATTGATCAAAATCTTCAGTTTTTCAATAGAAAGGGAAATTTATCCTCCATCCTTCCTTATATTATTTATTTATTACATTTATATTGCAGTTATGTTAATATAATTAAGATGCAGCAATTGTTTCAGCATTCTAACACTAGAATGTTAGAATATTCTCTTGGTGATAAACATCTAAATTATCTGCCCTGTCTGCCTCAAAGTTTGCAGGCATCAACTAGGGGCACCACCCATTCAGATCTGGTGCAGGACGCAGCTAAGATGCAACAGTAAAAAACTGACCCTTGAACTCTAGAAAACACGTGTTGGCTACTAGGGCTGTTCATTGAACTCTGCAATCCCAACATATCTGTAGGAATGTGCACAAACTTGTTCGCAGGCCATGTTGGAGGCCTGTGAACCGGTTCGCTGGTCCTGTGGTCCGACGGACCATCGCCGGGGTGTGTGTTTTGCTTTAAGGGTGGAGGGGTTGTACTTACCCATCCCGCCACTTTCCCCCCTCCGGTGCTCCATTTTCAAGTAAAATCTTTGGGGTAGCAGCAGTCCTCCCTGCTGCCCCTGCCCCCTTGTTGTCTGCAAAATGCGAAAGTAATGATGTGCGTGCACATCGGCAGTGAGCATGGTGGTGCGCATGTGTGGGAGTTACTTCTGCATTTTGCAGACAACAAGGGGGGAGGGGTGGCAGGGAGGACCGCTGCCACCCCGAAGATTTTACTTGAAAATGGAGCGCCGGAGGGGGGAAAGCAGCGGGAGGGGTAAGTATAACACCCCCCTCACCCTTAAAGCAACACACACACACACACACACACACACACACACACACACACACACACCTGGTGTCGGACCGCACCTCCATGGTCCGTGCACATCCCTACAAATCTGTAGCATCCTTTTGGTGCTGCTTCCACCATGGCCATCTCTGGTGCAGTTCAGTACATTCCTGGTACTGGGGAGGCCTCTTCTATGGGAAGCAGAAACTGTGGGGCTGAGGATTCACACAGGAACATTGGGAAAGCACATAGGGACATCTGGGAAATGTACTTCATCCCAGCACTATTTCCATGGCTGTGGTGGAGTGGTGAATGAACTTGTGAGGAAATGCAAGGAGGTGGCGACAGGTGGTGTGGAAGAAAACTCAAGGTAGGATGAATGCTTATGAGGAAGCACAAACTGGTGACAAGGTAACAGGGGTCCTTACAAGCTTTATGAGACAGTGGGGGCAGGGTGACGAATGGACTTGTGAAGGGAAATATTGCAGCAATGAGATGGCAATTGTACGTAACAGGGCATTCAAGGCGGAGGTGGGGGGAGTTAAAAGGGGGTTAAATCCACATATCTGCATGTTGGGGTGGCTGGAAATTACTTCAGAGATCATTTCTGATCTCCATTTTGACATCAGGAGCCATTTTATGGCTCATTTTTTGACAAAAAGATGGGCAAAAATTGTGGGGTTTGATGGATTTACTACTCTTGAGGGTATTGCTTGTCTGCTGGGGACCCACGGAAGACAGTAGGCCACTTCTCCCTATATTTCTAGGGCCTTCTTCCGCATTTTAATTTTTAAAAACGGGCAAAAAATGGTGATTTTTGGCTGATTTGGGGGCATTCTTACTTTCTGGGAGCCTAACCCTATCTGTTTGGCGTGACCTTCCAGTGTTTTTAAACTACTGTAAACTGTTTTAAATTGCTTTAAATGGTTGCCCTGGTTTTCCAGGGTTTTTAGTTGTTTGCATGTTTAATGGGTTTTATCCTGTTTTTATAGTTTTGATTTTAATTGTTAACTGGTTTTAATTGTTTTTCTCCTGTTGTAAACTGCCCTGAGCCATTTTGGAAGGGCAGTATATAAATAAATAATAAATAAATAATAAATAACCCCCACAATCCCATTGCCCCAATAACTCGGTATTCGTTATTTCTGTATCCACGGTAATCATGGAGAACGGAAACCCCGCGAATACTGAGGTTCTCCTGTATCAGTTTGGCCAGATGTACAGATTAGACAATCTGGGTCCATTTTTGAGGCTTTAGCCTGTGTTGTTTTACAGAAACCTGCTGTTGGTTTTGTTCAGCTATTCGATTGATTTTCATCACATTCTTCTTGTTTCACCACTTTGTGTGCACCAAATGATGAGAAGACACAACTTGAGAATTCTCCCATGCTTTCTGATTCAGCAATGAACTATCATTAGGACCCAATAGTCTTCAACTCATCTGTCATTTGCTGATTCAGTATATAGTTCTCAAATCACTTTAATAGTAATAGCTATTACTATTACAATTATTTTTATTAGTATTTAATAATAAAACAATACTATTTTATTACTCACATGTAATAAACATGTGAGTAATGTTTTTACTCACATTTTTGGAGAGTGTTTTTCATATATGAGGCTTAAAAATGGCCTTTGAGCTGATTGATTGATTAAGTGCTGTCAAGTCGGTGTCGACTCTTAGCGACCGCATAGATAGATTCTCTCCAGGATGATCTGTCTGCAACTTGGCCTTTCAGGTCTCTCAGTGGTGCATTCATTGCTTTTGTAATTGAGTCCATCCACCTTGCTGCTGGTCATCCTCTTCTTCTTTTTCCTTCAACTTTCTCCAGCATTATGGACTTCTCAAGGGAGCTGGATCTTCGCATAACGTGTCCAATGTTTGAGCCTGGTCATTTGTGCCTTGAGTGAAAATTCTGGATTGATTTGTTCTAGGATCCATTTGTTTGTTTTCCTGGCTGTCCATGGTATCCTCAAAAGTCTTCTCCAGCACCAAAGTTCAAAAGCGTCAATACTTTTTCTATCCTGCTTCTTCAAAGTCCAGCTGTCGCATCCATAGAGTGTCACGGGGAAAACCATGGTCTAAACGATTCTAATCTTTGTAGGTGTAGACATGTCACAGCATCTAAATATGCTTTCCAAGTCCTTCATTGCAACCCTACCAAGTGCTAGTCTGCGGCCTGTTTCTTCACTGCTGGATCCTTTACTGTTGACGGTCGATCCTAAAAGGCAGAAGCTATTCACCACTTCAGTGTCTTCATTGTCAGTTCTGAGGCTGGTTGCTGTACCCGTTATCGTTAGTTTAGTCTTCTTTACATTTAGTTGTAGTCCCATTTTTTCACTGTTCTCCTTTGAACTACTTCTATGTTAATTAGATGACCTGATTGTTAATGTGGAGGAGAAAGTAGAAAAAGAGACATTTGCAATGCTAACGAGCTATGTGGACAATGTGGGTTTTATATTTGTGTTACAAAGCTATGGAAGCAAAAATTGTGTAAAACCTTGTTTATTAATACACCTTAAGGCAAGTCAAATAGTCTTACCATAAATTAAGTCCAGTATAATTGCATTTGGAAATGCAAAAAAGAGAGAGACTGATTTAAGAATGCTGTATTAAATACGTATTTGTACTTATGGATACCTTAAAAACTTTTATTTGTACTTTTAGCAAATGGGGTAATTTCTAAAAGGTAAAACCCTTTCACTTAGCTGGCATCAAAGAGGATGGATTATGAAACAGAGGACAGAATATTATAGATTTTTTTTAAAAGAAGGTTTTTTCCCATCTGCCAAGTTGCCTATTCAAATATACAACTTTGAATAGCACTTGGGCCTACCTTTAATTATTAATAGCCATGCTTTTTACTAAGGGTAATGGATTTTGGATTATTCAGGCAACCTGGATATAAGTGGTTACCTGTCTGCTTCTGAGTGCCCGTAGGTGTTATTTTCAGTCTCCAAGGAAAGCATTCTCAGAAATTCCTCAGGACATAGCTCAGGAATATAAAATAAAATTCAAGTAACGACGTGGGAGCTATGCTTGTATAAGATAACTAAAGGGTTTTTTCTTAATGCACGGAACGCACAATGTCTTTGCCAAGCTTACAGAGTTAGGCTGAAGTCTGCAGTGCTCAAATTTCTTCCTGCCCCCTTGCTGGCCTCCTGCTCAAGGTGTGTGTGTGTGTGTGTGTGTTGGCTTCACTAGGAGGAAGAGTGCTCACTTCCTTATCTATGCAGCACATCACACTCAGCTATGTGTCTCTTCACTTGTATTGAGAGATGGTGCCTTCAGCCAATGGGATGGCTTCCTGTTTTGGAATTCCTCCAGATTCCTGGAGTTCCTGATTTGGGCTCTTAAAGCATGTCAGGAGCTCATGTGACCTTTGTAGAGTGAATGCTGCCAGCCAAGCTTCTTTTGTACTATTTTAAGGTGGATTCACATGACATTTTTAATACATCAACCTCTTCAGTAGGTTTACACATACAAGAGTAGTCCTGTGCATAATTAACTGCATATCCAGACTGCAATTCAATGGATCCTGGAAAAAACCTTTGAAAAATAGGTTGCCCCAGGCAGTGTTCCCTCTAATTTTTTTCATCTGTGTGCAGAATGGGTTTTTTCCCCTGAGTGGCAGTATCAAGGCAGTGTGTGTGAACATACATGCAGAATAGGACCTTCCTGATTCAACCTGATTAGGATCTAAAATCAGCTGAGCGGACATTAAAAAAACCTTGTGTGTATGCACACAAGCACACACCTTAGAAGGAACACTGGCCCCAGGATGCGTTGAGTCTCAAACTGAATATTTATTTATCATTTTTTATATTGCCTGATATGTACATCTCTAGGCAGTGTACAAAATTTAAAATGATATTTAAAAGGTAACACGGATTAAAATACATGAGACACAATAAAGACAGCATAAAACAGTTTTTGAAGCAAATTATTAAAATTATTCAAATTAATTCTAATTAAAATCCTGCAAGAACAGGTGAGTCTTGGGGGTCTTCCTGAAAAAAAAACAGAGAAGGAGATGCTCTTATTATAGCAGGGAGCATATTCCAAAGTCCTGGGGCAGCCACAGAGAAGGCCCCATCTTGGGTCGCCACCAAACTAGCTGGAGGCAACCGTAACCAGACCTCTCCAGAAGATCATAAAAGGCAGGAAGGTTTTATGACAAAGGAGGCTCTCTCTTAAATAGCCTGGACCCAAACCATTAAGGGCTTTATAGGTAATAACCAGCACTTTGTATTTCACCCAGAAATACATTGGCAACAAGTGCAGTTCTTTTAAAACTAGTCTTATGTGGTCCCTTCGTGTTGTCCCAGAGATCAATCTGGCTGCCACATTCTGTACCAGTTGTAGTTTCTGGACTACGTCCTTCCGGACTAGGTCTGTAATTAGCTACCTCCGAGGGATCCAGTGCAGCTTTTTTCAAAAGTGGTCTAATAATAGCCTCCTTAAGACAAGGAGGCATCCTGCCTTCCCTCAGAGGAGCATTTATAATATTTACCAGACTCTCTCTGATAATATGATTACCAGGTGAGATAAGCCAAACTGGGCAAGGGTCAAGAGAACAGGTTGTAGGATGTACAGTCCGAAGGCATTTGTCCACTTTATCAGGAGTCACAAACTGGAAATGATCCAAACTAATCCCATAAGAGGAGTTGCTGGACACCTCCACAGTAGACTCTGCAGTAACTGTGGAATTCAGCTCGGCCCGAATATGAGAGATTTTATCCAGAAAAAAGTTATTAAAGATGTCACAGCGAGTGACCGATGTTCCCAAGTTTAAATTCAAGGGGGAGGAGGTAAATACTAGCCCCCTCACAACCCTAGACAACTCAGCTGGACATGAATTTGTGGAAGCAATGTGGGCAGAAAAGAACTGCTTCTTTGCCGCCCACACTGCCAGGGCTCTGTACTCCACTTGCGCTCTAGTTGTCTACTTTGCCGTTTCAGCTCCCATAGTTCATCCAAATACCATGGGGCTGTCTTTAAAGCAGGTCGGAGAGGACGCTTGGAATCAATGGTGTCTACTGCCCTAGTGAATTCATGTTTGCACCAGAGCATCGACAGAATCCCTAGCAGAGCCAAACCAACCCTTCCAAGGCTTCTTGGAATCCTATTGGATCCAATCACCTCCTCGGGCAAACCAATCTAATAGGCCCTTCAGCCCTGCAGAGGTGGGTTGTGACTGTAAGTTCTACCTTAACCAGATGGTGATCAGTCCATGACAGTGGGAAGATGACAGGAGTTCCCACCCATGGAACACCACCCTGATCAGAACAAAAGACCAAATCGAATCTGCACTGATCACTCTGTGCAAAGCCATTTTTTTTTAAGTCAGCTCTTTTCTAGAACAAAAGTTGAACAAAGATGAAAGGGAGAAGTCGAATGAATATTTTAAAAGCAAAAGTTAGCATGTGCTGAATCTTGCTGCTCTGTTTCTATGTGAAGATCTGCATTGTAGTTAATATTATTACAAAATTGGCCTAGAAAGAAGGCACCAAAAGAACAGGTTTTACATAGGCATACAAGAGAATTGTTTCACTCTCTGTAGGAACATGCAGATTTTTAATGGGGGGCTTTGGGAGCATATTTCCACACCATGTAATAGGTCTGTTCTAAAAGGACTATTTGGGCCTATGAGAGAAGCTGAAAGATTGCCATCCATGTATTTTTTGGATCTAAGTTATGTCAACAGCTAAATGTGAATAACCAGTATTCGTGGCTGGATTTTAAGATTTATTTGTCACAAACTTAATTTATTCTATGCTTCCTGCTTTAATAGACCGACATGCCACTTGAGATTACTTGCAGGAAGAAAAAGTCGATGCACGCACAGGGAGGACTGAGCTCTGTGGGGGACTTGACATGTACATTTAATTGCCAAGTAAACACCATCATACTCCACTCCTCCCTTCAAAGCCTCCCTGAATGGAATTTCTTCTCTCATGAGGCAGGATCCAAGAATAATGCTGCTCAGTAAAACTGACAAATTTCTCATACATCCATTATCTGAGCAGCTGCAGTGTATTCTCAGGGAGCAAATCAGGGCATGTCCACATGGCTTTAGTTTAAAGTATCAGCACACATGGACAGGGTGCACTAGTCTGGGCTGTATATTGGTATATTGGTAACCTTATTGGTCTACGTGCTTATAAGCATCCTTTATGACCTGCCAAAACCACCATTTTCACTACAGCTGAGTGAAATGGGCTGTAGCTTAGGGTCATTAGAGAACCCAACTTATATTAAAAATTGTGATGTTCCTGGGCTTGCCATGTTCGTTTCCCAAATCTGGGTAGCCCAATCTGCATACTATGCAGATTGATTGTTAATTATGTAGATCAAACGTTAATTAACTGCTGTCAATTAAAAAATACCTACCTTTCTATTTTACTGTCTGGGAGGGCAAGTATTAGAACCAACATTTATTTAATGCCTTACAGGGCTGCAGAAGATCCATAGGAAAAAGAAACAGCTGATCAAAAGACTCTTTCTGCCTTCCTGAAAGGAGATGCAGCAGGTGGGACCCAGGGAGCAGTTTCTTCTCAATCCAGTTAAACTTGGAAAAAAGACTAGGTTTTAAGATGGGCCATCCTGTGAAACTGACTCGGGGGCATAACTTGCTTTAGGGCAAGGGCAAGAGGAGTGCAACAAAGGTTGACTATGAATCTCATCCTGAACTCTTGCCCCTAGGAAGGAAGGCATCTTGGAGGTCTGTGTGAAAGACCAATCTGATGGAGATTTAAAGAGGATATGTTGATACGCAATTTCCACTTTTAGCCTGTTGCATTCTTTACTCTCTGACAGCAATAAAGCATGATATCACTTCAGAAAATGGAAAAAAAGAATAATTTGACTCACTGCTTGGTTTAAAGGCTGACTTAATGTAGCCATGCAAGACATTGCTCAGGGCAAGAGTGCCGTGTGGCCCTGTGCGATGGAGCACAAGTCTTCTGTGTGCAACTGAATGCTGGACTTAGGTGGGAATCTGAGGGGACAATTGAACTAGATTCTGCAATGTGACCTGAGGTATGTTTTGTACGGGGTATCTTTGGCTGGAAATTCAAATTAGTGACCCACAAATAGTGATCAGATAGAGAGCAGAATGGCAACAACATCTATTCAAGCCTTTTAAAGCACTGTTTAATTACCTTGCGACTCAAACTCCATATGGTTGTTTTTTATTCTTTCCAGTCTTTTTCTTTTTCTTTTTTCTGTTTGTTTGTTTGGATATTTGTTCTGGGGGGATCCTGTAGCGCATATGAGGGAGGAGTCAGAAAAGAAAAGGGAGGGAAAGGAGGAGAAAATGGAGTTGTTGCCAAATGAACCTTTCGTTAATCTATGTAATATTTCCTTGTGTGTATGAGCCAAGCAGCTATAAAACAGATGGTTGTTTAAAGGGATGGTCAGGGCTGGCCCTTCCATTAGGCTGATCCAGGGAGCCAAGCTATGGAGGGTACCTCCACACCCACCAGTCGCCCACCATGTGGTTGACTTTGCCTCCAGCCCAGCCACCCACTCACTTGCCTGCCTGTGGCCTCCACCACTGCCTCCTGCCTGCTCACTCACCTACCTGCCCTGACTGCTTCGTCTGGTGCTGCCAGCCTGGGCCTTGAAGTGCCACAGCATGTTATAATGACATCACTGCACACTGTGAAGTGCTGAGCTATGTTAGAATGACGTGCCACGGTGATATTGTTATAATGCATCATGGCACTTTGAGACCCAGTGCAGGCCCAGGCTGGCAGCAGACACAGTGGACTCTGCAGTAACAAAGGCGGGCAGACAATCAAGCCAACAGGAAGGAGGTGGAGCCAGCTGCAGGAGCCATGAGCAGGCAAGTGAGTGGGTATTGGGTGGGGATGAGCATCTCCATGTCTTCTGCCTCCCTGGGTGCGTGTATGTGCCAAAGCCAGGCTTCACCTGGGGTACCCAAAATCCTTGGGCTGGCCCTGGAAAGGCAGGTGGGGGCTTCAAAGTTTATTGTAGCAATGGGAGTACGAGAAGGGTATTAACATTTCTCTTCACTCTGTCTTTCCTATGAAACTTGCTCACATTCACTAACATCCCCCCCCATTTTTTCCTCTGCGTTGTGTGGCAATCAGTCTTTAGGAAGCCACCCATGCGGTGGTGCAGTTCAATTCTGGACAGAGTCCAGAAACATGCCACCGCTATGCCGGCAGCTTGCTGAAGAGGGACTGCTGCATGCCTGGGCTGCACCAGGGGTGTGAGTAGCAGCCATGTTGGAATGGTAAGAAGGTTAAACCACTTCTCTCTGCTCCTCCCCCCCACCGCCCGGCCAGCATTTCAATGCCAAACTGATCCGCCTGAACCGGACTTGGTTCGGTTTGATTGTGGACCAAACAGCCTCCAGTTCAGTTTGTGATTGAACCGCTGATAGTTTGAGGTGAACTGGTTTGGCATCATATGGTTTGTGCACACCCCAATGCCCACTGCTGCTATCATCAGAGCAGCTCTTTAGGACTGATCTAACCTTTGTAGGCTTTGCAAGGAGCACCTCCCCTAACACTCCTTGCAAAGCTTGCCAGAGGCATGAGGACTGAAGAGGAAGCTGGTGGGAACCTTCCCTCCTCCCTACTCCACTTCTAAAGCTTGCAAAGGTCAGTTTTGAAATTGGGCTGGCCCCCATCAGGAGCATGGATCAAGGCAACATTTAGTGCCTCGCCTTGGGCACCACAATACCTGAGGTTCTACAGGTATATATATTTGACTTGATATTGCTCCCATCCTTATTTTCTCTAGAGCAGGGCTGCACAACTTCAACCCTCCAGCTGTTTTTGGACCACAACCCCCATCACCCCTAGCTACAGTAACCAATAGTTAGGGATGATGGGAGTTGTAGTCCTGCATCTGCAGGAAGGCTGGAGTTGTACAGCCCTGCTCTAGAGGCTTCAAGTCAAGTTTATCCCAAAGGAAACATTAGAATTCCAAGTATGGTATAATTATAAAAAAAGTTCAAAGCCTGAGGTATAGATCTAATCACTCTCTTGTAATTCTTTCTCTAGAGAGGCTCGACCACTTTATTGCCCACATGCTAATTAATTATATATTATTATTATTATTATTATTATTATTATTACATTTATATCCCGCTCTTCCTCCAAGGAGCCCAGAGTGGTGTACTACATACTTGAGTTTCTCTTTCACAACAATCCTGTGAAGTAGGTTAGGCTGAGAGAGAAGTGACTGGCCCAGAGTCACCCAGCTAGTTTCATGGCTGAATGGGGATTTGAACTCGGGTCTCCCCGGTCCTGGTCCAGCACTCTAACCACTACACCACGCTGGCTAATGTACGTATCTTCACCAATTACATTGCCAGATGGAACTGTTGTATCAACAATCTCAGATTTCAAGTTGCATATAAATTGAGGCCAGCCCAGACATTAGGGAACACTTTTCTGTCTGATCCAGCTAAGTGAGCTAGTTTGCTTTTTGGTTTGCCACTGTAGCTAAGGTTACAGAGAGGCTAGTCCTCGGGAGAAGACGTTTGGCTAGCTCTGAGTCCTCCCAGAATAATTTCCATTCCAGGCAAACTGGATCAACTTATTCCCAACTCTGCTCAGAAGAGGAGAAGGAGCCCAGGGTTTGTGTGGAGTGAGCCTTCTCCATGTGCTCCAGATCAGCACAGAACCCTGCAGCCTCCTCCATTTATCAGCACCTGTTCTAGATGTGGTTATAAATCTGCTAATGGATAACACTTGGTGTATTCCAAGATCCTGTCTTGCTGCTGGATGTGCAAATGGCAGCAGTATGAGTCCTTCATCAGCTCAGGTTGATCATTTCAACCGTTTATCTCAGACAAAGATTTGTCATGAATGACCCACACTTTGATCACCTGTATTGACAACTTCAAGGCTCATCTCCAATGTGGGGTTAGAGCAGAAGATGGTTTTGAAGCTCCAAATCGGGTAGGATGCTTCAGCTTGGCTTGGCAGGGTGGGGCCACAGGGAACATGAAATTATGGCTTAGCTGCTGCCAGGCACAGTCTAGACTGAGAACATACACAGTGAGGACTGCTTACCTTAGAGCAGGGGTTCCCAACCTTGGGTCCCCAGATGTTGCTGAGCTACAATTCCAATCATCCCCAGCCAAAACGGCAGCCATTGTTGTAGTCCAACATCATCTGGGGACCCAAGGTTGAGATCTCCTGCCTTAAGGAGTAACTCCTCCCATATGTACCATCTCTTATGAATGTGAACTTTAAGGGCACAGAGCTGTGCCTTTTCTCTGGTGGCACCCATTTGGTCTTTCATGGTGTGGTCCTTGTATTCCCCCTGCCCCCGCATTTTATAAGTAATTAGGGCCGATGCGGACTTTAAATAAATGGGTCTGTTGCTGTTGCATCTGTTTTGGTCCTAAATCCATATTGATTTAAAAAACAAACTCTGTCAAATATCAGCAAGAGTTAAAATTGTGATGAGATTGCTTTGCTTTGTTTTTAGACATGACTACTGCAATTAGACGATTAGATCAAAAACAATAGTAGAAATTAATATCTCTTCTAAGGAACAACAAGGCTGTTGTTGTTTAGTACCCCTAAACTATCATTGCAAATTCCAACATAAGAGTTACTATTCCACCAAACAAACAAACAAACAAACAAACAAACAAATAGGGGGAGAGAGAGCAGTGTAGCAATGTCCAAACAAACGTTATGTGATAATACTATTAATGGCTTTTAGGACTCATAAATAAGACATTCCACTTGTTCAAACAAGTCAGCCTCAAGCACAAGAAAAGTCATTCCAGACTAGTTCCAGCTCTTGGAGATAAAGGTGGCAGGGCAGTGGGGGGGATGCTTTAAGAAAGCCTGAAGAATGATCTCTTCCGGGGAAGAAACTATCCTTGGGTGATGTTTACTTACTATGATTTATATACTGCTTTGCCATGAAAACATTCTCAAAGTGGTTTACTATGACTGCTACTGCTGTGGTTGCCTCTCTCCAAAGGGCTCACAGTCTAAAAAGAAACACAAGGTAGATACCAGCCACAGCCACTGAAGGAATATTGTGCTGGAGCTGAACAGGGCCAGTTGTTCTCCCCATTTGAAATATAAGAGAATCATCATTGAAAGGTGAGTCTTTGCCTAGTCAGCAATTTGTGCTGAGTCCTGGTCAGAATCTGACTCTGCTGGGTGCTGCTTTCAGGTACAGTGAATTAACTGTGCACTGTTCTCTTAAGCACAACCCAGCCTCTTCTAACAACCCTCCCTCTCTTCTCTTGGATGAAAAACCTTGCCACAGGCCAGCATGAGAAACTGCCTGGAAGCTGCGCTGAACTCTGTTAATAAACAAGTTGCTACAGTCACCTGTATGGAGTCCAAACAGAGGTCTCAACCTCCAAACTGCACACTACATTAAGCATGCCATTAGAAAAGAAGTCCTTCATTTTCTTAAACAGGAGTCACAGAGGGTACAATTAGGACTGCAGTGCCAGAGGAAGAGGTAAAGGAAGCATTACCCTTTACTTGCTATGGTCCTGATTGGGCCTCTGTAGCTATTTATTCTGGTAGGGAAGCTCACATTGGCACTAATGGGTGTTTCCTCCAGGGGTACCAGCAACCATGGGCCCCCGGATCCAGCTGGGACCACGGCGTGGGCAAAAGGTTAAAGTCCCCACTCCCATACTACATTATGTTAAGCCCCTTACTAGGGCTGATGGGCTGAACTAGTAACAGCCATGAGCAGGACCATGATCCAGATCGGGATCATGGCATGGGGGGAGGGGGGCTTTACCCATTTGCTTTCACCATTGTCTCATTCTGGAAAGGCCTTCTGCCCCAAAGCAGTGATTTGTCCTGGGAGGAAAGCTTCCATTGGCATCAATATTTTATACACACCCACTTACCCCTGAAATAAACACTATTTTTTATTCGTTTGCTCAATTGTCATTGCCTCTGTTATCTTGCTTGTTCCTGTACTTTTCCTAAGCCTTAACGTCATAGGAACACCAACAGAAGTCCTTAATACTTAATTTAGTAATAGTTGAGAAGGCCTGAGCATTCTCAACTATTTTTTGGTTTGGTTAAATCCTTATCTCTGACATGGAGAATTTTCTCTGGAATTCCTGAGAGTGAAGGAGCTACAGGAAGCTCTTGAGGTATAAATAAAGAGCTTCATAATTTGTGTCATATGTACACGACAGAGGAATGCTACATGTATGTACAGTATATTTCCAAAGTCAAAAGTGACCAGATATTAAATTTAGATGACAGAGCATGGAGCATGGTACATTTCTTTGACTTCTTTATACTATCATATAATCAGGAAATTTGCCATGACAACAGTCACTTAGAGTCTTAATTTTTTAAACAGTATATAGAATTTTTAAAAATCCAGCCATTCGATTTGTGTTTACAGTACATTCTGGACTTGTCTGACTTTTTCCCTGGAAATGGCTGAAGGTCAATAGAGATTATGACATCACATACTATGAATTAAAATGCTATTTTTTATTCAGTCTTGTACAGTACTCTCCTTTTTTTGTAGTATATAGGAGAGTTGCGAGGAAATTGGGGCTCAAAAGATGCATTTCCAGACTGTAATTTCACCCCTCCTTCCAAGATTCTTTAAAGTGTTTGTGCTCTACCACCCTCACAGCTTAGAGTCCTTGGAGGAGAAGTCAGTTAGGACAGGAGGAAAAGCACCTCCTCTGTCTAAGAACTCTTCAAACTTCAAAGTGGCCAGAGCCCGATGGCTGAGAGTTGGGGGATGCATGCTTCACAGCACAGAAATCCCCCAACTCTAACCTCCTTTCTCCAGAATAGGTTGATCTGTTCCTTCTGCCATGTCCCCACCCCCACCCCAACCTCCATCTTCAACTAGGACCCTCAACTTTCTGTCATTTTTGAAGAGGCATGAGCATGCTTAGTTCTCACAGAGTCTGCAGTGCAGTGGTCCAAACTGTGGCTAGATGAGCAGCTTCCTGCTTATCTAGCAGCTTCTTGCTTATCTAGCCCAAACCACATCAGTCAGAATTACAGACAATAAGACTTTTTCCCTCTTCCTCCACCTGCCTGTCTCTCTTGGATTATGCTACTTGCCTCTGGCCCTGACCTTCTTGCTCCTGCTAGTCCACAAGCCAGGCCCACAAATTTTGTCCATTGCTACCATCTCAGGGGACAGATGCTCATAGTTATTTGTGGCAATGTCTACCCACCTAGAGATGGAAAACAGGTGATAGGATTGTTGCACATACATCTTTCTCTGTGTTATCACCCCTTTATCCAAACACCCAAATGATTAGGGTAAAATTGCAGTAATTTTTGCAGAGAGGAAAAGGTTAGGGTCAGGTTAACAAAGAACAAATTGTTGTACTTTCTCCATGGAGTAATCGTTGGAGGACATTCCTGCCAATTTCCATTCCCATTCCTCTGACAACACTGATAAAATTTTAAAGTAGTTTTCTAAAAAACCTTTAAAAGCTTTTAAAACAGCACTGTAAATTTAGTTGCTGCAGGCACGATGGTCAGGACAATAGAAGCACAATATAACACAGAAAGCTAAAAAGATTACAATGCTGTCACCTATTTTCCATCTCTGGGGTGTAGACCTTGTCAAAAATCACACAGAGCATTCATCCCGCACAGCTGGCTCATGTACGACTTTGGAATTTGACCTCTTGTCTGTTCTATTATCTGTCTTTGGGGCTTGACCTCTTTCCCAACTTTGAAGCTTTCAAACTTGATCTTTGACTATCCTGGACTGTACTATTTACCTCTGGATTCTTGGGATGACCAGCACTCCCTGTGGACTCTGAAACCTGTCTGTTTGGAGACCTTGAAGGATTAATTCAGAATTAGAGGAAAGTGCTTCTTTGATAATTTATCAACCCACCAAGGACTCTTGATGCTTTGAAAGGGCAAAGCTCCAAACAGCATAAAATATCCTAGACAAAATTATTGTATTTTAATTATCCGGGGATGTGTGCTATGAAGTCTTATTGCCTGGCCCCATTTCCTCTGCAAATTCTTCCATACACTGTGGAGAAGACAAGGAAAATACACCCCTCAATATCTTACACTGTACCATTCAGGGTTTAGAGCCACATAAGGCCTTCTCATCAAGAAACTGCTTATGTGGCTCTAAACCCTGAATGGCATAGTGTAAGATATTGGGTGTGTGTGTGTGTTCACCTTGTTCGGGGATAAGACTTCATAGCATGAAAACTTATCTCTCTTACAATCTGCCTTATGAAGAGAGAATTGTTCTTATTGCATACTATTTTTAAAAAGCTAATAATAAATCCTTGTTGGTGAGGTATGCTACTCTTCATTTTGGGTCTGCCTTAGTCACATGACCTTGGAGGTCTAGGATTGCTCAACCCTTCTAGGGAGGGTTTTGCCATTTTACCCCCCAAGGAATCTTCTATAGAAAGTGTGGTTTGTTCCAAGTGGAGGGTGTCAGCCTACTGTGAATCCCTCACAGTCAAGAATAAACCCCAGTGAACTCCCTCCTCCCCCTCTGGCAGGAGCTATGGCACTTGCCCATATACTGTGGAATCTAAGCTGAGAGGCATGATTGATTGATTGATTGATTGATTGATTAAGTGCTTTGCTGGTCGAATGGCGGTAACAATAAAGATTTGATTTGATTAAGTTTTGTCAAGTTGGTGTCGACTCTTAGTGACCACATAGATAGATTCTCTCCAGGATGATCTGTTCTCAATTTGGCCTTTAAGGTCTCTCAGTGGTGCATTCATTGCTGTTGTAATCAAGTCCAACCACCTTGCTGCTGGTCATCCGCCTCTTTGCTTCAACTTTCCCCAGCATTATGGACTTCTCAAGGGAGCTGGGTCTTCGCATAATGTGTCCAAAGTTTGAGCCTGGTCATTTGTGCCTTGAGTGAAAATTCTGGATTGATTTGTTCTAGGATCCATTTGTTTGTTTTCCTGGCTGTCCATGGTATCCTCAAAAGTCTTCTCCAGCACCAAAGTTTAAAAGCGTCAATACTTTTTCTATCCTGCTTCTTCAAAGTCCAGCTGTCGCATCCATAGAGTGTCACGGGGAAAACCATGGTCTAAACGATTCTAATCTTTGTAGGTGTAGACATGTCACAGCATCTAAATATGCTTTCCAAGTCCTTCATTGCAACCCTACCAAGTGCTAGTCTGCGGCCTGTTTCTTCACTGCTGGATCCTTTACTGTTGATGGTCGATCCTAAAAGGCAGAAGCTATCCACCACTTCAATGTCTTCACTGTCAATTCTGAGGCTGGTTGCTGTACCCGTTGTCATTAGTTTAGTCTTCTTTACATTTAGTTGTCATCCCATTTTTTCACTGTGCTCCTTGACTTTCATTACTAGAGCTTGCAGGTCATCCACATTCTCAGCTATCAGAGTGGTGTCATCAGCGTAGTGCAGGTTTCTTCCTCCAACTTTAAAACCACGCTCATCTTCTTCCAGTCCAGCTTCTCTCAGTATATGTTCAGAATATAAATTGAATAAAGAAGGAGAAAGTATATAGCCTTGTCTTACTCCTTTGCCGAACTGGAACCAGTCTGTTTCACCATGTTGCGTCTGGACTGTGGCTTCCTGTCCTGTGTATAGGTTTCTCATGAGAACAATGAGATGTTCTGGGATGCCCATTTTCCTAAGGATGTTCCACAACTTGACATGGTCGACACAATTGATGGCTTTTCTGTAGACAATAAAGCACATATTGATTTCTTTTTGGTGTTCTTTGGCTTTCTCAATTATCCAGCGTGCATCAGCAATGTCTCTTGTTCCTGGGCCTTTTCTGAAACCAGCTTGAACATCCAGCATTTTCCCTTCCACATAGGGCTCTAATCTGCATTGGATGATTCTGAGCATTATTTTGCTAGCATGTGAAATTACACACACTGGCCAAATTCAGACATAACACAAAGCCAGAGTAAAACAGAGCAGAGGTTGGAACTCCATTATGTCCGAATTCATACAACAATGGTTGCGGGCTGAAAGCAACATGCAGTTTGCCTCGCCAGACTCCAGTTTGAACCTTTGGTTTGCAGTAAGGTTCAAGAGACCTGAGGTTTGGCTTCCAAAGCATTATGTCCAAATGCCGCCATAGCCATGAGTTTTTTGAAACCGCAATCTTAGAGATGGCTGTGCAGACCTACCCAGGATCATGCCTGCTCCATGCCTGTGGCACTTCATGCTGGCCGCTTTTCTGAGCACCAGCCCTGCCCCTCCTGTCTCTGATTCAACTATGCAGTTGCCTGGGAACAGGGATATCCCAAACTTGTCAGCCCGTCAAGTGGCAAAGTAACACAGGGGCTTTCCCTCTCTCCACTCTGTCCCTTGCTCCCCACTTGTGGCAAGCAGGGGCAAGGGGATGGGATGACAGGTTGGACGGTAAGTGCTTCACTCCCAGAGAATAAAGTGACAATGATGGATGTACACAAGCACAAACATTCCAGGTGGCAACATAAGCAGGGCACCTCATTAGTGCTGGGACAGGAACATTTGCTAGGGGGGTGGGTAGGTGGGTTCCTGGGATTGGGTTTAGAAGGCAACACCAACTAGGGATGTGCACGGAACCAGGCGGGGGTGTCTCGCTTTAAGGGTTGGGGAGGGTGCACTTATGCCTCCCTCCGCTTTCTCCCTGCTCAGTTTTGGTAAAGGCCTTCGGGGCGGCAGTGTACCTCCCTGCTACCCCTTTCTCCTTTTCAACCGGAAGTGGCCGGAAGTATTGGGCACATGTGCGCACGTTGCGCATGCATTTGTGCACATCGCAAGACACCCCCCCGCCTTTGAACCTCAAACCCACTCAGTGTTCGAACCTGTTCGGAGGCCCATAAAAGGTTCATACAGATCCCTAACCCCAACCAGGGATTCTTGGACAATTTCTATTTTTTCACAAATAAGATGGGGAAGGGGCCCCATTTCTTTTCCGTTGGGGATACCTGTGCAGTCCCTAGGTTTACTCATGTGAATGGCCAAGCAGCCCAAACAGCATTGCCATCACAGAAGAAAGTATCTTCCTCTGTGATAATGATGGATGCTGATCCTGAGTGAACTGCTCAGTCATGGGGACATCCCCTCACAACTCTTGAGAAGAACCATCTGTGGAGAATGGGGTGTTGGGCAGAATAGCTAATGCCACCCCCCCCTTCTCCCATATGCAGCTCTCTCATGAGAGTGTCAGGCCATGGGGGCTTTATATCGAGTCAGGTTGCTCTATGCAGGAAAGCCATGGGCAAGGGTGCCTTGGCAACTGCTCTCCCTGTCTTGGCAAGTGTCCCCAGGTAGCTGTCACAGCACTCCCTCTGCTAGCCCGTCCGCCTATGTGGGCGCATACACCCTTTCTTGTGCCCTGAAATTGCGACCCCGCTTTCTTGGGGTTGCTGGAAATCAAGGCTCTGCTCTTTTGTGATTCCCTGTGGGTGCAATGACAGCCCACACCTGGGAATTTTGAAAGGAAGTAAAGATCCATCCCCACACCTGTTCCCCCTGTCCACGCATGCGGATAGGCTCTGACACATGGAGCTTCACAATCTCCTTTGGGCCTGTGCAAGGCTCCCCAGGGGAGGAGGGAGTTGTAACTTTTTCTAGAGAGAGTGGGGCTCCCTTTGTTGGGTTTGCTCAACCCATAAGCGCACAGTCCAAAAAGACCGAGTGTGTGCCCACTGGCCCTCCCCAGTAGACTGTCTTTCTCTTGGAAATACTAGTCCACTGCCAGAAAGCCACCAGGGGAGCAGAAGTGTGGTCTGCATGGACTGGGTGAGTCCTTGCAAGAACATCCTAGGTTACGGCGGGACAGATCCCCCAGGATCCTTTGCCCTGCCTCATATACATATCCCCTCCTAGGAAGTCATCATCTTCCATTCCCTTCCCTAACAGGGTAGGGATGTGCACAAAATGTTTCATGCAGGTGGGGACAGGGGGTGAGTGATAGCTTTAAGGAGCAGGTACACAGGTCCTTACCTGCTCCTCTGCTGCCCCGCCGCCGTCCCGGTTGTGGTGCTGTACTGCTCAAAATAATGTATGGCTGCTTCCTTGTTCCAAGC
The DNA here is from genome assembly GCF_027244095.1 of Hemicordylus capensis. Lineage (NCBI taxonomy): Eukaryota > Metazoa > Chordata > Lepidosauria > Squamata > Cordylidae > Hemicordylus > Hemicordylus capensis. The sequence goes on from NC_069657.1 coordinate 251,533,800, forward strand.
AGCCTTCACATGGTGTCAACACACACATGGCATCTGCACATCTCAAATCATTTCAGTGCCTCTCTGATGTGCTGACACGTTTCGTGCACATGCCTATAACAGGGAAGTAGTGCCCCTGCAAGACCCCCCCCCCAAAAAAACCGTGCTTGTGCAGGATAGTTCTGTTGTGCGGCTTTTAGGAGGCAGACAATGCAGTTGCTGTCAGCAGAAGCAGTGGCATGGCATGGCATTTAAAGTCTCTTTCTATTTCAAGGGAGGGTGGGTGGACAGTTTCGAAAAGACATGATCATGCTCAGCACGCCCCCTTCAAATCATGTCCAACCACAGCCACCCTGGTGACATGGTGGTGCACTCAGGGGCGGAGCCACCATTGGGCAAACGGGTTCAAAGAACCCAGACTGTGCCCAATCAGGGGCCGTGAATGCGGCCCCAGACACGCCACCTTCATCTGATGTCAGACGCGGGAGCGTTATTTTGGTCCCAAACGGGGCTGCACGGCTCCGTTTGGAGCCGAAATTAGCCCGCATTGCGTTGGCAGCACGGCCAGAGTGACTCTGCCTGCCTTAAAGGCAGGGAGAGCCGTTCCTGGTTCCGCTGCCAATGCAGCGGGGCCAATCAATCAATCGTGTGGCCCCCGTTTAGGAGAGAGATTGGCCCGCGAAAGCAGTGCAGGCCGATCTCCTTTCCAAATGGGGCTACACAGCCACATGGGGCCACTGACATCAGACGTGGGGGCATGGCTATCCAGGTGCGTCTGATGTCAGATATGGGGGTTGGGGCCAGGGGGCTGCGGCAACAGCACATGGGCTTCCCCCAGCCTGGCTCCGCTCCTGGATGCACTGCCTACAGTCTGGCTACAAAGCTTAGGATATGGCCTTGGCTGCTAAGAGCAGGGAGGGGCCACCCTGGCCTGAAACTGGGGGCTGCTGAACCGCAGTTGGACGAATGTCTGTGATGCCATTTATTGATTGAAACTGAAACCACAGGTTAGTCAACCTCCGGTTTCACGTTACGTGCAACTTTGGCCACTGATTCGCAAGATGGAAATACATGTATTCCCTAATGATGCCATGCCATCAAAATGCCCACATCCTGAGGACTGGGATGTCCACACGTGCTCCCTCTTTGCTCTTTCTGTACATTGTTGCAAGCTCTAGTCTTTAGCCGAAGCCCCCCCCCCCCCGACAGACAAGCGGCGATTCCGTGGCCCTTTACCTCCAGCACCCCCCTCCCCGCTTTCTTGCTCAGTGATGATTGGCAGCAGGCTCTCCCTGTGTAGCATTGCAAGAAGCTGCCTCCGCTGCCTGTCTAGGCTTTGGGCGGCACTTCCGCTGCCGGAGCCTCCGCCTTATAGCCCGGAGCTGGCTGCTATAAGAAAGCTTGTTTTGGTTGCTTGCTGCAGCTGCTGCTCCTCCTCCGGTGTGAGCCCTGCTGCTGGAGCCCTGAGCCGGGGGTGGGAGGAGAGAGAACAAGCCTCTTGTGAAATACCCCGTAAAAAAATCACCACCACCACCACTCGTGCTTCTTCACAGATCTGAGCTCTCAAACCCTTCCCCACCCCCCAGCCCAACCCCACTGCCTGAGGAAATAGGTGGGTAATGTCTGCGGGCTTTGTAAGGCGGGGCGGGAGAAGAGCTGCTGCCGTTGCCCTTTTCAAGGAAGCTTGACTTCGTGTGCGTAGCAAACGCTGCCGGGAGGTTTTTAACTTGGATGCGGGCTTGTCTGCAACTCTGGAAGCAACCCGTCGCTTTTGCAGCTGCCTGCATGGCGGGCGGGAGGGAGGGAGAGAGAGAGGCGTGCAGCGGTCTGCGAAGCAGCCTGAGGAAATCACGAGGCGCGGTGGCGACATGACGATAGTCACATCCTCCTTTGCAGCTGTTGCTCCCCTCCCCGCCTCGCCACGGCTGGGTCCCCCCCCCGCGCTTGTTCCTTGAGTGATTGGGGCTTGCTGTGTGGCGTGGGTGTATATTTAGGTGCCCCCATCCCTGCTGCACTTGCAGCCCTGCGTTCTCCCCGCGTGACCTCCGGCAGCGTCCCACCTCCTCCTCCTCCTCGGCCCCTGCCCTTGCTCCCGGGAACGGACTGAGGCCGAAGAATGTGTGCGCGCGGGCGCCAAAGAACAAACCTGTGTGTTTCCCTTGCTAAGTAATCCCAGCTGGTGGGACGGCTGAAGCTCCCCCCCCCCGCCCGCTTTTCTTTTCTTCTGTCTTGTAATGGAGGAGGAGGAGGAGGAGGAGGAGGAGGGTGGGAAAGGCGTTGTCTCACCTTTTGTGCCTCAGCCTGGCATGCTTGAGTGAAGAAAGTGTGTTTGTGGGGTTTCTGCTCAGATCCGCAGTTTTTGGAAGGGGGTCGGTGTTCGTCGCTGCTGTCTTTCCTGTTCTCCCCCTTCGGCTGTTCCCGGTGCAGGAGGAATATGTGCGTGGGGACTCCTTTTTCCTGTTAGTAGAGAAAACTGGACAATTTATTATGACCTGCTTCGAGCTGTTGTGGGAAGATCATGAAATGAGAATTGTAAGGGACAGCTCTTCATATGGGAGCTGTAATAGAAACGCCCTCTTATTTCCCCCTTTAAAAGCCATCTGTGTAGCTTGATACGCTTGCTAGCTGATCCTTATGTACACAGCAACCACCCCATAAGAGTAATGGTGAACACTTGCTCTAAAACACAGCATAACTCGACACATTTCCTCAAACAATCTCTTATTTTTCTTTCCCTGCCCACCCCTTCCGGCACTTTGTGAATCTGTCCTGGACCCATAGGATTTGTGTGTCTAAGGAGAGATGTAAGGGACAACCTCTTATCGCCCACGATCTTAACCTTGTTCCGTTTGAAAGTTTTCATTTCGACGCGACTTCCAAGTAAGTGAGCAGAGGGTTGCTAGCAAAATAAAACCCAGCAACTTTAAAATGTCTAGCAACCCGGGAGGTGGAGCGGGGCGGGCTATCTGCGCAACCCAGTGCGAGGCGTATTTACTTGGAAACAAATTCCCCTTAATCCAGTGAAATTTATTCCCAGGTGAGTATGAGTGGGATATTGCAAAGTATGCAGCTTTGACAAGAGTAGTTGCTACCCAGAAAAGAAAAAAACACAAAGCCCACCACACTGGTTTGCTGTTCTGAGGTTTCACTGAAACTAGGGGGCGGAATGGAGTTATGAGCATCTACGCCTATGCCCCCTCCCCCAGTTGGCACATGGGGAGGAAAACTGAACCCGTGAAATCAAAGGAGCTTCTCAGCAGAGGGAGAGAAGCGAGGCCGGCTTGGGGAGGGGGCAGCGAGCAGGTCCTCGGCTGAGTCCAGATCCAGAGAGCAGTAGCCGCCAGCTGGGGTTTTCTTGGGAAACGTGCCACTGGAAGGAATCTGTAGTGAATTGCCGGGAAGGAAAAGGATTGGGAAAGCAGCAGCGTGATCCACCCCCTCTGTGCTGCAATCCAGTACTTTAGTGACGGGGGAGGCACAGTTTGAGACCCGCCTCTTTCATTGATGAAATTTAAATTCTTGTGGTTTTTACCTCTTAACCAGCTTGCCTGAGTCATTTATTTTCGAGGGCAGATTCAGGAAGGATCAGGGAGGAATCAAGCAGACGTGAAAACCTTGTAGGATTTGTTGGGCTGGCTGATTGGGAAGAGTAGTTTTATCACTGCAATTTTATTTTTTACGAAAAATACCTTTTCAGTAATTGATACTTTATAACTCTGGAATAACAGCTGGTGGAGCATCTGTTATCCCAAGGAAGGGGGCGTCAAGGAAAGGGGGAAAATACCATCCTCTTTCCCCCGAGCATTTCTTGTATAATCTTTTTCAGGGGCCGAGGGCCAGGGTATCTTAAATTTTCTATATTTATAAAAAAATAGTATTTATTTTCGTAAGGATCCAAAATGTCGTCATTTGCAAAAGGTAAGTCCTGTTTTGTTCCTGAAATGTTTTAAAGCTGCATGATGCTTGTGGTTATGTGTGGGTTTTAATACTGTACTGCTTTGCAGCTTCACTAGCAGTGGCTGCAGAAGTACCGCGGTGATGGTCGATGGTAGAAGGAGGGGAGGGGGCTTGAAAGGGGAGTATCAGTTGAGTAAATTAAGAAAATATATTTTCTCCTCTAGTGCTGAGGAGATGACAGCAGAGCGCCTTCAGCCTTTTTAGCTGGCTCCCCTAGTTTGTGTATGAATGTAGAGGTTTTTTCTTCTGCTTTTCTTTAAATACATAGAAACTGCAAAACCAGACTGAGGCTGTTGTGATGGCTAGCTCTGAATCTGGCAAATTGCAACTGCATCAAGTTGAGTGACAGTCCAAATTTGTCACCTGGTCTTTCTGCCAGGCGACAAATGTAATAAATGAATATTCAACCCATTGTCTGGCTCTTTTAATGGTTCAGGTAAATCTGGGCATGGAGTTTTTCTGGTGGGATATGGCTGGCTCTTTTCTCTATATCTGTGTGTACGTGGTCTGACTTTCAGAATAATCTATTGCGAAACTGGAAATAGCCCGTAAGAGGTCACTTTCAGGAAGCTCAATGACTCTGATGCATTCTGTGGCACTTTTTCTTTCTTTCAAGGAAATGATTCTTTGGAGTGATCCAGCAGAGCAGACTCTTGTCTTTGCCCATTATTATTCCCAAAAGACTCGTTAATAGAGTGTCTAGCCAAACAGAAGTTTTCCTACCTGTATGTACATTGTGCAGAATACTTTGGACTCTATAATATAGATATAAAGGATATTAGTGTCATTAACTTTGTATCCTTCCTGGAGACTGTTTATAACTAGTGAGCAAGATTGTATGTTCTGGTTGTTGACACACTATAACCTGTAGGCAGACTGAGAAAAGAGCTAAAAGCAGATGAAGCAGTTGTCTTGAACTAGGTAGCCTGAAAGTGGTTTAGTTATAACTAATCAACTTTGCACAGCAAAGAGACTATAAACATGTGTGTGTGTGTGTTCTTAAGCCCAATTCTATAGGAGGCCTTTTTGCATAAAGATGGTTTCACTTACATTTCTTATGCTGTCAGTTTACTAATACCATAAGTAAGTTTGATAGGCCCTAGAACTATGGTGGAGTCCAATAATCGTTAAAATACTTGGAAATGTCCCCTTCGACCCAGGCAGTCTTGCATGGTATTTCCCAGCCTGCTGATAATACCCAATTTCCAGCACTAGACATAGAAGCTGAGGCGTTTACATATAATGATTTTACTTTTTGCTGTTGGTCTTGTGGTAGCAAGTATGACTTGTCCCCCTAGCTAAGCAGGGTCCGCCCAGGTTACATTTGAATGGGAGACCACATGTGAGCCCTGTCAGATATTCCTCTCAGGGGATGGACCCGTTCTGGGAAGAGCAGAAGGTTTCAAGTCCCCTCCCTGGCTTCTCCAAGAGAGAGAGATTCCTGCTTGCAACCTTGGAGAAGCTGCTGCCAGTCTGTGAAGACAATACTGAGCTAGATAGACCAATGGTCTGACTGTATACCACAGCTTCCTATGTCAAATTATCTGAAAATGTTAGCTTGACCAAAATTGCTTTATACATATCTTCTTAAATATGTCAGATTTTTATTCTCTTAAATGCAAAATGGGTCCCTAGTTGCATACATAGGCTACTGTGAGCTGGTTCTCACGTGGCTAAAATGTAGGATATACCCCAATTTTAGGTTTATTAACTAATGGGGAGGGAGGCAAAATAAAGTTGAAACATGAACTATTAATGTATCCTCTTCTCCCAGTATACTTGAGGGTGTTTTTTTTTTAAAAAATATTTAATGTTCAGTAACTCTAAGCAATGTATTACCTACCTTTATACCTAATGGATTTTAAGAAGCTAGTATTAATCAGCTGTGATAGTGCAGCGGGGAAGCAGCTTGCCTAGGGAGCAAGAGGCTGTTAGTTGGAATCCCCACTGGTGTGCTTCCCAGACTGTGCCTAGTAAATATTGATTTGTAGTCGCCTATATCAGGCAGCAGCGATATAGGAAGGTGCAGGAGGCAGATGCTCACTTCAGTTAAAACAGCAAAGGCATCATCTCACACTGTGCAGGAGGAAGGCAATGGAGAACCACTCCTGTATTCTACCAAGAAAACCACATGGCTCTGTGGTCGCCAGGAGTAAACACCAACTTGATGGCACAATCTTTTCTTTCCTTTTTAATATGAAAGCTACTATCATTGTTAACAGCATGAGAGCACTGTTAATGAGGTAGCCCATGGCCCCCCCACAAATTTTGGGCCTCAATTCTTCAGCCAATAAAAGCATGCTTAAAACCTACATGTTACTGGGTGCAGAATTATACTTTGTATGATGTCTGTTTAAAAAAAAGAAAAGAAAAATTGAGATTACCTAGTTCTGATGTAAATTCTGTAACGGTTATCACCAAGTATTCTTTAAACTTGCACCCATGGTTCTCTCCTGTGTTGAGACCTTGTAAGTCATGTTTTCATGTTTTCTACTGAAGCAAATTCTGATTGGTCCAAACCTCTACTGAAATATATTCAGGGTATTTATACTGAAATGCATCTTCATTTTTGATAGCATAATATTGTTGCCTGAATTTTTATTAGGACTATGCTTTTATTTTCAAGTGCCATTTGTAAGCATTGTTTCTTTGTGTTGAAGTATGTTTAGGCCAAGTATCTTATCAACGAGTATATTCAGGCACATGTAGTGAGGCTACTTGGATTTGATAGGCAGTGAATGGGCACCTGGGTAAAAAGTAGCTGGAGTTTGTCCCTTATGCTAAATGCTAAGGGTACAATGATGACTGAAATAAAATAAATTATGGAAAATCTCACTGATTGCAGAGCTTTTGGCTTAATTCCAAAGATGTTTGGAAGTAGGGTCTCCACTGTAATGTATTTTAAATGTCTTGATATAATGCTTTATAGGTCTCGGTTCCATCAAACATAATAAGCCTAATGCAGCCAAAGTTAAGCACAAGGTTAAGTCTGCATTTGGAATAAATGCCAATAGGATTGGACTCGCATATTGATTTTAGTGGGACAGAGCCAAACACATGTTTAGCTCTCTCACTGAAGCCAATGGTTCTAAAAAGTGCCTGATTTTAGGTGGATTATGTCCAGTGTGCTATTAAACTCCATATTCACAGTCAGATTCCATCACTCATCTTATTCATGGGCTACTCCCTTGGACAGATAATGAGGTCTTTGCTCACACCAGTATTACTTCAAACTCCCCCCCCCCCAAAAAACCCTCTACTACAAATAATCCTAATATAAACTCTGGGGTATCTATTAATGTCTCACACTACTAGAATGAGAGAAACCACATTTCTCCCTTCTGTTTCTTGCACTTGGTATTTAAATGCTGCCCAAAACACATTGGGCAGCATGCAGAATGAGTTAATCATGACTGACTTGTCTGGATGCAGCCCATTGACAGTTAACAGCTGTGGATGCCATTGCACTTGACATTGGCAAATGTCTGAACCTGCCCATTGTGTCAAGGGAGTGCAGATGTGAAAATTTTTCCAAAATGTGTTTACCAAGTACTACCACATTCATATCATAGTCTACAGTCTATGTTTTGTGTGTGCATGTGGACTCAGATGTTGGTGGAGATTAAAAGAACCATACTACTAGTTCTGCATGCTCAAGAAAACTTTAGTCTTGTGTATCTTCAACATCAGCCTCAGATGCTTCATGACAAGCCTCTCTTGAACCGAAGCAGAGTTTCAAAAGCAATTGTATGGTGCAGTGATTTGTTAGCCAGTGTGGTGTAGTGGTTAGAGTGCTGGACTAGGACCGGCGAGACCCAAATTAAAATCCCCATTCAGCCATGATACTTGCTGGGTGACTCTGGGCCAGTCACTTCTTTCTCGGCCTGACCTACTTCACAGGGTTGTTGTGAGGAGAAACTTCACCTCTCTGGGTTCCTTGGAGGAAGAGCGGGCTATAAATGTAATAAAACGTAATAAATAATAACTGATTTTTTTTTTTAACCCAATAACAAAAAATACCTCCACTGCTACTGGGCACTCTCTGACCGTTCGTCATGCTTAAAGGAGCATCCGGATTTTGAATATCTGTAGCACTGCTTAATGAAATACTGTATTCCAAGCCTGGTAACATACAAAGAGCTACATTTAACATAACACACACCTAATGGCTCAGTGGGGAAATGCTTGACTAACAAGCAGAAGGTTGCCAGTTCGAATCCCTGCTGCTGCTATATTGGGCAGCAGCGATATAGGAAGATGCTGAAAGGCATAATCTCATATTGCTCAGGAGGAGGCAATGGTAAACTCCTCCTGTATTCTACCAAAAGAAAACCACAGGGCTCTGTGGACACCAGGAGTCGAAAGCGCCTTGATGGCACACTTTACTTTTACTTTACACCTTAGGTATTCCTTTATTTTTGGCATACCTTATGTTCTCACAGATTTCGTAGGTTGTAGGTTTCAGGTTTCCTGCTCTGGGCACTCCTAACTGTGGGCAAATTCTGTACCTTCAAGACATCCTGGTATGGTGAAACCTGTGGTATTCAAACTAGTCATTTTACTATAGAAGAGTTTTTCTAAAGAGGGAATGAGTTCATAGCTCATTTCAGAAGAAATGCCAGACAGTGGTTTGATACTACGCGAGCAAGCCTGGAATGAGAACTGGGTTTACGCAATTCTTTTCTCCATATGCTTTGCAACTTCCTCCCTCCCTTCCTGGTTTGTCATTGCATCTGAACCAGCAAACTAGGGTGTGTGCTTAATCAGCAAACCTGGATTGTAAACCAGTTCAGGAGAACATAGTGAGGTAGGCAGAGGTTTGTAGTAAACAATTGTCTTACAATTTGTAGTATGTACTACAGACTTAAGTATGTAGTACACTGCTCTGGGCTCCTTGGAGGAAGAGCAGGATATAATATGTAGATGATGATGATAATTTTGCATCATTTGCCTTTCGTTTGTATAGAGAAATCCAAATTTTCAGTGACAGTTGCGGGCCGGGGAGAGTGTGGCAAAATCTTTGAAGTCAGTAGGGTAAAATGCATCGTACTGACACTGTGTCTGTCACTGAGGATTGAGAATCTTATTAAAGGGCCAGAGATGTAGTAAGTTATAAAACATAATCAATACGGTATAAAACATTGATGCGGGGCAGGCAATAGTTGTCCTAGCCAAATGAATCCCTTGAACACCAGTATGTTCAGCTCTTCAGACTGGCAAGCAGTCATGTCAACACTCTTCCCACCATCTGAAAACAGAAACAGTTGTGTGAGGGGAAGGTTCTTATTTCTGGGGTTCTTATTTCTTTAGAGTAAAGGAATATCTCCTTATTTCTATGTTCTTCCACAGCTTCAGTGTTCTGCCAAAATTAACTGAACATTTTGAGGTTTTTTATCAATAAACCAGAGCCCCTGGTGGCGCAGTGGTAAAACTGCCGCCCTGTAACCAGAAGGTTACAAGTTCAATCCTGACCAGGGGCTCAAGGTTGACTCAGCCTTCCATCCTTCCGAGGTCGGTAAAATGAGTACCCAGAATGTTGGGGGCAATATGCTAAATCATTGTAAACCGCTTAGAGAGCTCCGGCTATAGAGCGGTATATAAATGTGCTATTGCTATAATTAAAAAAATATTACCAGGGTGCAGAACATACTTGTCTTTTAACTTAGAGGAGCACATATTGCTCATTGTATCTGCCTTTTGCTTTAGTTTCCAGAACTGGCATCCCTCCTGCCAAACTTCATCATGAAAGGTTGTTGCTTGTCTCCCTTGTTGCCAGCCCAGAGGCATGAGAGGTGTGCCTGATTTTCCCTTCTGCCCCAGAATGTTCTCTTTAATTACTGGGGGTAGGGTGGTGATGTAAAGCAAAAGGAGGAAGGGCTCCCTCCCTAGATTTGTATAGCACACACTCACACTCTCTCTAGATCTGGGTAGATGTTTCTCCTCTGCTTGCCCTTCCTCATTTGTGAATTGTTTCAGGCACCATGGAAGTACATCTCTGTGTTGCCTTGAAATGGTTTTAACAAGCCCACGACTAAACTGCAACTTTTAAACCAGCTTCCAAGCCAATTTAACTTTGGTAGGTCCTAACAAAGGAATTCTAATAATTTGCATTTCTGTGAAGAATCTGCTGATTTAATACAGAATCTCAGCACCCTTCTGAAACTAGTCCCCATAAATCTTTGGGAAAGCCATAAATATATTTAAATTTGCAGTGGCAGTATTTACTTGGACTAAAAAGCATGTCATATAAAACACCTTCTACTTCTTGCAGTATATTATTCTTGTGAATTTGTAGGGAGGGTGGGTGAGCATTTATAGTATATGTGGTTAAAACCCATGAGTTCCCCATCTATAGTAATATCAGTTAATAAGCTCCTTTCCAGTGAGCTCTATTGCAGGCATGCAGGGCTTGTAAAACGAACTTCTCGAACAGCAGCCCCCTCATGCTCCTTTGGAAGTTGGTTCTGATATCTCCAACACCATGTTTCAGAAGTAGATACAGCTTTGAAAAATAACATTGCAAGTCCTTCTGTTTGTGCAGATCTTGCTGTGACTCTAGATCTGGGATCTAGAATTTCCCCCTGTACAAGTAGGCAACTATTCTTCCATATGCAAGTAGACAACATAACAGTGGTATTTTGACATTCACTTTGCAATTTCAGTGACCTGGTGATAAGCTGTAATGGCCTAGATATGGATCACAATCATGTCACTTGGTGTAGGTACCAAGCACATAGAAAATGCACATTTTAAGTATTGAATTGGGCTGCTTTTCTAGATGTAAGATCAACAAGTATATTGAAAATAATAATAGGCAGCTTTTTAGTACATTGGGGGGGATCCAAAGTAGAATAATACCTTTATTAAAACCAGCTAAATTATCACAAAGTACTGTAGTTAGTGATGAGTTCTGAGCTTTCTAGAACTTGAAACTGGATGTTAAACGGGGATAGAAAATTTTCCATCATGTCCTATTTTATCTTCTTTATATTGTTTGACATCTAGCCCAAAGAAGAGTTTTGGAGAACTCAAAAAGTGTATTGATAATGTATAATAGCTGATATAGGGAGAACCAGTAAGAATACTGCTTTTTCAAGACAGATCTTTGTCTTGTTTCATTCCCACATGTGGTATTCTATGGTGATGAAGTACTTGCTCCCTTTAAATCTAAGCACTTAAAGCGTCTGAATGTCACTGTATTCTCTCCACTTCACTCCACTCCTGTGTGCTGTGGTACGTGCATTGCAGCACTCTGCCTACCTGAAAGACAGAGCAGTCAGGAAAATGGCTACTGTAAGCAACAGAGAAGAAATAGAATCGGAGTATACCACATGCATTCTGATATAATGAAAGTCTTGAGCAAGTTAAAACTACTTGTACATAAAACAAAAATGCTCTGGGCAATTATTGCAAAACCTAGAAATACCCTCTTATAGCAACTGGCGTGTTGTAAAATGAAAAGCAAAGTTCACATATTGAAACAGTCAGGTTTTTCTCTTGATAATTTCTTCTTTACTAATAAATTCTTTCTCTTTATTTATTTATTTAACATATTTATATACTGCCCAAAACTTACGTCTCTGGGTGGCTTACAATAAAACAGCACAAATTAAAACGTTAAAATCAGTTAAAACAATGTTAAGATCTGTAAGTCTAATTAAAAGCTTGGGTGAACAAATGTATTAACTGCCTTTCAAAAAGTCATCAGAGATGGGGAGGTGCTTATTTCAACAGGGAGCACATTCCAAAGCCTCGGGGCAGCAATAGCACAGGCCAATCCCCAGTGGCCACCAGAGGAGCTGGTGGCAATTACAGTGTGCTATTACAAAACCACACGGAGTGCCTCAAAACTCTTTTATATCACAGTTTTTTCAGATTTGTCATTCAAGATCAGTAATGGTGGTTCTGAGATTGTCAACATGTTTAAGACATGCAGCCTTTTTTTTTGAACTATCAGGGCAAGCCAAGCTGTGTCTGTGGATCTCACACTGCTATGCTGTAGATCAGCACTCTAATCTTACTACTGGATGCTCATTTCATTATCTCTGCATGTGTAATATAAGTGGATTTTAAAAACCAAAGTAAATACTGATGAGAGGGATAGAGCAATTCATTCTTCATGTTGCCTAGTAATGGTAGGGGTTAAGAAATGTTGAGTCAGTACACCAGCTGGACAAAAATCTTACTGGTCAGATTTTAATCTTACTGGTACATGTGTGCTGTTGGGGAGCTACACCAGCCTGCTGTGTTGCATAAACATGCAACACATGCCAGCTGTTTTGTGTGTGGGGTTAAGGGCTGAATGGGAGGGTGGCTCTGTTACCTGAGAGAAGGCCTCCTGCGCAGAGCCATTTTTGGAGCGGGGTGGGGCTGGGCAGGCCCTGCTTAGCTAAGGGGACACGTCATGCTTGCTATCACAAGACCGGCTCTCAACTGTGAACTGGGCTACACCTTGCAGACCTAGGGGAAGAGGAGGAGGAGAGCTGGTCTGGTGGTAGCAAGCATGAAGGGTCCCCTTTGCTAAGCAGTGTCTGCCTTGGTTTGCATTTGGACAGGAGAGCCAGCGTGGTGTAGTGGTTAGAGTGCTGGACTAGGACCGGGGAGACCCGAGTTCAAATCCCCATTCAGCCATGAAACTAGCTGGGTGACTCTGGGCCAGTCACTTCTCTCTCAGCCTAACCTACTTCACAGGGTTATTGTGAAAGAGAAACTCAAGTATGTAGTACACCGGTCTGGGCTCCTTGGAGGAAGAGCAGGATATAAATGTAAAAATAAAAATAATAATCACAAAACTTCTTTATCTGGGAGTTATTCCCATTGAATTCAATGGGACTTACTTCTGAATAGACATGCATAAGATTGCACTGTAATTTAAGTACTATTCTTTCAATGAAAACAAGATACACACATTTACAAGCCTCTAATCAGTTGTGGTTTGAAGCTTTTTATTTTTTTATTTTTAAGTGGGGTGCAGCCATGGGGCTAAGCAGAGGGAAAGAGGGGATGCCAAGATTGGGCTCTGCTTACAGGGAAATCGTTGTATTTTGTCTAGCAATATTTTGTTTTGTTGAGAAGTTTGTCCCAGTGGGGATCCTGTATAGAGAGCGTGGGAGGTGGAGTCAGAAAAGGAGAAGGAGAAAATAGAGTTGTTTCTGAAAAATCTATAGATTACTTTGGGCTTATGAGGAAAGAAGCTATAAAGCAGAAAGCCCAATCGCCAAAGCAAGCGTCCACCCTGCAAGCCGCTCCTCTCCATAACGTTTAGCCCCCCTTGAGGAAAGGAGGTCAGGTGCGCTTGTCTCGGTGACTCGGCTCTCTCTCCGTCAGCAGAGCCCAGGCGCGGAAGAGGCAGCCCCCCTCTCTCTCCCCCTTCCTCTGCTTCCTCCCGAGGCGCTTGCCCTTCGGCAGAGTTCAGTGGTGCGGCCAGCACAGCAGCCCCCGCTTTCCCTCTGCTCTCCTCGTGGCTTGGTGGGATTCCTCCGTTGCAGGTTGTATCCAAGCCGCTGGAAGAAGGCCGGGTGGGGGAGCTGCCTCCCTGACTGGGCTAACCCAGTGGGCTTCCCCCCACCCCTCCCAGTGCAAACCGGCCACCACTGCCCCTCCCTCCTTCTCCTCTCCACCTCGTGGGGCACGCGCCTGCTTTTGCTGCTGAGAATCTGCCGCACCGCAGTTCCGGTGACAGCACGAGGATTGCGGCTGCGCGGTGGGGGGTGGGCTGGGGGAGGAGGCAGGAAAATGTTCTGGAGGAAGGGAGATGGGTGATGCCAACAAATCACTAGAACTGGAGGACAGCATGGTAGCTCCTGTGGTCAGGCTTTTGTTTTTGTACGACCGGGTATGTTGGGATGAAAATTGCATGGCTGGGGTTCTGTGGTGCTTGACCACTGAGTTGCAAAATGGCTTGGTGACTTTTCTTCCAAGGCAGTTGCTACAAGCCTGACTTTTGGGTGGTGGTTGTTTTTGTTTGTTTTGTTCATGATGCTCACCGTTAGCTGACTGACACTTCTGCATTAAAAATAAGTGCACCCTCCTTTCTCTTATCCACTGATTGGGGGAGGATAATTTAGCTTTTAGAAATTGTGTGCATAAGAAATCTGAAATGCAATATAACATTGCTTTTTAATGCATTGTTAAAAGTTGCCTATACTTCTCATGGAAGGCAGCAAATAGTGGGAATGGCACCACACTAACAAATGCAGGAAGACAGAAAGAGGAACAGCACAAGAATAATTTATTACTAGGACAAGATATTTTGTAGTCCCCTAAGAAGAGGATATCAGCTGTGGTGGCGCAGTAGGAAAGCAGCTTGCCTAGAGTGAAAGAGGCTCTTAGTTCTAATCCCTGCTGGTGTGCTTCCCAGACTGTGCCTAGTAAATATATTTGTAGTCGCGTGAATTGGGAAGCAGCAATATAGGGAGGTGCTGAACAGCATCGTCTCATACTGCGCGGGAGGAGGCACTGGTAAATCACTCCTGTATGCTACCAAGAAAATCACATGGAATGTGATTGCTAGGAGTTGACACTGACAAAATCTTTCCTTTCCTGAGAAGAGGTCATTTTTTTGCATTGAAACGGTTTGGGACTCATACTAGTAATTTTTGCACCATTCCTTTTTCTGTCCTATATTTCATATGGAAGCATTTTATTCCTATTTTTCTAATGTCTAAAATTATTTGTTTTTAAATAGATTTTAGCAAAGCAATGTCTCAGGCTGGTACTTCCCCGTTCCAGGAGGTGATCAGACAAGAACTGGAGTATTCCATGAAAGTGGAACTGGACAAAATTCTTGCCACTGCACCACAGAATGAGCTAGAGGTAGGGACTGAAGAAAACTGCTGTTCATTTGGGGATGTATTTAATATGATTTCTCGAAACTTAGAAGCATATTGAAATATGGTGTAATGATCATCTTCATGTTAAGATCTGGACAGACATCCTTAGGCCTGCAGAAGGAAAAATGGACTGGCAATAGCACTTAAATCTGAACCTTTTTAGGTTCAATCTAAATCTAATTTAAGCCTGGACTTGGTTGCCCTTAAATATAATGTGATCCATATGACTGCATGAGGTTGTAAACCTAATTTAGAATGAAATCTAGTATATTCTTTGCATTTTGACCAAACAAATGATGATTTGGGACTGGATTGGGTTATATGTTTACTTGACCTATGTGGTGGAAGTGTGATTGCGTCCCTTTTCTCTGTCCACCTGTTGCTGAGTACAAGCTTAGGTGTGTTGGATTTTACATGCAAATTCTGTATTCAAACATGAGACTCGTATATGGATGGCAGAGAGGGAAGGTGTGCTCTTGCTCCCCTACCATGCAGATCAGATTAACTGGCACTGAAGAAGGGTTCATTTCAATTGCGCTTTCACTAGAGTTGCTGGCAGTTTGTGTTCTTGGCTGATACTGCTATTTGAAAAAGAAAAATCTAACTCACTCTCTGTCTTTTTCAGCACACTAAAAAAGACCTGGAGGGGTTTAAAAAACTCTTCCATAGATTCTTACAAGAAAAAGGACCTTCTGTGGACTGGGAGAAGATTCAGAGACCTCCAGAAGATTCTGTAAGTTGCAACATGATAACCACTTTTTAGTGATCTTTCTGAAATGTGTCATTAGCAACAATACATGTATGTGATCTAGCACTAGGACACTTTGAAAAGTATCCTGGTGTAGAGGTTTTGAGTATGTAAATACATTTGTTGGTAATGTGGGCCCCTTGAAGATTGCTCAATAAATATTATTTTACTTACATATGAAAACCATGTTAGCAGAGTCCCGAGGTTAGTATGAGATTCCCAGCCATGTTCACGATTATGCTGCAGGTTAGGCAGCATGTTTCAGGTTGATTCTTGCTTGAAGTAAACTGCTGCTGTCTTCCACTTCAGTTTTGTCTTTACCTTTATCTAGCTTCAAATTTAGGAGTACCTTAGTTGTGTTTGATCTTATCAGACAACTTAGCAATTGAAGGGCAGGATGTTTAACACCCTTTAAACACAATCTGGAAATACTGGTGATGGTAGCTCAACAGGGTTGAAAAGCTGGCTGTGCATCTCACTTTCATATAAAGAATTTATGTAGTTGAGACATGCAGGTTAGGAGGTCACTCCAGGGTCAAAGGAACGAAACTCTTTAGTTTTGTATGTTTCTATTGTTTTCAGTGGGAATTGAAAAGACATTGATGCCTTTTTCTTCTCCTAAATCCTGTCCCCACTAAGCTTCGGGTAACGGTTTGGGGATGGCAATATGCAGGGAAATGTGTGTCCATTTCTCACCAGAACACGTATCTCGTAATCAAAACAAATCACAACTCAAGGCAGGCAGACACCCAAGTTTTGGCTTTGTCAGTCTGCGATCCAGCAAAACCAGATAGCTCTACAGCAATAGTACAACATTTATACTCGGTGCTAAAACCACAGAAGCAAAACTTCTTCCTTCCATACTGATGTATCCTCTTCAAGAGAGGCACACTATGAAGCTCTTCACATGCAGAGGCAAAACTGGGCGAAAGAAGCCCAGCCCGGTTTTGCCTGCACGTGTGCACCGCTGGGATCGATCCCAATCCTGGTGGCACCTTGGCAGCAAACCCGCCTCTGTAGCCACCCTCTAAAATGAGGTTAGGAGAGCCCTCATAAGTCCCTATAAGTCCTGTTTTTGTGATTGTCCTCCACTCTGGCTGCCTGGAGCCAGGGCTGGCAGACATTAGGGGAGGGGAGATCCCTCTAATGCACCGTGCACTCGCGTGGTGTGATGAAAAATTTATTTTGTAATAATAATAAAATTATTATTATTTTAATTGTTAAATTTATATACCGCCTTTCATTAAAACAATCCCAAGGTGGTTTACAGCAAAATTTAAAAACAAGATTATAAAAATGATAGTTAAAATATTAAACTAAAAATATAAAACAAATCTGATTTAAAAAAATTAAAACACAAGTATAAAAACAATACAAAATATGAAGTACAAAGAGCAGCAGCAGAGACAATCATATAAAAGCCTGGGTAAAAAGCCAAGATTTAACATGCTTTCTGAAAGCTGTGATGGAGACTGAGGAGTGAATAGCCACCTGGAGAGCATTCCAGAGTCTGGAGGCAGCAACAGAGAAAGCCCTGTCTCGCGTGCATGACAGCCGAGCCTCCTTCATTGTTGGCACCTGGAGCAGAGCCCCCTCAGATGACTATGGGAGCTCCGGGGGGTTGGGTGACGTGTTGCGGCGCCCTGACTCTCTGAGCTACCAGCAATAGTCTGGGCCGGCGATCCGCCCACCAAAGAGGGAGCACTCGGTAGTCTGTGGGGAAGTAAACTTTTCAGGCTTCCTCCCCGCTAGCCCTCTTGCCCTTTCTCACTGCTCATGAGAGAGGGCTCTGTAAGGGTTCTCTCTGCTCCCCAGTCCCTTACATCTTGAAACTCCCTCCTTTTGAGTTGCCCCTCCCTTCCCATGGCAACACTTGATTTGTATGATAACAAGCCAGTCAAGAAGCAAGGAGATTGCAAGGCAGTTGGGAGCCAGTGCCAGAAAACCAATCAGCAAGGGAAAAACAGGCCTCCAAAATGGCGCTCGGAATGTCGAAACATTTTGACTTAAAATGGGGTTGTTTTGTTCCAAGCTCGAAACAGGCCCTTTATTTAAAGGGTGTTTTGTTTCAAGCTTGAAACACTTGAAAAGGCCCGTTTTGAGCTCGAAACGGCACATCCCTACTTGAAGAGCCACCAGTGCCATATGGCTTATAGAGTGTTGGTCCTTGACATGGATTGCCAGCTGACATGGCTGGGATCAGACCCAACCCCCACTTTTTTTTTTGCAGGTTTGTGATTGGTTCTCAATGCAAAAGCTGTTCATTTATTTAAATTTTGTTGTAAACTGCCCAATTTTGTTGTAGACCACCCAGAGACGTAAGTTTTGGGCTGTATAAAAATATGTTAATGAATGAATGAGTGAATGAATGAATGAATGAATAAATGAATAATAAAAATAAAATGTCCAGCTGAAATAATAAAAATAGCTAACCTGGCCTTGCTTTTCTGGCTGTGTGTTGGTCAGTTGGCAGTTCGATTCTAGGCTAATAAACCCAAATTTAGAGAGAAGCATATTGAGTTGGCTGCTGTCAAAGAAGATGGCAATAACACAGTTGAGCTATTGGCATGATAAATGGAGTCTTAAGAGATTCAGATGAATTATTGTCTTGATGATTTAGAAAAGTCATTTAGTATCTCAAGAGCTGGAAGTTTAACAAGAACTATGGTTTAGTGTCTCAGTTTGTCTTTCTGAAAAATGAGTCACTGGAGGTAATCTTGGACATGCTGGTAGGATATTAGTCTCAGGAATTGAATGTGCCAGGTGTTTCAGCCGACATTATTCCCTAATCTGTCTACAGTTGCGGATTTTAGTCCACATGGTCCACTTGTCGGCAAGAGAGTGCCTTGCGGGTGGGAGAAAGCATCAATTTTTTATAGACATGTTTTCTTTGGTTCTAGATGTGTACTGCAGCTATGAGCCAGAAGCAAAGGTTTAGTTTAAAGTAGGGGTTCCCAACTTGTGGTACTCCAGATGTTGATGAACTACAACTTCCATCATCCCCAGCTACCATTTATTGTGGCTGGGGATGATGGGTGTTGTAGTTCAGCAACATCTGGAGTACCACAGGTTGGGAACCCTTGGTCTAAAGAACCTTAGTATCTCCTTTCCTTGTACTTTATGAAGGTAGTAAACTATTTTGTGTTCAAACTGATGCTCTGGCATAATGAAATCATCAGTAGATGGTTACATAATTTGCTAGATTATTATAATGGTCAAACATGACCTTCAAAGAATTGCTCACTATAGAGAGCACTTTTTCAGGGCCAGACTGGGGGCACTGAGGGGGTGGGGGAATTTATGTGGGGAGGGCACCAGGTTTATTATTTATTTATTTGATTTTTATACCACCCTTCCAAAATGGCTCAGGGCGGTTTACAATTTTTTTAGCAGAATGGGTGGGTTTCACCATACTTTGGGGGTTTCATTTAATAATTAGTTTTTTCTGTTAACTTTTGATATCTGACCTCTGTTTTCTGTTACTTATAAGTTGCTATAAATATTTTAAATGAAGTATCACTTGTAACTATTAAGAAGCACAATTCTATACTAATAAAATAGTTTGGATATATGTGTTCCTATGTAGTCCAGTTCCTGCAAGATTGTTAGAAACTGAAGTGGATGGCATCTTAATTCACTCTGTGTATCACTCCATAATCCCTGCTTCAGCCCTACAATAGCACTGTTTTAAGTTCTCTCTCCCCACCAATTTCCACAAGATGCCTGCCCTCTCACTTCTCACCTACCCAAGAGAGAAAAACCATTTTCAGTTCCTAACAATATATACAGCATCATAGAATTTCAAAGCATTTAAGCATATCGTTGCAGTAATGTTTAAAACAACCTTGTACAGGAAGCATTAATTTTTACATGAAATGGAGCAGGGGAGATACAGTGGGGACAAACCCTGTATATTTCCAGAGGTAGCTAAATAACAATTTAAGTTTAAGAAGTGTAAATGCTATGCTGAAAGGTCCTAGGAAGATCCTGGAATCTTTTCCAACACCTTATCACACTTCCTTTGAAAAACTGATGTCATATGTGGTGTAGCGCCAAGAGCCAGTGTGATGTAGGGGTTAGAGTGTTGGATTAAGACTGAGGAGACCCGAGTTCAAATCCCCATTCAGCCATGAAACTCACTGGGTGACTCTGGGACAGTCACTTATCTCTCAGCAGAACCTTTGTCATAGGGCATAAATTAACCATGTGCACCACTCTGGGTTTCTTGGAGGAAGCACAGGCTATACATGTAAAAGGAAATAAATCTATATAAGGTAAAGCAGAGGCCAGCTACAAGGATGGACAATAAATGCATTCTGAAGTTACAAGAGCAGCTTGCCTGCCTATTTCAAAACTGCATTCATAAATAGAAAAGTCACAGGTTTTCCAGTGATGCTTGCTGCAGCTATGAACCATCTCCTGTAACTTAGAGAACACCATGGGAAGCAAAGATGCATGGGGACACCCTCTCGCTACTAGGGATATGCACAAAACTGGTTCGCCCGGTTCGGTTCGAATTCGAACCGGGTTTGAACCAGGAGGGGGTGTTTCGGTTTTGGTTTTGTTCGAACCACCCCCTGGTTCGGTTTGAATTCGAACCGGTTCAAACTGGTTTGGACACCCAAAAATTGGTAGGATGGTAGCTGGCACCCAGGGGTACCTGTCACCCAAACCCCAAAGCAATCGGACACTCGTACGATTTTTTATGAATTTTTAAAAATTATTTTTATTTTTTCTCATCCTCTATAATAAAAGCCTTGGTGTTCGTCCATGGACACCCAGGCGTGTGTCCGTGCCTCCCTCGCCCGTTCTGGGCATGCGCAGAGCGCATGCCCAGAACGCGCCAAGGGAGACACGACCGCGGCAACCAGGCGGCCATGTTTGTTGCTTTGCCCAGCCGCGGAGTTGACAGATGCGGCCACGGGGAGGGCAGAAGAGCCACAGAGAGGCAGAGGCGGCGGCTCCAGGCCACCCGCGGGCGGCAGTTCCTTGCCTGGCCGCGGAGCTGACAAAGGCGGCCACGGGGAGGACAAAGACGGCAGTAGCTTGCTTGCCCGCGGAGACAACAAAGGTGGCAATGGGGAGGGCAGAAGCGGCTGCGGTGGCTGCAAGGAGGCAGAGGCGGCGTCGGCTCCAGGCCAGCCACGGAGATTAGAGAGGCGGTGCAGGGTCTGGCCCGCCCGCCCAAAAGAACACAGGCGGCGGCAAAGGGTCCGGACCAGCCGCAAGGACCCAAACAATTGCCACCGCTGCCGCCCGCCCTCCCAGCTGCCCGAGTCCTCCTCACCCCCCCACATGATTAAAGGCCCAAACGGCCCAAACAATGGCCGCGGCCCACCCTCCCTCCCAGTTGCCCGAGTCCTCCTCACCCCGTTAGACCCGCATCAGTCGGACGATCTAAGACCATATTATGAGAAGGAGAGAGGAGCTCGCAAACAGAGCTTCTCTCTGTGCAAAGCCTCTGCCTGAACTGGTGCTATGGACGCAAAGGATGCAACAGGCGTCCTTTGTGCCCAAAGCGCCAGTTCGGGCTGAGACTTTGCAGAGAGAGGAGCTCTGTTTGCGAGCTCCTCTCTCCTTCTCAGATTATGGTCCTTGATCGCTCGACTGACGTGGGCCGAAGACGGGGTGAGGAGGACTCGGGCAGCTGGGAGGGCGGGCGCCGCCGCCGCCGCCAGTGGTTTGGGCCGATTTGGCCCTTAATCAGGTGGGGGGGCGGAGCAAGAAGGAAAAAAAGGGGGGGGAATCTAGCGCCCGTTGTTATAACGGGCTGAAAAATACTAGTAGGATATAATGGGACTCCAACCAGCCCATTATTCCTTATTGTGGAGCACCCATGGGTGCCAACAACCATGCAAACCCTGAAGCAATAAGACACCCCTGAATTCGAACCAGAGTGGTTCGGAGGTTCAAATTCGAACCAAACCAGCCATCAGGTTCGAGCTACAGGTTCGAATTCGAACCGAACCAGGGGGTGGTTCGATTCGACACAGGGGAAACCTGCTGAGAGAGCCATTGTCTCATATTTTGCTAAGCCATTTTGAAAACTTGGTTGCTAAAAAGGCTGCATATCAATATTTTTAATAAGGGCGGGGTGTGGGGGAGAAAGAAACCCATACACAGAGATCAGATTAGAGCTAGGAACAGATCCATTTTGTTAGAGCATTCCTCCTCCCTCCCCCTCATTCTTTTCAAAGCTTTTAATACTTTTGCTTGACTAATTTCCTCACAAGAAGGTATACTGTTGCGATGAGGATTTTTCTTAAAAGTTTGCACTAGAACAGTTTTTGCATACTTTGAAAATGTAGTAAAAAAAAAAAAAAGCTTAAAACTCTCTCTCACACATGATGGGACTTCTCTAGCCCGTACAACACACACACGGTTCCTGTGGGTGGCGAGAGAGAGACAGCCAACACGGTAGCTTGACGTAAGGGGAACAAATCACACACAAAACAAACAGGAAATGGTTGTTTTTTACCAAATGTGTTACTTTCCTTCTTGAAGGAGACCAAGAGGCAGCTTCCTTGGCTTGGCTCTGCTGCAGTTCCATACAAATTCCAAGCGGGGGAGGAGCACAAGACTCCAGGAGAACCAATAGGGCTGGGAGAAACGTCAACCCTTTCTTTACTCTCTGCTACTGCTGATCTCCATGAGACTCAACATTCATTCACAGGGAGTGCAACTGCACCCTTGCGCCCTCCCTGGCAGAATGCAGAGCAGACCACGGCAGTAGCAGCAGGGAGGGAAGGGAAAGCCCGATCGAAGCAGCAGCCTGTCTGGCTGCAGAGATTCCCTCCCCTGCAAGAGAGAGGCAGGTACCGGTGGGAGGGAGCTCAGGATGAGGGCGTGGGCGCTCAAACTCTAAGGCAGCAGGGCACAGAGGCGAGGGGCACACCGGGCATTCGGCTTACTGCCCGGTGGGCCAGTCTGAGCCTGCTCTGCTTTTTAAGAAGCACCTTACTTTAGTCCAGCAAAAATGAAATTTTGTGACATCTGTTTAAGCCATGTAATATTATAAAATCTCCCATCTGTGCATTCACCTATTTGGGATTTTAATATATTGCGTCTGGACATTTAAAGTGAAGTCTTTCATCTTAACTTTGGTCCATGTACTGAGAAAGGTACTATCAGAATGCCATTTCTTGCCTGCAGAGCAGTACCTAGGTGAAACTGGCTTTTGTTTTTAAAAAGTAGCTTTAACTTAATAGAGGCAATTGAATACGTTTACATATATTTTTAATTTCAATGATGGTCTGTCTCTCTCTTAAACCCCCCCCCCCCATACAACGTCCATATTCAAGCTGTTCGCAACTATGTAGAGGTAGGCCTGCAAATATTTTTAGCTCACCTTTAAAAAAAATGCCCATCTACTGGGCTACAAATATCCAGTTTCTAGACATAGAGGCTGTTCTCACGAGCAGCCAAGCTTGGGCTTGGCTGCCCGTGAGAACCGCCGGGATCTGCATGGATCCCGGCAGTGCTGCAGTGCTAAACCCAGTGCCTCAGCCCAGCTCCTCGCTGAGGTTAGTGGAGCAAACAGCTCTGTGCTGATACAGAGATGAGCGCCTGTCCGCTGGGGGAATCCTGGGGGCATCCCCCAGTGCACTGCACTCAGTGTTCTGTGGGATTCTTGGAGTCTGGGAAAACGGGTTCCGGCCTTGGAGCAGTCTACGCTGCGTGGAGCTGGGCCGATTGTGTGGGAGTGCAGAGCACGCTCCCACTAGGCAGCAAAGGATCACCTGTGGGGAAGGCAAGGTTTGAGAAGCCTCCCCTCGCCTACCTTCCCATCCAGTAGGTCGTGTGAATGGCCCCACAGACTTTTACTATTTGGGATGGGGTAGGCAAGACTAAATCAAGAAAAGCTCTAGACTGAAGCCCAAGAGGTTTGTTTAACTGTTGAAACCTGCAGAATATTTGCCATGATTACCCAGGATTCTTGTGTCTTTTGCAGTTCTTCATAATCACCACCCATTTGTAGGATCCACCTGTAAGGAGGCTTCAGTCTAACTTTGTGCACTTACGTGTGGCTTAAAATGCATTTTTAATTAGGAGTGCTTAATTTAAAGCTTTTTAACAGCTGAGCTTTCTTTATTCAAGTTGGAAAGGTTTGAGAGAAACTGCTTGAAGCTCACTCCCTGTTTTATTCTTTGTCTAGTATTTGGCACCTTCTCCTATTCATTTTTGTTCTTCCCCCTTGCCTAGCCCCTACTCAGTCATTTTATTTACTTTCTTACTTTGAAACTGAGACCAGTGAAATCTGAGAGAACATTTGATGTTAAAGTTAAATTGAAATTAGTAGGAATTAAACTATGCCAAACTTTTTCTGACTAGCAGTCTGTAGTCATACAGCTATGTGTGTGGAGGGATGGGGAGAGAGAGCGAGAGAGCGAGAGCGAGCGAGCGAGTGCTAGAGGTGTGTGTGCATGCATGCATGTATGCACTGTCTGTATGAAATTATATGGTAACTGGTTGCATGCTCCTGTGCTGGAGTTCTATACCAGGGAGCTAATTTTTCTGTTAAAGCAAAAGATAGATTTCATGCAAAAATGGGAAATGAATGCATATTTTGTCAAATGCATTGTGCAAAGACCAGTGCTAAAAAATTCTCCAATGTGGCAACAGTTTGGAACAGGCAATACACTTCATTCGGATCAGCAAATATTTTAATTTAGTATTATGGTTTCCTAATGTCGTCTTACATAAACCACAAGTCCATGTTATCTGTATGGACCTTTTTTTCTTCGCTCAAAGCCTACCCCTCAAATCTGTCGTCCTTGATGTTTAAATAGTTACACATGTTCAGTAAACATTTTGTTCCTGGAGAAACTGCTTATAAAAGGAAATAACTAACGTACATAGCACTGTGGCACTCCACCTTGGGCAAACCTCTGCTGCTTTACTATAATTAAGTTGGGGCACAGCAGCACCAAGATAAGCAGTTTATGGAAAATTTTACTAAATTCCTTCAAGCTTACATAGGGCATCAAATAAAGTTGATTTTAAATATTTTCAGCCAATAAAGCACCTGCTGTCTCCTCCCTAGAAACTGCCACCCACATATGGTGCCAAGGAATGGAAATAGTGCAATAATTTTCTGCTGTTCCCAGCTGGAAACAAAACCTGTGTTCTTATAGAACAATGTTTGATTTTCTTGTCTTCATTCCTTTTAATGCATGAAAGGAAGTTGTTTATATGAATCATACTCATGGCCATGCCCATTATAGAGAATTTGGCTCTCTTCTGATATTAAGCTTGATTTTTTTTTTCATAGCAGTTGTACTTTTTCAGATATTAGAATCTTAATTATATCTCCTCTGGAACAGTAGGGAGATTAAGGCAGGTGACCACACCAGTGATCAAGTAACAAACTGAAGCTTTACTGGAAACTTGTAAGTGTAGTTGAGTGACCTCTTGCTAACTGATCCAAGGGGCAGCATCCCTCCAGTTGTTTTTGCTGGTGTCTATGTTTCTCTTTACATTGTGAGCAGTGTTTCCTCTAAGAGAGATTCCCAGATGTTGTTGACTACAACTCCCAGAATCCCCAGCTGCAATGGCTTTTGCTTGGGGATTCTGGGAGTTGTAGTTAACGACATCTAGGAATCCCTGTTAGAGGGAACACTGGTTGTGAGCCTTTTTGAAACTGGGAACCATCTTATTTTTCTTTGTAAACTGCTTTGAGAACTTTGGTTGAAAAGTGGTATATAAATATTTGTAGTAGTAGCAGTGCGTAAGGAAAAGGATATTGGTGAAAGCTGCCTGCCTGCTGGGGGATCGTGAAGAAAGACTAGTTCAGGTACATCCTGCTGTATTTAGCTGTTCCCCTGGGGGTGTGGTTGAATCTCATTCTAGCTGCTGGCCTATTGTTTGTTTGTTCCGTACACCATCTTTTTATCCTTGGCCTAATGTGGTTTACAGGTATTAAATATATACTGTAATATCATAAACATCCCACTAGGAACTAGTCACTCGCCTCTGCAGTGATGCTCCCAAGGGGGCCAGTAGAAATAAACTCTCCCCCTAGGACTGCTGGTCATTAGTACCACTCTGTGTCAATGTACCTCCTCTCAGGAACTTGCAGTAGGTTGTATCAGCTGGGTGGTCTAATTGCCACCTGAGTTGTGGCCAACTCCACCCAGCTGTCAAGCCCCACTGCAGTGAGGCAGCCGTGCCAAGAAGGGGGGCAGATGGAAGAAGTCTCTACCCCAGAAGTAGCCATTATAAGCCACTGAGGCATGGCTAAATTCCCAGGCACCTCAGTCTCCCCCCAGCTTTTCCTCTGTGGTGGCAGCATGCTCTTTGGGGCTAGGGATGAGCCCGAAGCATTTCAGTGCCTCTTTGGAGAGGCACCGAAACACTTTGGCTTCCTGGCGCCAAAATGTTTTGGCGCAGGGTTCCCTTAAGAGGAGACGGGCAGGTCCTACCTGCCCGTCCTCCAAGCCCCCACTGCGGCGCTGTTTAAATGGAGATTCCTCTGTGCAAGCTGCGGCTTGTGCCGCTTGCCCCTTTAAAACACTGCGGTGATGGGATGTTTCCCCCGGGCATCCCTCACGTGGCTTCAGCATGTAAATGGCATCGGCACATGCGTCGAGGCCACTTGCAGGGCCAGCAACAGCATGTGATCAGTGGTCCCTATAGGCTGTATGTTAGATATCCACACAAGGCAGGAGTGTGCTTGCTCTCTCTTCTTGGGGCTAGCAATCTCCAACATCCCAAGTGCTCTTCTGCTTGTGGTGTCTTCTGTTCTAAAGGGCTATGTATGGAGACTCCCCTACGGACAATGGCAGGGTGCTCCAAACCGACTGATCTCCTCAGGCCAAATTTCTCCCTGAAGCAAAAGCACGGGTTGTGACAGTAAAGTTGCACATAAGGAGGAAGAGGCAGATGTGGGGTGGAGAAAGGGCCCCCAGTGCCAGTCTCAGCAAAAAATTTCCACACCTAGACAAATTGAGCAGTCAGTAGAATAAATGAAAAGGGACAGGCTGGAGGGAAGGTTATAAAAATTTCAGAAGTCGAGGTTAGGTCACGGGGTAGTTTTCCTGTCCATCTGTTTGGAGCAGCACTGATACAACATACACAGCAGCTTCCTGTGGACATAGCCAGTTGGTGTGAGTGTTGCAGCTGGGATGCACAGCTCTTCACTTTGACCCCTCTTTTTCTCCTCCCACTAATCCCTCAATTGGGCTCTTCCTGATTGTAGGAGCCGTTCTTGTAAATGCAGTACAATGATTTCTAGGTGTTTTCAGTTTCTTTCTCTCTCTCATATTTATATACCACTTGATACATACATCTCTAGGTCGTGTACACAATCCAAATTACAATATAAAAACAAAGTACTTTCACAGAATAAAAACAATTAAAAGCCATTCACAGAGTGAAACAATTAAAATAATTTCACAGGATAAAAACAAACAATTAAATTAAAGTTTAAAATTCATTGTTATTAAAAGCCCGAGAAAATATGTGTGTTAAGGGTCTTTTAAAAATCATTCCAATTGTGAAGAGAGGTATTACTCCAAGTTCATATAATGGACCCAATATTGTCTGTGTCCTAGACTGTACAAACACACTTTTTAGATATGAGTTGGCAGGAGCAGATCATCTGACTTTCACTTCTTATGGGACTCTCCAAGAAGGGGGAAAATGACAGCATGTCTGCTCAAGCACAAATCCTAACAAATATTTTTAAGATTCCTAAGGAAGGCTTCTTAGAAATGAGTTTCAGGGCATTGTTTTGTGTTTCCAAAGGTTAGCTTTCCCTGCATGCATCTAGATGTTCCTGGTTTGCATGACTTATTCTAATAGAAAGCCTGGTAAGCTACATGTCCATGTGATCCTTGCATGCATGATATATGCACATTGCCCACTATTGGCACTGGTTGGGGATTTTCAAGGTTGCAGGATGCTGCTTGCGCTGTAGTAATGTCTATCTTGTTTGCTGGTTTTTTTAAAAAATAGATCCTCTGAACTGAAATGATGTATGTCACTGTTAGCACAGCAACAGATCTGTTTACCTGGGAAACTGAGGGCATTTGTGTCTAAAACAAATACCAGTGTACATAGTGGCACTGTGGCACAAAGATCAGGCCTGTGCTTTGATGTAACAAAGTATTTGTTTTAACATTAGGTTATAACTAAATAAGTAGAAAAATGAATTGGAATGAGTTCAAACTGCTTAACAGCCATCTGCATATTCATAAAATAAAAAAGCTAGGAACTCGGTGATCTTAGTTCAACGTGTGACTCAACAGGACTGGCAAGTCTCTGAGCAGAGAACTACCATGACATTCAGTTTTGTTTATTGCTGCGGCAAATGAAGTAACTCTGTATGTAATATTTCTCCAGTATGCTTCCTACAGTAAAGTATGAAATAAATAAATTAAAAATAAATAAATACTGAAATTCTTAACTTCTGTTATTGGAGGCTCATGCTGTATGTCCACCCGATCCCATACACACTAACATTTCTTTTACTTAAACTTTCCTTTTGCTTATCACCTTGATTTGCAAACTGCAGAGTTGATAGATCTTTTAAGTACCGTTTGTGCCGTTTATGGTAGTTGCAGAATAATAGCATGAGTAGAAGTTGTTCCTGTCCCTGGTCATGTATATACTTCCAAATGTGTGGTATCACCACACTTGCTGTATTACTGGTGATAGTCACAAAGTACTAGTCATGTACACTTGAACCTTAGTTTCCTGTGTTACTTGTTCTTATTGATAGTGTGATAGGAGATTGGAGCCAGGAAAGATGGTCTGATCAGTTGGAATTTGATATGTGGAGGGAAATTCTGATTCTGCGCCTGGCATCATAATTAATGACTTATTTTGCAGCCTGCCTTTAGCTAGAAGTCTTATTAGGAACAAAGTTAGCAAATGTGAAATTGCTGGTGAGCGTAAAATTATTAAAGCCGAAGAAAATGAACATACTTTCTATCCAGGCAACACCTTTATAAGTCTGTTACTCTATTTGCATAATAATTAACATAAAATGTACAAATGCAACCTGTACAGATGGAAAATAACACACCTGAAGAGCAACTAATCTTGTGTCTATTCCACCACTCTAGGGACACTCTCAGTTTGTCCTCTCTACAATAAAATTTTGTTCTGCCCAATTTCGAGCACAGCTCCTATATGGAGCTCAATTTGGCATGTATTCTAACCTCCCAAAGGTGGAATCCATGTAGTCTAATTCTTGAGGAACATTTTACAAGTACCCTGGTATGTGCCTCGTGCTGTCCTTCATCTGGAAGCAGGATTGCTTAAAGTTGAGGCCAGAGTATGGGTTAGCATCTCTGAATTTTGGCTAAAGCTGATTTTCCATCCTGTAGGTTTAGTTACATCTGTGCTATAAGACACCTACCCTTCAAGATGGAAAAGAGAATTAGAAGAGAAGCTCCACTACAGTGGTTCCTCTCCTCTGGTACTGATATCTCTATGGGGTATGAAAATGCCAGGACAAACCTTAGACAATGAATATATGATATGGAGTGACAAACTGACCAGGGCTCCATTCCTGCTGGTGTCTATTTGGGTAGCCAGGTTTTGAGTTACAACCCTGCAGATATCTTAACTTGATGACCGTGCCAAAATAACGCAGAGCCCTGGTACTGGCATGTTGTAATGCTTTACAAACAACAGTTTGGGGAGGGAGACATTTTAAAAAAATCCTCTCTAAGGAATGTTTTTGCCAATGTAATTCGGGAGAAATCGAAACTACGGCTCACGTGTTCCTTTATTGTCCGTTTTATCGAGATCTACAGCACAAACATAAAATTGCTTGAATAAGTTGTCATCCAGGTCGTATGGACTTTTAAAATCTCAATTATTCTCTTCAGCACAGCATCCCTCCAGTGACTGTTGCTGGTGTCTGTCTTATGTTTCTTTTTTAGACTACGAGTCCTTTGGGGACATGGCACTTTGTTTTTATTTTATTTTGGTGTAAACCGCTTTGGACACTTTTGTTGAAAAGTGGTATATAAATATTTTTCATCGTCGTCAGTTGACCAGAATGAGTTAATATCTTATAATGTGGCTAAGTTTTGTTTGATACCCAGCAAAATTTGCCAGGAACGCATTATGAATTCAGTTTAGCTGTTTTGAGGTTTAGCTTGTTAATTTTATATTACAACTTTTATGTTTTACTCTGTTGGGCTTCTGTGTGTATATTACTATTGTACTAGTCTTGATTGTAATAAAGTACTTGATTTGATTTGTGGGGTAAGCTCAAAGTCCGTTTCTCTTAGTTTAAAATGCAGAAAGTAGCTGACTACGCAACTCGAAGAGGGTACAGTTAAAATGACATTAGTTTCTCCAGTGTAGAGCTGCTTCCAAAACTAATGCCTCTCAAAATGTATTGTCGCAAATCCTGTCTTGGGTCTTTTTATCTAAATAAATCATGAATAAACTATAACTTTAATCTGTTCTAGTCAAAACGTTTTTACAAGGTTTTAAAAATTACTAAAGAAGTGTAGGAAAGAGTATATGCTCAAGAACTGCGAAGCAGATTTAAGTTGCTTCATAATCTGCAGATATGTAAATCTTAAAATGTTTGCCTTTCAGATTCAACCCTATGAGAAGATAAAAGCAAGAGGATTGCCGGATAACGTTGCTTCAGTCTTAAACAAGCTGGTTGTAGTGAAACTCAATGGCGGCTTGGGTACCAGTATGGGATGTAAAGGCCCCAAAAGCCTTATTGGTGTGCGAAATGAGAACACCTTCCTGGATCTGACGGTTCAGCAGATTGAGGTGAGTAACTTGCTTTGGTCTTCTCTCAGGTGTAGAATCTTTGTAGACTGTGTGGATTATCGAGAGAGAGATTCAGTACTATAAAATGCAAATGGAAAAGTACTTCAGTTTGTCGAGGAACATAGGAAACTGCCATATACTGAGTCAGACCATCTATCAGGTCTATCTAGCTCAGTATTGTCTTCATAGACAGGCAGTGGCTTCTCCAAGGCTGCAGGCAGGAATCTCTCTCAGCCCTATCTTGGAGAAGCCAGGGAGGGAACTTGAAACCTTCTGCTCTTCCCAGAGCGGCTTCATCCCCTGAGGGGAATATCTTGCAGTGCTCACACATCAAGTCTCCCATTCAGATGCAACCAGGGCAGACCCTGCTTAGCTATGGGGACAAGTCATGCCTGCTACCACAAGACCAGCTCTCCTCTCCTCTCTTCTAGTTCTGATATTTACTTGATTGGAGCCAGCCAAATAGCATTGTGTGGTGCTGCATGGGTTTAATTCCCCTTCCATCTTGAGAAACATTAAGGTTGACTAAACCACTTAATATTCATGTGTGACTACCTTTTCTGCCTGGAAGTGGAACTTCACTGGAAGCACCTTAAGTTCCTCCTTGGGTGAAACATCTAAGAAATATTGAGGGAATCCTCAAGAGTGAAAAAAGGTGGAATAACCATAGAAAATGCAAAATAAATTAATGGGTGCAAGAAATAGCAAATGTATTGTACTTCCAAAGTGCCTACGGGCTTTGATTTGCACTATTCTTTAAGAATACTTGTATAGATAAAACAAATATTTGAACCTATGACACATAGATTTAATACATGCTTATGTAGTAGTTACTAACTCACCCTGGTTTTTTGTCTCTTTAAGATATCAATTCCGCCCCCCCCCCCTCCCATATCATGGTAACACTATTCTCCATTGTTGCCCCTAGGCTTTGGAATGCACTCCCTGTTGAAATAAGAGCCTCCCCATCTCTGGCAACCTTTTAAAAAGGCCTTAGAGACATATTTGTTCACCCAGGCTTTTAATTAGATTTATAGTTTTAATACTTTTTAATGTTGGGTTCTAAATGATTTTAATGTTGAATGTTTAGATTATTTTAATTGTAATCTGTCCGGAGACGCAAGTTTTGGGTGGTACAGAAATGTTAAATAAATAATAAATAAACTTTTAATAAATGCATTTTTAATATTTTATACACATTTCTTCATAGGGAAAATATATCAGAAATATTAAAAAATAAATAAATTTAAACTTCCACCTAGGTATGAGGAGAGAAATACTTTCCCGTTGTCCAAATGACAAACATAAAAAATACATAATTTAAATCATCTTGTTAAATATACAACTCAAATATTTATTTCAATCTCATTTGTAACAAGAAACTTACTTGATGGCCAGTTTATTTATATCTATATATCTCATGTCCATTTTGATAATCTACAGACAATGTGCGCTCTCTTTCTTACTTTCTCGCTCTCTTTCTCTCTGTAAATATGAAGTCCTAGATCTTAGGCAATGTCCCTTATGGACAGAGACAGTTTAAGTTCGAAGGGTAGGCCTGAGTTTTGCCTGACTATGGTTTAGTCATTGGGGCTGTGCCTCAAGCTCAGTGTTCCTTCCCTCTCCTCCTCCTGTGTGCTCAGATTTTCTCCTTCACTTTCTGGTTGAGTCAGGGAGGAGGAAGCACATAAATCCAAGGCATGGCCAAGATGTTCAAACTGGGCCACGTGCTCTCTCTTGCTAAAGCCCAAGTGCTTGTGTAATATGACTTATTCCCTACTACTCTCATTAAGAACTCTTGCAATAGCAAGTCACTTTGCTTTTGGCTACTTAAATGTAAATTTCACTTCTCATCTACTACTTGGATAGGTGCTTCTGAAGTTTCTAAAGAAAACCTTGGCTGGTTGGTATCCAGTGCAATACTAGCAGAAGGCAGAGTTGGTACAAGCAATTACCCCTTCTCCATCCTCCTTTCCAGACAAGACAAAAAAAAAACAAAACCATAATTGCCCTCAAAATGTGAAAACGGGCCAAATAAATTGCCCCACCATGCTCCGTGGGCTGCAAGGAGTCCAAGGCTGTCCCCCGCAAGTGTAAAAGTCTCCAAAATTTGAATTCCTATCTCTCCAAATACAGTATCCCCAAAGAGTGCAGCTAGAAACATTGGATTGTTAAAGCTTTTTTGTTTGTTGCAGCTGTGTGTTTTGTGTGTTCCTCTTTTTAACATCCTTGCTTATGCCATGGATGGTGATTTTTTTTAAGAAGGAGTTTAAATGCCAAAAATTTCCAGATACTATTTGGGAAAGCGGATAGGATAATTCTTCCTTTACTAGAACTATTAACAGGGATGCAGTGGGAAAATTTCTACCACACTATTTTTAAAAAAATATTGTGGTTACTACATGATTAGTGAAACTATGACTCAAAATCACGTCTTGTTTAGAACGATTTTAACTGTGTTGAAATATATATGTGTTGATGTTGTAAAAAGTATTTAGCTGGCGAGCCTTTTTATGATGCATTTCCTTATGATCTCTTGCAAAATCTTCATTTTTGTTTCTGCTGTTTGTGCAGGAGGCAAAACAGCTTTACAAGTAATTGTTTCAAAATGACCTATTAGGGAGCGAGCTTCTACAAGAAAATGTCTTCGTTTTCAATCAAGTAAAGATTAAAATTCTTGTTGCATGGTTTGAGTGGAGTATCTCCCATGCGTCTGCCAAAAGTATTCTTATTTTTGCAGGTGGTCAGCAAAGGATAGCTGTCACAATGTCACCATTTCCACAGTTTAGTCATTTTCTGCTTTAGAAGGTCAGTCTTTGGCTTATTCTTTTACTACATTTTCATACTCTTGAGATCTACATACACTTGTGAACAAAGACACACATTCTGTAATGCGAGGACAGCACAAGGTGTGTCATTTACTGGATGTACACCAGCTTTTCTAATGTAAGTATTGGGCTAAAAAGAGACACACTGTGCCTTTCTTGCATTGCAAATCACTGATCTTTGTATACAAGTGTGGATCTCTGGGTAGGAAATAGTAACCTCTGAAGCTGTCCTTAAGACTTGACTATGTGTAGCAGCCATTGTTTCTCCCATAGATTAGGTTAGGAGAACTAGTGGTTCCATAGAGAGATATGACCTTGTATCGATTTAGATATCCAACACCTTTATTTAGAAAGGTTTGTGCTTGATTTGATATTGACCTCCTGTATTTTCAGTTCAGTAGCCTGGATATTGATATCGCTGCTAAAGCTTCTGTGTCGTCTCCTAGTGCCCTATGGCAGTGATCCTCACTATTTTTCAAGTGGGGGCTACTTTGGCCAAAACAAAACACAACAAAAAAACCCATTTAATGTGAGAGTCCTTTCCCAGTGTGTTGAAATGGAGCCACCTTACGCCCCAGTGCTATCTTGCATGGAGCACCCTTCCTTGTGTTTTCCCAGTAGAGCTCCTGTGGGGAAAGTGCTGGGAAGAACTTCACTGACCAGTGTTCCTTGCATCCCTTCCAAGATAGAAAGGAGCCACACCGGCACTAGACAAAGTACAGGACAACAGGGTGGGAACAGGTGTCTCCATATGGTGTTGGGGCTGCACAGCATATCCAGCCCAAACTTTGCACAGGCCTCAAAAGCAGTTATGGAGCCCCACTGGAAGGTCGATGCCCCTCATTCCTGGGCCTTGCAGTGAAGAAAACTGCCCTGTGCTGATGTCCTGCACTTCCTCTCATCATTTATACTAATGTGTTGGACGCTTACAATTTCATAATAGTTGTTGCAGACTACTTTAAAAAAACAACCTAGGCATATTCAATTAAAGTACAAGCAGGACTTATCCTTTTGTTTCCACTTCTGAGTGCAGATTGTTGTAGCTACTTTTCAGTCAAACCGGTATATAGAATACAGGATACAGTTTGGGGATTTAAGAGTATGTTCAGAACTTTTTTTTAATATGACAGGAGCAAAGTGTCTGGGGAAAATATCTGGCATGAATACTCTTCCTTGGCAAACTGGCACAATTAATTGTTTCTAATTCAGCTGACATTGACATTGCCTGTTCCTTTTGTTACCTGCAGACATTCTTCATGCTTGCGTCTTTTAGTTCCAAACTAAATACTACAGTAGCTTAAGCTTAACAACTTGATAAATGGTTTGATAAACTGCAGTAAGGTTCTAATCCTGGCAGGTGTAAAATGATTATATTATGGTGAAACCCTCCTCTTGAGCTTTGTCCTTCGAAAGAAATCAGCATTTGGAGAGGAAACAATTGTTTGGATAAGAGCTATCATCCTATTAAATAAATCTTGATGTATGATTTTAATGGATTAAATCTGGAATTATTTGCATATGCATGAAAACTACTGTTGTGGAGAAAAAGCATACAGTACTTTGTTTTAGGTGTATGAATGCATGGACCACTTTAGAAGGGGCACCAACTCTTGTGTGAGCGAAATGGGCGAATGCCTTTTCTAAGGAAACTTACGCCATCTGTAGTATTTGTAGTTACTTTTATTAAAAATAAATAAATTAATTAAAGCTTTTCATGCCCAGTCTAACTGGCAACACTCTTTTAACAATCAAACGGTCTTAAATAAATTAAACTGTCTTTAATAAATTAAATAAATTATTTAAATTTAATAAATTAAATGTTGCAACAATAATTTGGATGTGTATCTGGTTGATTTAATTAAAAAA
This sequence comes from Hemicordylus capensis, assembly GCF_027244095.1. Taxonomy (NCBI): domain Eukaryota; kingdom Metazoa; phylum Chordata; class Lepidosauria; order Squamata; family Cordylidae; genus Hemicordylus; species Hemicordylus capensis. Next base: position 251,568,758 of record NC_069657.1, read on the forward strand.
TAAAGCTAGAGTGTGGTGATTCTTTAGCATTTGTTTTGTGAAGAAAATGAACAGTTGATAGTTTTAATGTTCTCCTACAGTAGCTTTCTGAATTTGAGACATCCATCATGTTAATTTCTTCTACTGACTGGATGTCCTGACTGAGTCAAAAGATACACTGGACAACATGCATGCTAGTTACTAAGTACCACTGAAATCAATGAGACAAAGTAGTTGGTATGGATGCTCCCCATTCTCTGGTCCTTGAGAATATGTTAATAATTTTGATTTAAATATTGAATTGTTTTGTAAAAATCCAATAACATTCAAAATGTGTCTCTTCAGCATCTAAACAAAACCTACAATACAGATGTTCCTCTAGTTCTAATGAACTCATTCAACACTGATGAAGACACGAATAAAATCTTGCAGAAATACAGCCACAGTCGTGTGAAAATCTACACATTCAATCAAAGCAGGTATTGATAGCACTTTGATTAGGTCATAAAAGCTGTGTGAATAAAGTCAATTAAGCAGTCATTCTGTTTTACACTGTATATTGTAAAATAGCATAGATTGAATGAGTAGCAATATGGTTTTGTTAATTTAAATCACTATGTAGCATGGGAATATTCTTAAAAAGAAGTTAAAGGCTGTTTAGAAGCAGCCAAACTAAACAAAATTGTAAGTAAGATGTGGGTTTCAGGGCAATGGTACTCCTGAAATGTATTTCAAAACAGATATAAAAATAGTAGTCCTTTTCACACGACTATTTGGGGCAGGAGTAGGCAATGTGTGGTTCTCCAGATGTTGCTGAACTACAACTCACATCACCCTAATCACAATTTATTACAGCTGCGGATGGTAGGAGTTCATTAACAGCCAGAGAACCCCACACGCTCCTGGAGACACCCAAAGAGCCACACGTTGCTTACCCCTGATCTGGGGGGGGTGGGTTGGAGAGTTACAGAGCTCCTACTCCAGTAGCAGCACATGATCAAAACCTCTGTTTGGGACAGCAAAATCAGGAAGCACATGACTAAGTCGGGCCAGAAGTCTGTTGTTGAAAGTGGGAGCTGCAAGCATGAAAAGTCCTCCAAGATCTGGCGGGCCTTCCCAGCATGCTTTGTGCAGCCAGCAGAGTGGAAAGTCTCGTGACATTAGCAGCTGCCCTCCGGCCATGAAGGAGCAGAAGGTGGACCCAGCCCTGCTGAATCTGCTCCAGCTACAGGATCATAGTGTGTGCTTTGCAGAGTGGCACATCCATGGACAGCAGCCACTGTAGCCACAGTTCTCTGTTGTTTCCATATCTGCTGGTTAGAAGAAGTAAATGGATTTACATAATCAGAGAAGCGAGGTAGAAAAGTTCTCCTTTCCTCCTACCTTAGTTAAGCGCAGGGTACAAAAGCTGGGTTGCCCTGCTTTGAGCAACCTGGACTGGAGGAATTTGCATGAGCTCTCAAAATCAAGCAAAACAAGTTCCTGCTCTGACTTTAATGATTGTGTGAACAGGCCTAGAGAATTTTAACTTCGTTTCATGTGTTTGAAAGTGGTACAGATGAGTTTTAAATAGTTTTGCAAGGTACCTCTTCTACTGAGGGGAGCGATTTGAAAAAGGTGAGCTTGCAGGGAAAAAGGGAGAAAGGTAAATGCTGCATCTCCAACCAGTTTTATCTCCTAATTTGCTTCTGTTTAGACAGGTTCAAAAAACTTGAGGTGGTTTCACTCCCCCCCGGACTTTATAATAGGTCTTACTATGTAGCTGTAGCTCTTCCTTAATACAAGTCATTTTGTAAGACCTCATCCCATACATCCATTTTAAATTGCACTTTGACATCATTAATCCTTCACTCATATGCATGCACACTCTCTCTCTCTCTCTCTCTTGGTAATCCATGTGAAGACTGAGATATGGTGGTTATTGAAAATTTTCCCAGAACTAGAATATTTCACAAAAATGCTCGTGTATGTGTGTCGGTCTTTGTGTGTATATGCACCTGTGTGCGTGCGCACCCCCCACCCATCTCAAATGTAATCTTGACTCAACTGGTATCTTAAAAGATTTATTCTTTTTGCAGGTATCCACGAATTAATAAAGAATCTTTACTACCAATAGCAAAAGATGTGTCTTATTCAGGAGAGAATACAGAGTCTTGGTATCCCCCAGGTCATGGGGACATCTATGCAAGTTTCTTTAATTCTGGATTGCTGGATATTTTTATCAGTGACGGGAAGGAGTATATTTTTGTGTCCAACATAGATAACCTTGGTGCTACTGTGGATCTTTACATTCTTAACCATCTCATGAATTCACCAAATGGAAAAAGGTGTGAATTTGTTATGGAGGTCACCAATAAAACTAGGGCAGATGTCAAGGTAACTAACTATACATGTATATATTTGAAGAAATTCTGGTTTTGCCCAAATAAAACCTGTATTTTAAAAAAATCTTGTAAGATGGTCAGTATACACCACATCCTTCAGGTGCACTAGACTGATTCCGTTAACATCTATTTCTTTTCCAAAAAATGTGTTAGCATTTGAATCAGATCCTGAGTTCTGCAGTGCACTGAATGGTAGGGAAGCATTCGAATTGGGAAAGACTGTATTCAGTCACATGGTTCCTCTGTTGCGCTACTAACTTCTCTTCTGTTGTCTTCCATTGCTCTCAGAAGATAGGGGCAATTCTGACATTCTGGTTTGCTTCAAAACCTTATGCATGTACTGTTATGTGGTGTATCTTATTATCCCAGTAGATGCAGTGTAACTTTTAATTTACTTCGCTTCAGAAATCTGGTTTCATGGGAGTTTTACAGAGTGTTGTCTACAGCAGTCATAGATGATTTAGGCTGGGACTGAATTCACCTGAAAATCCTTTATTAAACGTGTCTCTTTCTCTGTCTCAAAACCACTTTTAAAAGGCTCTTTCATACAAATTCTCTCATTATGCCCAACATAATTGGTTTCAATTTGTTGTGTTTAAAAAAAACAACCACAAACCACCTTAACTGCTGTGTTTGGATTGGTTCTCCAGGGTTTTTAACCGTTTAAATGTTTTAACTGTTAATTAGTTTTATGCTGCTTTTATAGTTTTGATTTTAACTGTTAAATGATTTTAATTGTTCTTATTTTGATGTAAACCACCTTGAGCCTTTTTTGGAAGGGCGTTGTATAAATCGAATGAATGAATGAATAACAGTATAAATACTGGCATAGTACCATTGAATTCCAGCTAAATTCTGCCATGCCAAATTAGACATGGACTGCAGTCCAGCTAAAGTGTTTCATGATGAAGTCCACTTGAAATCCAGTGGTACAAATTCATCATGAGCAACATTGCTTTCAATGGGGCGTCATAGTTGCAACTAACTTTAGTTGAACTGGAGCCACCATCTCCATTAAAATATGTTTACTTGTGCTCCATTCAACTTCATTTAGATTTGCTCTCCTTTTTCCAGGGTGGCACACTCACACAATATGAAAACAAATTGAGGCTTGTAGAAATAGCTCAGGTGCCAAAACCACATGTTGATGAATTCAAGTCTGTTTCAAAATTCAAAATATTCAACACAAACAACCTGTGGATTTCACTACCTGCGATTAAACGGCTGCAGGAGCAAAATGCTATTGATATGGAGATTATTGTCAATCCAAAGGTAAGAGACTGGGAAGGCCTAAAGCTGAAGAATAACAGCCTAAGTCTGAAGTCTTTGAGGAAAGATTGATTAAACATTGGATGTGTGTTAAAATAGAGCCTCTTGAGTTGAAACATATGAGAATGGTCTGAAAATTTGGTGTGTAGAACAAAACAAAATATACATGTTTGGAGTGATGGGATCATAACAGGTTAATAAACAATAAATGTTTATTATTTTGTTCTCCTGTTTGTTTTCTTGAACAATTAATACTTCTTAAATTGTGAGTGACTCCATTTGGGATGGTGATGGATAAAACTTTGATGAAACTTTCGCCTCTGATAATAGGGTTGGGTTTAAATTTTAAAAAATGAACATACAGGAATTGATGGTCTACAATGGACACAGTTCTGTAAGATATCTGTGTTAGGGCATAATAGAGCCTGGTTCCCCCTCTCCCATGTGGCAGCACATGTGGGCACCACCACACCAGATCATTCTGTGGAATGGGAGACCTGTGCATGTTTCATATTGTTGTCTAGCCTGTTCCCCCTGTCAGTCCAATGCAAGCTCTGAGCTTATGTTCCTTGACTGTTTGGAGATTACAAACTGAGTGGGCACATGGGAAACGAATACAGGGCTCCCACCCCCATGACCAGAAGCGTTTGGTGCCCAAACACATGTGCTGTAGGAAGGCTGTTTTGTCTTCTGGGGAGTCCCCTGTGCTCTGCACTGTTCTCATGGTGGACTTGATCAAACCCATTAAAAACTCTGTATTTTGAAATAATGCCATGTGATTTAGGAATGAGTAATGGCAAGCTCAGTATTTCAAAGGGATGACACTTTTCCTTTGCAAGCTTAGCAAATGTGGAGCATTTCAAATGCAACTGAATTTTCAGTTTCATGAATTCAGACTTATTCAGCTTGTTACTATTGTGGCTCTTGAGCAGTTTTATTTTACTGATGAAACTTTCTTTTCTAGACATTGGATGGTGGTTTAAATGTGATTCAGTTGGAGACTGCTGTTGGTGCTGCTGTTAAAAGTTTTGAGAATTCGCTGGGAATAAATGTACCCCGTAGCCGCTTCTTGCCTGTCAAAACCACATCTGATCTTCTTCTTGTGATGTCTAACCTATATAGCCTTAATGCTGGATCTTTAACAATGAGTGAAAAAAGGGAATTTCCTACTGTGCCACTAGTCAAGCTGGGAAGCTCTTTCACCAAGGTAAACATGATCCTTGAATAAAAAGTGCTAGTGCAAAAGGTCACCAGTGCTAGGGAAGCATCTGTCTGTCTTTTTTTAAACCATCCAATCCACAAGCCAGTTAACTTGGCACATGCCGTCCAGTGTCAGCAATATCACATGCTAGGAGAGTGGGATAAATCTGTTGTACCTGATAGTATCAAATATTGGAGGGAAGGCTGAGCTTAGGTTTGTAAAATATACCTGTGGGTTAACTGAAGTCACTCCAGATCTGCCTTCTTTAGGCCTTTTGCCACATTGTAGTTTTTGTGACATCTCATCTGGTGTCTCTGTTGCTGGCAGAGTAACTCGTGGTTTGGGATTACTAGTCCCACTTATTTCAGTATAATGAAGTGTGCTTAAATGCAAGTAATAGATTAACTGAGTCACGTGTATTTGCCATCACCCCACCACGAATCCCTTCAGCTTCCCCACCCATCAACCATACAATCTTTTGTGTCAGGCTGTAGTAAATAGCAGTTCTTAAATTGTAATTGTCTTCAAGTGGATGTTGTAAGAACTTGGGGTATCAAGATTCCCTCTTCCCAATAGGGGAAAAGATTATTCAGAAATCTAGGTACTTTGTCTTTTGCTTGGCTGAATTTATCCCTCTCGAACTCAAGAAAACACATAGACAGATGATAAAAATTGATAGTTTGTTCTCACCCAAATCTTGGCAGCTCTTAGAAGGCAGCAGTGCAATACAATTTCAGGGTTCAGGCAGCACGTTCTAATCATCAGAGACCTAGATGTTTTGTCGAAAGCTATTTGTCTGGGTTTTTTTCATACCTTCTCTTCTTCCTGTCTCCTCTGTGGTTGCCCTTGTGTGTGGTCCCTTTCCCTGTATTATTACCCCTCCCTTATATCCTGTTTTGGCATCACCCCCTCAATTTTGTCCACTTGTTCCTGATCAGAATATTGATTGATCAGAAGAATTCAGACCACTCTTTAACCTATCATCCAATTTGACACCCCTTCTTGACATATCAGTCTACTGGTCAATCATTATAGACCTTTGGTTTTGTGTCATTTGTGTAATTGATACCTGCAAAATTTGTATCTAGGTGTTTCTAATGAAACTACGTATTTCAAAAATACATCATACAGGGACTTATGTGGTTTATGCTCATCCTTTTGATCCTTTTTGATGTAGAATCTAAACTAAACTGAGAAAGTTGCCAAGATGCACTTTGGCATGCCCTCCAAAAGACCACCCTTTGACATTTGGAAAATGCTTAAAAAACAAACAACAATTTATATCAGACACAGCTTGGAAGGTATATTCGTGCCTTCATAGGCCCCAAAGCCTAGTTTTTACTAAACTTTACTAAGCGGACCAGCCAAGCAGACTGGTCAGCCTGATCATAGATAAATGCCCTTCTTGCATCCTTACAATGTGGTTAGGGAAAAACAGAATAGTTGCCATCAAATGAAATAGACATTTAAGCTACAGTTGATCCTAAATCAAAGGTATGAATAGTAATGACCTCTAGCTTATCAGCCCTGAATATCCACGTCTTTCTAGAGTAAGACTATTCCTCATACTCACATCTCTGCTTTTTTAAAAAAAGGTTCAAGACTATCTGAGGAGGTTTGAAAGTATACCAGATATGCTCGAACTGGATCATCTGACTGTTTCAGGCGATGTTACCTTTGGCAAAAATGTTGCATTAAAGGTTGGTCATACAATTTGCAAATGATAGCTTTATGTACAAATGATAGCTTTCTGTAGCTTGATAATATGCAAAAATTATTGTACTGCATAAATTCTGCTAGAGAAAATCCAGGGTTTGTCAACCTGCCTTATGATTAAGTGTGGTGGTGGTTTCTAAGGTAGAAATGAATTTTTGAACCTCAAATGGCATACTATGTAATGTGTGAATGTCAACATATCTTTGGGCAACATAGTAACATTTGTGGGAAGTAATGTTCTACATGTGCAAGTGGGGAGATATCATTTCCCACGAATCCGCCCCTTCTATCTGATGCCCCCCAGCATATACTTGTGAGTTGCGGAACCTTCAGGAGTATATATTTTGGGGGACACTAGAAGGAAGAGGGAATTGGTGAAAATTGCCCCTTCCCCTTCGTGCTTGGCCATACAAAATGTTCTTCCATGCATGTTGCTTTCTGTCTCTGGGACAGTAACTGAAGCTATTACAAGAATTTGCTTTTAAGTTAGTATATCTGAAATGAGGCAAGGTTATCAGTCATTAGGTGTTATACAAGGTACACCTTTATACTTTTCTGGAAAAGTCTTGATATTAATGTCACTTCCTCAATGTGGCAACATAGTTTCATGAACACCATATGCATTAAAATTAGATATTGTTTTAATAGTTTTAACGTTTTTAAATTTTAATTGTTGAAATGTATTAATCTTTTTATTCGTTTTTATTGTCTTGTAAGCCACCAGAGAACTTGCATTTTGGGCGGTATAAAAATATGTTAAATAAATAAAATACAGAGAAATGCTATTTTCCCCAGTGTAGGAAGTTATACATAATAATTGGTTGAGTAGAGTACCCTACATTCTCAAGGACTACTTTCAATCTGAGACTAATTTCTGGGTGCCAGGGGGCGCCAGATCCCAAGTCCAGTCCTATCTTCCTTGAGACTAACTTGGCAAAGAGGCAGCTTTTAATGTGGCGATTCTCTTTATTTAGCAGGGGGAGAGTAACTGGCCCTCTCCACCCCCAGCACAGTACCTTCAGTGACTGTTGCTGACGTCTATCTTATGTTTCTTTTTAGATTGTGAGCCCTTTGGGGACAGGGATCCATCTTTGTTTCTTGGTTGGTTTGTTTGTTTATGTATGTAAACCACTTTGGAAACATTTGTTGAAAAGCAGTATATAAACATTTGTTGTTGTATGAAATCAATTCCACATGGAAACAGTAAGGCCCAACTATTTCCACAACGGTGGCCAATTTCCAGGGATTATGGGAGTTGTAGGCCAACATCTGCAGCAGGGCCGAAGTTGAACAGCCCTGGTCTATGCCATCACAGGTTCCTAATCAATCATGTGAAAAGCCATCTAAGTCCCTCTACGATTTGGGGGCCTCATTTGACACAGTGTAGGTGTCAGTGAGAAGATTGTATCCCTGTTTGTTCCATTCACGTGCAGATCTTCTGCAAACCTGATGCTCCTGTCCCTGAGCTCCATACATGTGTCTCTGGAGACTACCATGTGTGCCAGATGGCACTCACTTCCACTGTAGTGGATTCTCCTCCCCTTTCAGGACATGATTATGGTGAACACCCACATTCAAGTTCCCCTTCCCTAGATGGTCTACAGGTCCTTTCATTGGGAGCTCTCTCCAGCGATCAGCAAGGTTCTTCCCCTAGCCGACCCAGTTCGGATAATCGTCACAACCAATGCCAGGCTGGTGGGATGGGGTGCCCAGTATGCACAGGGTTGTTGTACAAGCTAGAGTAGACATTCCAATTTGTTGGAACTCTGTGTGGTTTGGCCCTGCTTCAATTCCTCCTCTTGTCAGCGGCCAACATGTTACATTGTCCGTGTGTATCGGGACAATAAAGTCCCACTCACGGCTCCATGAGTAAGGGGTGAGATTGTCTCCAGTCTTTCTATATGCCTTCCCTCTAGCAATCACAGTTAGTCCTTCAGAAACTACGAGTGGAGCAAACGGAATTTATCCTGATCACCTCCCACTGGCCCCGGAGACCATGGTTTTCAGATCTGGTCGCCCTTTCCATTTGCCCTTCATAGCACCTCCCCCTACAGGACCTCCTGTCCCAAGGTCCTCTCCTCCATCCAGATCCAGAGTGGCTCTGCCCCTGGAAGCAGAGTGTGCAACTCCTAGCCAAAAAGGGCTATTCTCCAGCTGTGTAGGCCACCATTTTGGCTTCCTATTGCCCATCAACTAACAGGATCTATTAAGTGATATATATGGTCTGCTTTCTCAAAACTGGTCCACAGGAAACATCTTGACCCACGTTCAGCGGGAATACCAGATGAGCTGTCTTTCATGCAGGCTGGTTTGGACCTCCACCCTAGCATCCATACTTAATCTTCCCTTCACTCTCAAATCCATCAGTTCCTCAAAGGGGCTTCCACTCTCACCCCTCTGCTTATTCACCACTTCCCCTCCTGGAACCTGAATTAGGTGCTCAAAGCCCCCTTTGAGCCACTTCATTTGGTGTTCTTAAGATTGTCCTACAGAGTCCTGTTCCTAATCGCCATTACATCTGCTCACAGGGTGTCAGAACTGGTGGCGCTCTCAGTTCGCAAAGAGCTCTCTGCCTCTTCTAACTGGACTCTGTGGTCCTCAAACTTCAACCCTGCACAATAAGTACCTCTGTCTTATCTGGATTCAGTCTGTTTGTTATCCCTCATTGCCTGCAGGCAGGCATTTAGGGGAGGTTATGCTGTCTCCAGATAATGTTGACATAGAAAAATAGATTTGGGTGTCATCGGCATACTGATAGCACCCAAACTTAAGCATGTTTAGTTACATCCTATTCCTCCCCTATAATTGCTACTTGGGCGCATCCCATTATTTTTGATGACCTCCTACACTGGAGAAAAAGGAACACCTGACTTGGCGTGAAGGGTTCTTTTTCCCAGTGTACAGGGAAAACATCCCTTGGATGTATATAGTTCTTGCCTATGGGCTGGATTTTTTAGTACCCAGGGCAAATCAGTTTAGGATTTGTATGTGTAGTAACTTTGGGGGGCGGGGGGGCATTTCTAAGCTTTCTCTTTCTTCCGCTTCTCACAGCAGTCCCAGAATTGGGCTCTGCCAGCCCCTGGTGCCTGGAAACTAGTCTCACATTGAAAGCAGTCCTGTCTCCTTGAGCATGTTTGGTATTCAACCCATTATCATAAGTGACCTCTGTCTACTGGGAAAAAGAACCCTTCATGATGTTCCTTTTCTAGGCATCCCTCAATAGCTTTGATTATTATAGGATTAAAAAAAATTAAGTCTCTGTTCCAGTGATAGGTATTAGTAGGTATATTGGTGTTAGTGGGTTATATCATTATAGTATTACAGTGTGTGTGTGTGTCATTTTTTTAAAAAATCAAACATTTTTCTTTCTTTAGGGAACAGTCATCATTATTGCAAACCATGGAGACAGGATAGATATTCCACCAGGAGCTGTATTAGAGAACAAAATAGTCTCAGGCAATCTTCGGATCCTGGACCACTGAGCTGCTGTGAACAGTCTCACAGATGGAAGACCTCTAGGCATTAGGTTTCTGCACAGGGGGCCTGTACACTTAGTTATCCATTCACTGTACCCTACAGTATTATTTCAAAGTAGTCTTCTGTACATTTTTACTTTAAAAGGAGATGAAAATTAAAGGTTCTGTAATTCAGTTAATATAAAGTGCAATAATGTTCGTCTTAAGACAGGCAGCTCTTGTATAAGAACATGCCGATGTTCCGTGAGTTTTGAATTGCTTGTAAGTAAAACAAACAAACTGTGAAGCAATATGCAGTTAACTATTAAGTGCAACTACTTTGAAGTATAAATGGCACCCACATCTACAAAACCAAACCAAACCAGGTGTTGCTACTAAAGGCAAGTAAGTTGTTTTAAAAGTCTAGCATTTAATTAACATTGTTTGCCTTTCTGTAGTTAACACTTCCACGTTGTTACTCTTCGAGCAAGCCACACACCCCCTTTCACAGATAGTTCAATACCTCACTGTTTGTCCTGCTCTGGAGTTTTGTCCTGGACTGGAGTTGTTGCTCAGTGTTTACCCAAAGACAAGATACACAAGGAGGAGATACTTGCACCATTACTTCTGACACCATCAACCATCTTCTAGTGACTCTTTAGATGTTTCCTCTTAAATATGAAATGGATAACCTACTCATACAATCAAATCATGTGTTGACACAAATATGGAAATTCCACATCTGTACAGGTACTGAAATAAATAAATATCAAGCCCCTCATCTGGATTAATCAGTGTCTTATGTTAAATTAGGCTATCATTAAAGAAGTTGGTCTCTTAAACAACTCGTTGTATAGCTTTATTTTGATTGACAATGACTTTCTGCTAACGTTAACAGATAGGCATGCCTGTCTGCAGAAATCATAGGCACACAAACACTCTCATTGTACATCATCATCACAAGATTAGGCACTCACTGGGTTTAGGTAAAAATGCTGTGAGGTGAAATACACAGGCACTTCATTTCTTAATACAGGCAGGTACCAGCCTGAAAGGTAGCATTAAAAAAAACCTTCATAAATTAGTCATACCTCCCTTACCGTTGCACTTAAAGTGTAGTTCTGACTACTTTTTTACATTTGAGAAGAGATTTAACTGAGTGCGTAAGGGGAAGAATAAGAGGTTGTGGAACCTGGCAAATCAGAAGTCCCCAAGTGTTCCAAAATTATCCCCATAATAAAACATCACTGCCACATCAGCTTATCGAATTGGCTTGATAGTTCTGTAATTGCCTTACAGAACCAAGGAGGATAGCTCTACAGCCTAGTTTCCAAAACCTGGGAAATATTTAAAATCTTGTCTTCTGGTAGCAGAACAAAGAACAGCTGCAAGAATTACTTTGGAACATGAATGCACCCTAACAAATCTGAATCTATGTAGGTAATCAAGACTTTATAGAAACATCTGTAAAAAAATAATTTAACAGTAGAGTTTCTATTATTCATCAGCAAGAATGTTCAAACTGTACCATCATTAAATAAAGGTGAGACACCATGTGAATTTCATTGCACTAGAGGAAATGCAAAGCATCTTTTTAATATAAAGATTTACAGAGCACTCTAGACAAAACAGCTGTGTTACAGCTATGTATTCTTTTGGATTTGGTCCAAAGAAGCCTGAGTCTGGTTCCAGAGAGAATAAAAGAACTTGCACAGAGAACTGATTACTTTGCTTGATCAAAGATTCTCCTGAAATCACTTCGATAGTTTTCATCCTTTCAAGAGATTTTCCTCTTCTCTAACACTCTCCACAAAGTAGTCGTTCCATGCTGAAGGGCAATGCACTGCTCTGTAAGATCATCACCTCTTCTGTTCCCAGATTTCAACCATGTTTAAGTCTAGGGTTTTAAGCCCTTTCAAAGCTTGAAGGTTTCCAGTGTAAAAATCGACATCTGCTGTAACCAACCTATTTGAAATAGAAATAAAAAATATTTAAGACACACACTGTATCCAAACCTATTAATTCTACTAGGCCTCCAACTGCTTATGGAGTATCATGGTCAGGGTCACTTGCCATGGGAGTAAAAAAAACCACCTCCCTCTACTACAACAGAGATCCCAGGGGATGGCAGAAGAGGGGGGAAGAGAGGAAAAAGGACACATTTCCCACACTTCAGAAACTTCTCTCCAGCTATAGAGCAATAAAAACGAAAAGGTTTCGTGCCGACAGCCAATCCAGAAAAGAAAGTTTGAGGAAAGAAATGAGGCTATTCACATGTGTGTGCAAAACCAAGTTAAGGGAAGATAGCCTGTTGTGCATGTGTGGGCCGATCCCGATCCCGGCTACAGCACAGCGGCAAAGCCGCCTGTGAAACCACCCTCTGAAACAAGGCTAAGGGCATAAGCACTCCTTTAACCTCGTTTTGGGGACTGTCTGTCAAGCAGCTGCAGCTAGCAGATTTGGGGAGGGGCAGATTAGAGGGAGGATCCCCCTAATGCACCGTGCACTAGCCCTGTACATTATTGCAGCTCCAGGAGGTGGGGCGACACGCCCTGGCACCCTGACCCTTAGAGCTACCTGCAGCAGCCAGCCAGCGCTTGTCTGGGTAGGTGATCCACCCGCCCGCCTATGGAAGGACTGCTCGTGGGCGGGGGAGGTAAGCATTTTGTGGCTTCCTCCTCTCGCCCCTTTACAGCCCATTCCCTAATTGTGAGAATGGGCTCAAGGTATCCTTTTTCCTGCAACTTGACTTCTGTTCTTGGCTAGCTGGCTTTCTGAACAAAAGTGCTCCTGTGACAGGGAGAAAGGATACACTACAGTATTTTGTTGCAAATCTCATGGCTGCTTTTAGTTTAATCACCAATGACTGACGGAGAGTTCAGTGCAAGTCAAAAGCTTGTGCTCATGGTTTGCTCCAATACAGAATGACCTCAGTTGTTCAACAAATGTTGCTCTCAGTTGCTGTTTTCCTTATTCTGAGGGAACAACACAGCTACTAAGAAACTGTCGCAATATCGCTGAGTTAGCCTTGACTTCCCCTCACAACCAAGGTCAAGCTTCAAAGATGCATGTCAGTCACATACGGAGGGAAACGAAATAGAAACGTATAACTGAAATAACTACCACTTTTCTATCCCAAAGTCTGCTTGAATGCAAGGAAGCGTCACCATTTGCTCTGAAAAACATCACAAAATGTACTAGATGGGATGGGCACGCAGTTCGGGGGTGGAGCATCTGCTTTGCATGCAGAATGTCCTCGTTTCGGTACCTGGCATCTTTAGGTAAGGCTGGAAAGGTTTCCTGCCTGAAACCTCGGAGAGCCACAGCTGGGCAGCATGGACAATATGGAGTTAGACTGACCAATGGGCTGCCTCTGACTAAGGCAGCTTCCTACGTTCTGTGGACCAGATTCCTTGCCCATGACCATCTGCATGCCAGAGGTTTGCTCCTTCTGCCACAGTCATTGTAAAAAGGAAAAGGAAAACCAAATGATACTGTTGGCTGAATTACAGTGGCTGACATGATGAAGAAAACTAACTAGTTGCACTGAGATTAAAAGGACAAGCTAGGCACTGCCAAACTTGTCCTTTCAACTACTCTGAGTAATTTACCTCGTCACGTAAGCTAGTCTCTGCAAATTAAATCCTAATTCTAATGGAGAGTGTGGATTTATTTACTTTTGGCACACAGCTTTGCTGCCAGTATGTAAGGCATTATTGCTTTCCTATTGCAGCAGCAAAGTTTAGTAGAAAAACAAACAACACGCTAAAAAAAGCACCAAACAAAATCTAATTTAACATACCCATTTTGAGGTCCTCCATCATTGATTACATTTAAGTGGGCCAATTGCCTCTTCAAGTGAAGTTTGTAGCTTGCATTAATTCTTAAAAACAACATCTAGAGGACAATATAGAAGATATTACTATATAGAATATTTTAAAGCTTTTACTTTCTTGAAGAAAGTCAGTTTAATGTATATAGCCACAATCCCCTTCACAGCTACAGCATATTTTCACTTCAACACAAAATCTGCGAGCCCCTTCCTAAGCAATGGCTCTAATACAGAGGCTGCAGAGAACTGCTTCTCCACGGTGGCTGCTTTACAGAAGGGGCCGTAAGGCTAATGTTTGCAAAGCTCCTATTGCATAGACGGGCCTGGTCACATGAAGAGTCTTGTTTGCCAGAGGCCAGCAAACACACAGTGGTGGTGTGTGGAGAGGACTTATTGTGGCCCCACTTTAGCTTTGCCAACATTTCCAGCAACTCACAAATTGGAGCCATGATGTTTGACTGGCCCCTGCCTTAGATGCAAAGATGTACCTGTTGTCTGTTCCACAAGAAACCCTTCTCAAAAGCACATCCCCCCACCTCAATAGAGGCTCAACAGAGCATCAACACAAGGGCTGACATACCACACAAGGGTATGTCAGTGCAGTAACACTGTGTGCACACAAGCCGTGTAATTGCGTAAATGACATTACACAAGAGTAAGTACTTCAAAAAATGGGTTTACTCTTGGGTAATAATGGCACGTCCTGTGTGCACCCAATGTTGATGTGCTAATGTACTCTTGTGCAGTATGTCAGGCAAGGATGCAATTATGCTTGCAGACCAAATATACTCTGGGTCAGGCATCCCCAAACTGCGGCCCTCCAGATGTTGCTGAACTACAACTTCCAGCATACCCAGCCACAAAAAATTCTATCTAGGGATGCTGGGAGTTGCAGTTCAGCAACATCTGGAGGGCCGCAGTTTGGGGAAGCCTGCTGGGTGGTCCCCTAAGTCCTTGTAGTGTGAGTGGGAGCCATTCTGCTCAAACAAGGGAGGGCAATGCAGACACCCCCCCGCCCACCTGCTGCAGCTTCCCATGCCACATGCCATTCTGCTCTGCCCCCAACCCCTCCCCCTTGTATAACACAACTTCTGCTTATGTTACAAGCTTTCATTTATTAAAAAATAAGAGAGATGCCCTTTTACTTAATTTTTGTGTTACAAGCGATTCCATAATTCAGGACTTTTCTTGTAACCCCCGTTTCAGACTAATATAGTCTCTTCCCAGTTGTAGAATTTTTAGAATATTTAGTGTTACAGGTTACAGGTAATTCAGTAATAAGGCAGAATTCTACTTAGGCATAAAACACTTTCACATAATCGTATGGGGGTGGGCTGGACAGAAGGCATGCTCCTACCCCATGCCTCCCACACGACCCAAACCCTGGGTTGGGTTTACTTATCCAACCCCCGCACAATTGGGCTCTTGCATGCTCCAGGAGAGGGAAGAAAATGATGCAGGTTCCCCAGTATCCCACAATGCATTGTGGGAGCAGCTGAGAGACAGTCTTCAATATTACAGCCGCTCCGCTCTGCCTGGCCCCAATTGACAAAGGACTCTATGGTCCCGACATCCACCTGGTTGTGGAGCTGCTTTAAAAACCCGATCACACACACAGACAACCAAATACTGAGATAGGAGAAGAGTTGTTTTCCTCCTACATTGGTTTGGACCTGGGTAACAAAGTCAGGTTACCCAGGTATGAACAGGGTGGGCATGAGGGCATCCTGTGGGTGCAGACAACATGGAAAAAGATGGGGTTCCGCTCTACAACCCAGCTTTTCGGGTTGTGGCAGCAGCTCCATAGTCTCTGAAGCCAGTACTTAAGACCTCAATCCAAGCTACAATGAGATGTGACCCTCTTTATGTGAGCAATCAGGAGCGTAGGCTTCACTTGTGGGATAGCAAAGCATCTTAAACAGTTGTACTTGGGTATATGCATGCATGAGAGTATAGCAACAATAGAGAAACCATTCAAAAATATTCCACCTGTGTTTGTTCCTCGGGAAGTAGATCATATATTGCTTCATGCATTTTTGCCATCTGTTTACAAATGTTCCTAAAGCAGGTGGAAGGAACAGGAGCTTTCACCTCGTACTAGAAATAGAGATAGGGAGAGAGTCATTGAGCTTGTCTCCTAGATCTTGGTTGCTACCTGGTGTTTACAGAGCAGTAAAAAAATAACAACTAAACACTGATGTTCTTTTTCCAGCTGAGTATTCAAGTTTTTGATTCCTATGATTTGCAGACAGTTCGGGCTGATCTTGTGCAATGTAATTATCATATATGCTCACCTTTCCCATTCCTACCCATTTGTTAGGATACATTGCTTAAAGAAAAACAGGTTGCTCACCTGTAACCTTTGATCTTTTGGTGATCCAGCATAATTCACAACGTGGGGCTTTGCGCCTGCTCAAAAGTACCTGTGGAATAATTTCAAGCTCCTCAAAGCACTCTGAGGCTCCACCCTTTGTGCACAGAATGCAATCAGTATCTTTGGCAGCAGAGAAAGGCTGCTGTGCAGAATGGACTTCATACAAGAAGACTGGTAAATAGGTATGTACATCCGAAAGGCGGGGAGGATATCCGGGAGTTGTGAAGGATACCAGATGACCAAAATATCAAAGCTTATAGGTGAGCAACCTGTTTATCTTAGTGGTGATCTGGTATCCTTCACAACATGGGTGATTAACAAGTTCTCCTTGAAGGAGGTGGGCCCGAGGATGTGAATGAAGTACCACCTACCCAAAGTTAGCCTCAGCCACAGAACGCCTGTCCAGTGCCTGATGTTTTACAAAGGGTACATTAGAAGACCAGGTAGTGGCTTTCTAAATCTCAGAAAAGTCAATTCCAGACAAATGAGCAGTGGAGGTGGCTATAGTGCTTGTCGAATGGGCTTTAACAGCGGTAGGAGGTTCTAGCCCATTTGTCATAACAGGTCAGGATAAGCTGTACCAGTCTCTGTCAAGACACAGGTTGGCCTTTGTTAGCACCTTCAAAAGGTTATGAATAGTCTAGTGGACTTTCTGAAGTCCTTACTCCTGTCCAGATTGAAGAGGTGTGTCCTCCAAATGTCCAAGGAGTGGAGGGAGCATTCCAGGGCTGAAACTGGGTGCATTAAGAAGGACGATATCCTGGTTAATTTTGGTAAGAAGGCTGGGTCAGTTCTTGTAATGACTTTAGGAGGTGGAGAAAACAGTAAAAGGAGCAACAGCCTTAGGGCTGTTAATTCGCTAACCTTCCTAGCAATTAAGTTACAGCAATTAAGAAAGCTGTTTTAAAGGAGAGCAATTTAACAGAGGCTGAGGATAACAGTTCAAAAGTGAGGATGGAGAGAACTAGAGACAGACTCCAGGGCTCAACTGGGTTTTTTACTGGGGTGTAGAGGTTGTTAAATCCTTTCAAAAACCTTTTGCAATTGGGGTGGGAAAATAAGGTTTTAGAATCTTAGGGCTAACATATATGGAATTTGATGCATGAAGTTGGAAAGGCTCGAACATTTTAAGGAGGTTAAATACAGTAGGAATTGGAGTACAGAGGCCTTAGTCGGTTCAAACCCTTTAGCATAGTTAACAAATCTCCTCCATTTACAGGTGTAGTTGTGTCAGGTTGTTGTCCTGACATATCTTCTCATCACATGTGAGGGCTGCTCATCTGAACAGTCCCTATACACCCCTCCAAGTACGTATAGAGTGTAAAGTTGTCAGAATCAAGAGGCTAACACCAGGTTCAGGAAGACTTCCTTATATACACTTTGTCATAAACCTGGAATGACTTCAACATCCCTTTTATGTATGATCTTGTGAGTTCTTTCAAAAACTGCTTGCCCTTATTAAAAAAAAAAGAGAACATAGGGAGGACAATGTCCTGGTTGATATGGAAGTTTGTGACCACTTTAGGAAGGAAGGAAGGAAGGAAGGAAGGAAGGAAGGAAGGAAGGAAGGAAGGGTCAGTTCACCTGAAAATCTTACTGTGTTCCTTTCCAACCGCCATCATACAGCACTGCTCTCAAGTGGAGTTCTCTACTTTTCCGCATTCGTTTTGAAAATGATAAGGAAATCTTACATGTGCAGGTGTTTTGGTCCTCCCCCAAGCAGAGTAGACATTGGTCATGTGTGTCTGAAGAAGGGAGGGTCCCGCAACAGGAAAAGCAGAGTTTGAAAGTCTTTTTAGAGTCCATGAGCAGTCAAAGTAGAAGGGTTGAGACGAAGAATAGTCAGAAAAAATGGACCGAAGTAAGATAAAACAAGGAGTTGAGACAGAGAATAGTAGAAAGAAGCAGTCTGAGGTCAGTAAACGAATAACCAAACTGTATTTTTTCCTTTCACAAACCAAGCACGAGGAGCAAGAATCTGAGAGAACTGTCCACAATGGCGGTTGGAAAGGAACTGAGCTAGGAAGTGCTCTGCTGCCAGAGATACTGAGATAACTCTGCTCCACAGAGTTTCTCAAAGCAGAGCCTCAGAGCGCTTTGAGGAGCTTTAAATCCTTCCATGGGGATTACTGCGCAGGCGCAGAGCCCACATTGTGACAAATACTGGATCACCACTAAGATTCACCAAATCCTTAAAGAGCTATTTCTTTCAAGTTAGGTATCCTCTGGAATGATCACTTAGGAGGATGTGTTCTGGGTATCAGGTCCACTACCCCCACTCTCTACCAGTATGGCATATCCAACCTCACGTAGCAGTCACTCCTATTCAGACCAGTAACGTTATCTGAGCATTGGCACATGAGGCTATATTCGAGCTTGCACCAGTTTGGGGCTATTAACCAAGGAGAGAGAGAGAGAGAATCTCCTGGGTGTGCCATGGAATGTGTGTCCCAGCAGCCCAGCTGATTGGCTGGGTGGTGGAGGCACCTGATTGGCTGGCGTACCCAGGAGAATTGGCCGATGGCGGGCCCAGCCCGGCCACCGAGGTGAGACAGCAGGCCCGGCCGCAAGGCGGCACTCGGCCCGCCCGGATACTGGGGCAGAAGGTGTGTGTGTGGGGGGGAGAGGTGGCTGGCCACAGAGAATGGCAAGCGGAGGCAGTGGGCCCGGCGGGTTGTGGAGGCGGCACCTGCCGTGGTGGGCCCGGCCACAAAGGCAGCACTCGGCCCAGGCCGCGGAGGTGGCTCTCGGCCATGCAGGGGTGGGACCAGCCGCCGAGGCCAGGTACCCATGGGAGGCTGGGGTGGGAGGGAACCGGACGGCGGGACTTTCCTGTTCGCTGCCCGGGAGGAGGAGCGGCGGCTGCAGGGCCCTTTTTGGCCGCCCACTGCCCGGTAAGTAGAGTAAAAAAAAATGCAGGAGGAGGAGAGAGGGGGGAGGGCAAGAGAGAGTGTGGAGCAGAGGGGAGGGGGAGGGCAAGAGAGAGTGGGGCAGGGAGAGGGCAAGAGGAAGGGGGCAGGAGAGAGGGGGCAGGGGAGAGGGCAAGAGGGAGCGTGCAGGGGAGGGGGGAGGGTAAGAGAGTGGGGGAAGGCAAGAGAGTGGGGCAGGAGGGAGGGCAAGAGAGAGGGGGAGAGGGGAATGGCAGGAGAGAGAAGCAGTGGGGAGGGGGAGGGAGGGCAAGAGTGGGTGGGGCAGGGGGAGAAGGGGAGGGCAGGAGAGAGGAGCAGGGGGAGGGGAGGGAGGCCAGGAGAGACTGGGGCAGGAGGGTGAGATAGAGGGGTGGGAGGGGGAGGGTGGGCAAGAAAGTGGGGCAGGAGGGAGGGGAGGGGGCAAGAGAGGGGAAGAGGGGCAAGAGTGTGTGACAGAAGGGAGGAAGGGGGACGGAGAGTGGGGCAGGAGGGAGGGGGGAACAGCCGGCCCCAAAGAGCGCACAGATGTTCTGTGCAGGTTGGCTAGTATATTTTTATTAGTCAGCATATAGGTAACAAGCCATCAATCAGTGCAGGCAGTTAGAAAAAAGGGCCAGGGTCAGTGTGGTAATTTCCATGTTATCTGGCAAGAAAAAGTTAGAAACTGTGAACAACTGTTTTATAAAGGCTAATTTCTCTACTGAGAAATTAGGAGACACCTGAGTAAGAAAAATGCAGCTTGTGTGCCTGCTTAGCATTCTGCACAAAATGCACATGTCAAGCAATAGTTAAGAAACATAATTCTATCTATTACCTTAGAGAGCAGCTTGTCAAATAAGCTATCCATTATGGCTACAAGCTTTGCTGAAATTTCAGCTATGTGTTCATGATAATCCTGGAATGAAAAGAATATTTATTATTTATTGCCAGGACTCTGTCTGCAACAAACCACAGCATCCCTGTAAACTCATAGGAACATAGGAAGCTGCCATATACTGAGTCAGACCATTGGTCTATCTAGCTCAGTATTGTCTTCACAGACTGGCAGCGGCTTCTCTAAGGTTGCAGGCAGGAATCTCTCTCAGCCCTATCTTGGAGAAGTCAGGGAGGGAACTTGAAACCTTCTGCTCTTCCCAGAGCAGCTTCATCCCCTGAGGGGAATATCTTGCAGTGCTCACACATCAAGTCTCCCATTCAGATGCAACCAGGGCAGACCCTGCTTAGCTATGGGGACAAGTCATGCTTGCTACCACAAGACCAGCTCTCCTCTCCTCTCATACTCCAGGTGTTATTGGGTTGTATTTACTCTTGTTCTAGACAAAACAAAAATGGTCATGAGCAACTACAGCAGTGGTTCTGAGCACAGGTTCTGAGGACCAACTATTTCTAGCACTATGAATGAACACAAGTGGGGATGGGAAAATGCCCACTCCGACTGAGCTGGAGGAGAGGGAGGCCATCTGCATCCATTCAAAAACACACGCCTAGGCTGAAAGCACCCAAGAACTTACTGCCCATGTCTCATTAGGGAACCCACTTCACACTATGGAAGCCCTGTAAGCATACACCGTAACTGAGAAACAGAACAGAAACACTTCAAAAAAGAAAATGATTCAAATGTACCTTAGTAATGTGGTCAAAATGCCTAAGCATGCTGAACTGTTTGGACTGCAAACGAGCTTCAAAGTGAGCTCTGATAACAGGAATGTAGTGTACTATGAGCTGTAAGCAGCGTGACGAAAGGGCTGTGTACATAAGAGGAGAAAGCAAGAAGCAACATGAAGACTTTTTATTATACTGAGATGTTTTCATTAAAGATGCAAGCAATACAAAACTAACCCGGATACACAGCAATCTGCATTAGAGTTTGGAGAATATTACTTCCATTTTAGAAAGTCACTTTTAATCTGATCCTATCATTTGCTACACCAACATATAAATGATAAATTGAAATAAAAGTTTTAATCGGAAATGAACTCATTTTATAACCTGAATTTGAAATAATTCGTTATGAAGTATTACCATATCACATGCAAGAACCTTTCTGTAAACAAATTCATAACAAAACCTTGAGAGCAAGCCAAGATACAAACTACACTTCACCTGAAAGACTGACAAACATTTCTCTTAAAAATGTAAAGGGAATGTACATGAGCACAGAAAGATTGAGAGTTGAACCCATACCTAAATTTTTTGTAGTTATTGTTTTCAAGCCAACCACCTGCAATGCGCCCGCTCCAAGCACTAGCTGACAACTTCTTGAGTTGAAATACTACATGAGAAAAAGAGAAGATAAACAGTCATACAAGACCCACATACAAAATAAAGAGCAACTGATTTGTGCTAAGCATATATTTATACTCTGATAAATCTCTCCCTTAAACACAAATCCTGGTGGGTTACAGTCGAACCCAAGGTACATAGGCCCTACCTGTGCAATCTTTATATCTACGTTTTAGGTGCAAAGATCATACAGATAGGAGCGCTATACTCTGACACTATGCATATAGGCACCTACACAAACAACAAACAAACATGAAGTGCAATGCACAAACATCAGGTGGAAGCAGGTGCACCATAGGAGAAAGTGCACTTGCACTTTCCCCATCTGAATACGTCTACCCGCTGAGATCGTGAAGGAACTGAGCTGGGAAGTGCTCTGCCGCTGAAGACACTGAGCTCACTCCGCATGCAAAGGGCGGGGCTTCAGAATGTTATGAAGAGCTAATAATCCTTCTGCAGGGACTACTGAGCAGACGTAAAGCCCATGTTGTGAAGGATACTGGATCATTACTAATGTCACCCTGCTGTGTGCAGTCAGATTGCTTCCCACTCTTTCAGTGCCCCATAGGAAACAAGTTGTTCTAGTAAGAACTAATCTACCTACTTTCCTTTTGCTATCCTTGCAACTGGACTACATTTGGTCCAAATCGGTTAGGCAGTTCACAACTTAACTGACTTACACTTCAAACATTTGTGCATCCTCCATCTTGAATCAGGGTGGACCACATCATTACAAACTTGAGCCATCTCTATGTGCCACTATACCTGTAGCAAATTTGGTTCAATATGGTTAAGTTAGCCCTCTTGCGCCTCAAACATTCACACATCTGCCATCGTGGAACAGGGTGGATAACTTCATTATAAATGACACCACTGATGTGTCCCTATGTGTCACTCACTGCAACTGTACCAAATTAGGTTCAAATTGGTTAGACGGTCCACAAGTTAGCCTCCTTGCACCTCAAACATTCACACATCCACCATCTTGAATTGAGGTGGATGAAATCACCACAAACTACGCCACTGAGGCATCCCTACAGCTGTAGCAAATTTGGTTCAGTACAGTCAGGCGGTTCACAAGTTAGCCCTCTTGCACCTAAAACGTGTACGTGTCTGCCATCTTGAATTAGGGTGGATGACATCATCACAAATGATGGCACTGAGGTGTCCCTACAACTGTACCTGATTTGGTTCATATTGGTCAGGAAATTTACATGCACCTTGGATGGACATAAATTCTAATTCATGGTCAATCAAATAAAATATCTTGGGGTGGTTTTTCAACAAAACGCTGGGAAAACGGCGCACATGAGAATGGTAGCCGACTCAGCAAAATGCAGTGTGGTGGCAATTAACAGATTTTTCAGAACGCAGGGAGCAGGTTTCATTCCTGCGGCTTTAAAACTGTATTCAGCAAAGGTTATCCCTCAGGATAACAGGATCCAACTGGGACCCTATGCGAACTTTGACATGCTAGAAAGAATTCAATCCGGCTTTTTGAGAGCTATTTTTGGGACTACAAGATGCACCTCAAATGTAACACTGCGCATGGAGGGCGGCCTCATAAAGATCGAATCTCGTGCCTGGCTTTTAATCATTTATTGTTGGTTGAGAGTCCACCTATGTCCGGTGGGCCTAATTCCTCAGTTTTTATCTTTAATTCCACAACCGCAGTGGTGCACTGTAGTTAGTAAAAAGCTTGCTGCTCTAGGAATAGACCCTGAACAATTGCTGGAATTAGACTTGGCAAATGCTAAAAGAATAGTAAAACAGCGTTTGACAGATATTGAATTGCAAAATAACCAGCCTCTTTAACAGAATTTTATAAAGGAGTAAGAACTAGATGGGATCTTTCACCAGCAAACTATTTATCCCATATTACATTCAGCAAATTCCGGTGGGCATTTACAAGGGCAAGAACAAATTCTTTTCCCTCTGCATTATTAGCCGGGAGATACAATGGTGTTCCCCTGGAAGAACGCTACTGTAGATGTGGCAGTGGGGAAATAGAATCTATTGAGCATATTCTATTATCCTGTAAAATTCATAGGCAATTGAGGGAGCACTTAATTTTACCTCTGGTCTGTAAACAGCCGGATCAATCTGCTGAACAACTTGTTAAATTTCTACTCTCTGATGAGGATGTTTTAAATTTTAACTCTGTAGCCAAATTTTGTTACAGTGAGGGAAATAAGTATTTGATCCCCTGCTGATTTTGTCCGTTTGCCCTCTGACACAGAAATGAGCAGGCTATAATTGGAATGGTAGGTTTATTGTAGCTGTGAGAGACAGAACAACAACAAACAAACCCTCAAAAGCCCAGTGCCCAAAAGTCAGCGATGGATTTGCATTGTAGTGAGGGAAATAAGTATTCGATCCCCTATCAACCAGCAAGATTTCAGGCTCCCAGGTGTCTTTTCACTATATGCAGGTAATGAGCTGAGATGAGGAACACCCTCTGTAAGGGAGTGCTCCTAATCCCAGCTTGTTACAGTACCTGTATAAAAGATACCTGTCCATAGAAGCAAGCAATCACTCAGCTTCCAAACTCACCACCATGCCCAGGACCAAAGAGCTGTCGAAGGATGTCAGGGACAAGGTTGTAGACCTGCACAAGGCTGGACTGGGCTACAAGACTATCGCCAAGCAGCTTGGTGAGAAGGTGACTACAGTTGGCACGATAACTCGCAAATGGAAGAAACACAAAACAACTGTCAATCTCCCTTGGTCTGGGGCTCCATACAAGATCTCACCTCGTGGAGTTGCAATGATCATGAGAACGGTGACAAAACAGCCCAGAAGTACACGGGGGGAACTTGTCAATGATCTCAGGGCAGCTGGAACCATAGTCACCAAGAAAACAATTGGTAACACACTACTCCGTGAAGGACTGAAATCTTGCAGTGCCCGCAAGGTCCCCCTGCTCAAGGCAGCACTTGTACAGGCCCGTCTGCAGTTTGCCAATGCACATCTGAATGATCCAGAGGAGAACTGGGCGAAAGTGTTGTGGTCAGATGAGACCAAAATCGAGCTCTTTGGCATCAACTCAACTCGCCGTGTGTGGAGGAGGAGGAATGCTGCCTATGAGCCCAAGAACACCATCCCCACCGTCAGACATGGAGGTGGACACATTATGCTTTGGGGGTGTTTTTCTGCTAAGGGGACAGGACAACTTCACCACATCGAAGGGACGATGGACGGGACCATGTACCGTCAGATCTTGGGTGAGCACCTCCTTCCCTCAGCCAGGGCATTGAGAATGGGTCGTGGATGGGTATTCCAGCATGACAATGCCCCAAAACACACAGCCAAGGCAACAAAGGAGTGGCTCAAGAAGAAGCACATGAAGGTCCTGGAGTGGCCCAGCCAGTCTCCAGACCTTAATCCCATAGAAAATCTGTGGAGGGAGCTGAAGGTTCGGGTTGTCAAACATCAGCCTCGAAACCTTTCTGACTTGGAGAGGATCTGCAAAGAGGAGTGGGACAACATCCCTCCTGGGTTGTGTGCAAACCTGGTGGCCAACTACAAGAAACGTCTGACCTCTGTGATTGCCAACAAGGGTTTTGCCACCAAGTACTAAGACATCTTTTGTGAAGGGATCAAATACTTATTTCCCTCACTACAATGCAAATCCATCGCTGACTTTTGGGCACTGGGCTTTTGAGGGTTTGTTTGTTGTTATTCTGTCTCTCACAGCTACAATAAACCTACCATTCCAATTATAGCCTGCTCATTTCTGTGTCAGAGGGCAAACGGACAAAATCAGCAGGGGATCAAATACTTATTTCCCTCACTGTACATTGCTCTTAAGATGTATAATGAGAACCTATAGAGTTTCTTATAAATTTGTTTTGCCTTTTGCATGTATGGATTGTTTGTTCTAGGACCGTAAATAAAACTTGACTGACTGACTGAGTTCATATTGGTCCAGGCATTGAGAAATTGATGGGGTGCGCGTGTGCACACACACACTCACACACACAAACTGCTGGGTGGTTGATAAGCCTATTGGAAAGTAGGCTAATAAAAACCCTTCTGATCTGAGCCTTTGATTTAATTTAGATGATTATTGTTTTCTCTGTTCTCGATTCTGGTTATCTTTAGGTCTATTCAGACATTATGCTTTGTGACTATACAGACATATCTACACTCATACATGGTTATTTTGCATGTGCTCGCATTCATTTTAAGAGAATCTGAATACAGACCCCTCAAATGCATGGTATAGATAGGAAATGTGCTGTTGTACATGTGTTCAACATATTGTGTGAATAACTATCTGTGTACACTAGTTATATGACGCTTCAACATAGTGTGTTAACAGAGCTTTTGTGTTTGGTTGCTGATGTTTTTGACAGCTTTGTTAGTTAGTTAGTTAGTCGATTTGTTTTTCCAGTTTGATTTTATTGATATTTTGATTGTAAGCTGCTTTGGGTGCCTCCATATGGTAAGACAAAGTGGGATATACATTTTCAGAATGAACAAACATTCTTTTGAAAAATGTCACCCTAAAAACTGCAGAGGAAACTGACAATTCTGGTATAATTCTGGGTTCCTGAATGTCAGTTAAGAAAAGCTATTACAATTGTTACCAAGTGGTTAAGTAGCTGAAATTGTTTTAAACACACCAAATTCTGACATGAAGTGCTATAGTAATTGCTTTGCACTAACATTTCAACACTAGAAATGAACATGTGAGAGTTAAAAAGCAAAGAAAATTACTTTTAAAAAAGTGACAGCAACTCAAACAGGCCTACAATAGAATACATGCTGTCCTTTTGCTTCTACTATTTATCAGCTTGATTGAGTCAAATGACCTTCAAAGCACATGGCAAAGCCTTTCAATTTGTTTAGTTTTGGTTTAAATTGCTCCTTGTTTTTACTAACTGTGGTCTAATCTCTGCAAATGAAGTACACCCAGCTGACAGTGAGATAGGATGCACACATTGGATGCATAAATAAATGAATGATGTGTAGACTCCAGCAATGAAAGAAGAGCGCATCACCAGGAATTCAAAAAACTTAGCCAGCAACAGAAAGGCTGAACGCCAAATGTGTGAAGGGAAAAAACATCTACACATGATTATTGTGAGTAAATACTGGAAAGTCAACTCTGGAGGTTAAA